>NC_142160.1:26870108-27182934 GCF_024610735.1 Ursus americanus | reverse complement strand
TTCTATGTTGAAAAGAGGTGACAAGAGAGGGCATTCTTGCTTTTCTCCTCATGTTAGGGGGAAAGCTTTCAGTTTTTCATCTTTGAGTATATGTTAGCTGTGGACTTTTCACATATGGTCTTTATTATAAGATAGTGTTCTTGTATTTCTAGTTTGTTGAGTGTTTTTATCATTAAAGGGTATTGAATTTTATCAGACAGATTTCCTGTATCAATTCACACAATCATGTGGGTTTTTTCCTTATTCTGTTAATATGATTTATTTCATTGATTTTTGTATGATGAATCATCTTTGCATTTGAGGAACACATTCTACTTAGTGTAGGTTATAATCTTTTAATTTGTTGCTGAGTTTGGTTTGCTAGTATTTTGTTGAAGATCTTTGTATCAATATTCATCAGAGATGTTGGTCTCTAGTTTTTTTTTAAGTGTCTTTATCTGGATTTGGTGTCAGGATAATACTGGTCCCCAAAGAATGATGTAGTTCTCTCCTCTTTAATTTTTTTGGAAGTGATTGGGAAGGATTGGTGTTAATTCTTCTTTAAATACTTATTAGAATTGTCCAGTGAAGCTGTCTGGTCTGGAGCTTTTCTTTGTTGGGAGGTTTTTGATTACTTATCCAGCCTTTTTACTAGTTACAGGTCTGTTTGGTTTTTTCCTTTCTTCATGATTCAGTCTTGATAGGTTATGTTGTTGTAGGGATTTGTTTATCTAGATCATCCAATGAGTTGGTATATAGTTGTTTAGACTCTCCTATAATCCTTTGTATTTATGTCACATGTCCTCTGTTTCATTTCTTATTGTGTTGAATCTTTGCTCTCTTTCTTTCTTATTCAAGCATTGTAAACATTTGTCAGTTTTTGTTCTGTATTCTTTTCATAGAGCAAACTCTAAGTTTCATTGATACTTGTCTATTGTTTTTCTATTCTCTTTTGCTTATCTCTAATGTCTATTATTCCTTCTTTCTGGCAACTCTGAGTTAGTTCCTCTTTTTCTAGTTTTTTTTTTAAGGTTTATTTATTTCTTTTAGAGAGAGAGAGAGGGCACATGCATGCGTGTGGGGGAAGGGGGCAGCGGGAGAGGGAAAGAAGCAGACTCCTCACAGAGCGTGGAGCCTGACGTGAGGCTTGATCCCACCACATGTGAAGTCCGATCCCACGACCCTGGGATCATGACCTGAGCTGAAATCAAGAGTTGGATGCTTAACCGACTGATCCACGCAAGTGTCCCTTCTTTGTCTATCTTGAGGTTTAAAGTCAGCTTGTCAGTATCCTTCTTTTTAATATAAACGTTTATAGCTATAAATTTCCTTCTTACCACTTCTTTTGCTATATCCTGTAAGTTTTCATATGTTTTGTTTTTATTTTCATTTGTCTCAAGGTGTTTTCTAATTTTCTTGTGATTTGTTCTTTGAACTGGTTGTTTAAGAGTGTGTTTTTTTAAAAAGAGTGTGGTGTTTAATTTCTACGTTATTTGTGGATTTTCTCGTATTTCTTCTACCATTGTCATCTAATTTCGTCACATTATGATAGGAAAAATACTTTGTATAACTTCAGTGTTTTATAATTTATTAAGACTTGTTTCGTAGACTAACATATGGTCTATCCTGGGAAATATTATATGTGCATTTGAGAAAAGTGTGTATCCTGCTGTTGTTGGGTAGAGTGTTTTGTATGTCTCTTAGGTCCAGTTAGTCTGTAGTGTTTTTTTAAGTCCTGTGTTTCCATATTGCTTTTATGTTTGGTTATTCTGTCTATTATTGGAAGGGGGATATTGGAGTCTCTACTCTTATTGTAGAGCTGTCTCTTTTTCCCTTAAATTCTGTCAGTGTTTGCTTCATATATTTAGGAGCTCTAATGTTTGGTACATGTATGTTTATAGTTGTTACATGTTTTTGATGAATTGGCACATTTATCATTATATCATGTCCTTTGATTCTTGTATTAGTTTTTGACTTAAAGTCTTTATTGTCTAATGTGGTATATCCAACTCTACCCTCTTTTGCTTATTGTTTGCATGAAATATTTTTTCCATTTTTTTATTTTCAATCTATGCATGTCCTTAGATCTAAGGTGAGTTCACTGTAGACAGCATATAGTTGGATCTATTGTTTATTTTTGTTTTTGTTTTTTTGTTTTTTTTGTTTTTTTTTTAAAGATTTTATTTATCTCTTCAACAGAGATAGAGACAGCCAGCAAGAGAGGGAACACAAGCAGGGGGAGTGGGAGAGGAAGAAGCAGGCTCATAGCGGAGGAGCCTGATGTGGAACTCAATCCCATAACGCCGGGATCACGCCCTGAGCCGAAGGCAGATGCTTAGCCGCTGTGCCACCCAGGCGCCCCTTTTTTGTTTTTTAACCCATTCTGCTAATCTGTGTCTTTAGATCAGAGAGTTTATTCTATTTACATTTATAATAATTACAGGAAGGACTTGGCTGTTGTCATTAGGTTTTTGTTGGATGTCATAAGTTTTTGTTCCTTATTTCCTCTGTTATTTCCTCCTCTGTGTTTAGTTGATTTTTTGTAGTGACATGTTTTGATACCTTTCTTATTTCCTTTAGTTCAGATTCTGTAGATATTTTCTGTTGAGTCTGTTTTAAATTGATACCACCTAACTTCGATCACATACAGAAATTAATTTATAGCTCTGCCTCTTTATGAAATAGATGTCACAGATTACATCTTTATATATTGTGTACCCATTAACTTAGATTTATTTTTTATGCTTCTGTCTTTTAAATTTCCTAAAAGAATTAAAATGGATATACACACCTCAGTTACAATAATACATGAATTTATGTTTGTCAGTATATTTAACTTTATTGCAGAACTTTATATTTTCATATGGTTTCGAGTTTGTGTGTAGCATCCTTTCATCTTAACTTGAAGGACTCCCTGTAGCATTTCTTGTATGGTAGGTCTTGTAATGAATTCGCCTCACTTTTGTTTATCTGGGAAGGTCTTAATTTCTCCTTCATTTCTGAAGGACATTTGTACCAGATATAGTAATCTTTGTTAGCAGTTTTTTCTTTGGCACTTGGAATATATCATCCATTCTTTTCTGGCCTGCTGTGTTTCTGCTGAGTAACCCATTGATGATCTTATGGGGGCTTCCTTATTTGTAATGAGTTGCTTTTTTTCTTGGTCCTGTCAAATTTCTTTTTGTGTTTGACTTTTGACAATTTGATTGTATGTCTCAATGTAGACCTCTTTTGGTTCATTCTAGTTGGAGTCCTTTAAATTTCTTGAATTTGTATGTCCAGTTCCTTCCTCAGATCTGGGAAGTTTTTGACCATTATTTTTTCAGATAACTTCTATGCCTGTTTCTCTCACTTGTCCCCTTCTGGGACTCCCATAATGAGTATATTAGTGTTCTTTATGTATTCCATAAGTCCCATAGGCTTTCTTTCTTCATTCTTTTTGTTGTTGTTGTTCCTTTGATTCAATAATTTCAAATGACCTCTCCTTAAATTCAGTATTCTGCACTTTGCTGGTTTGATCAGCTATTGAATCCCTTCAGTGAATTTTTCAGTTTTGTTCTGTTTTTCAGCTCTGGAGTATCTGGTTTGTTGTTTTTAAAGATATTTTTATTTCTGTATTGATATTCTCATTTTGTTCATATGTAATTTTTCTGATTTTCTTCAGTGCTCTGTGTTTTTCTTTAGCTCCTTGAGCATATTTAAGACAGTTTTATGTCTTCTTGTAGGAAATCCAAAGTCTGTGGTTTTTTTAGGATCAGTCAATAGATTTATATTATTCCTTTGATTAGTCCATATTTCCCTTTTTCTTTGCATGCCTGGTTATATTTCTTGAAAATTTGTTATTTAAAAAGCCAGTTTTCTCAGTCTTTACAGATTTGTCCTGCGTGAGAGAAAACCTTCCTAGTTAGGCTGGCATGAAGGCTTAAGGTTTTCTCAGGCCTTTTCTGGGTGCATTTTTTTTTCTGGGCCTGTATTTTTTCTTTTTCCAAGTTTTCTGTATACATGGCTTCTTTAAAATATCCTGTTTTTTATATGTGCTGCCAAAGTGAGCACTAAAATATCCTAAATTTTTTGTGAGTCTCCTCCTGCCTTGTTATAGGGTATTGGATGTTCTGCTGTTTTTCTTTGCCTATAATCTTACCCCCAGGTGTCTGCCGGTCTCCCATCCCCTGTAGTTTTTACACACTGCAGTACTCACAACTGCCTTCCGTAACTTCAGGCCTGAAATCCAAACTGTGCCACCATTTGTATCTGAGCTCCAAGTCAAGCAATAGAGAAAGCAGTCCCTTGGGCAGGCTACAGGCAGGCCTTAATATTACAAACAAGTTCCACTCGTTTTCTATTGTTAGGAGGGAGGAAACTAGAAATTGGGCTCCTTCCTTCTGAGCTGCATGGGGAGGAGGGGATGGACAACGCATGCAAAAATGCCAGGAAATTTCATACTGTTTTGAGTGTGGCTTTTTCTTGATTGGATGTTTAATTAGTTGCTACAAATCCTTGACTGCTTTTCAGAGTTCCCGCAAAATTGTTTTAGTCAGCCTGTGGTTGTTTTCTTGATATTTCCATTGGGGGAATGAGGGCCTGAGACTTTCTAGTCTGCTATTTTGCTGACATTACACCATCAAATATTGAATATTTTTAAATGTTTTTTGTGTATTAGTTGAAATAATCATATGATTTTTCTCCTTTATACTGTCAATGCTAATGTAGTCAATATACCATTTATTGCAATTTAGGTTGTTAACCCGACCTCTCATCATTGGGATAAACCCCATTTAGTAATGTGGTGTTATCCTTTTTATATATTGTTGCTTTCTACTGCTAAAATTTTGTTAAGGGACACCTGGGTGGCTCAATCAGTTGAGTGTCCAACTCTTGATTTTGGCTCAGATCATGGTCTCAAGGTTGTCGGATCGAACTCTGCATAGGGCTCAGCACGGCGTCTGCTTGGGATTTTCTCTCTCTCTCTTTCCCTCTGCCCCTATCCCCAGCTCTCTCTCTCTAATTAATTAATTAATCTTTTTAAGAATAAGTAACATTTTGTTAAAAATTTTTGCATCCATATTCATGTGGAATATTGGTCTCTCGTTTTCCACTAATGCCTTTATTGGCTTTGGTACCAGGGAAATTCACCTTTATTTTCTAAGTGAATGTAGGGATTTTTTTTCTTAAATGTTTGTTTAATATCACTAATGAAATTTCTGGTCCTGAAATGTTTTTTCTGGGAATTTTTTAAATTATTCATTCAATTTCTTTAATAGGTGAATTCTGTTAAGATTTTCTGTTTCTTCTTGAGTCAGTGTTAGTAAATTTTGTCTTTTAAGGAATTTATCCATTGAACCTTTGTTGACATAACATTTTTAATTTTTATTTATTTTTATTTTTTTTAATTTTTAAAAATATTTATTGGGGGGAGCACAAGCAGGCAGAGCGGCAGGCAGAGGGGAAGCAGGCGACCTGCTGAGCAGGGTGCCCGATGTGGGGCTTAGTCCGCAGACCCTGGGATCATGACCCGAGCCGAAGGCAGACGCTTAACTGAGCCACCCAGGCGCCCCATGTTTTTTCTTATGCTTTTAATGTCTGTAGGATGTCCTCACTTTCACTTCTGATATTAGAACTTGCATCTTTTATTTTTTTATTTTTTGGACTTGTGTCTTCTCCCATTTAGTTATGACTTGAGTTTGACAAATTTACTAAGCTTTTAAAAAGAACCAGTCTTGGGCCTCATTGATTTTTATCTCTTATTTGTGCATTTTTCTATTTGTTTTATTTCTGCCTTTGTATGTGTTATTTCCTTTTTTCTTACTTTGGATTTATTTGGATATTTTCTTCTCAACTTTTAAGCTGAAATTTAAATACTTGATCTGAGACCTTTCTTCATTTGAAACATAAAACTTAAAGCTATAAATTACTCTTTAATTGCTGCTTTAGTGGCTTCTCTTGAATTTGGGGACATGGTGTTTTCATTTTCCTCAAAGTATTTCCTAATTTTCTCTCATAATTTTTTCTTTGATTCTGGTTATTTTGAAATATTTTAATTCTCAAACGTGAAGATTTTTCATATTTCTTTTAGTGATGTATAATATAATTCTGATGTGTCTGAGAAAATACTTGTATTATTTTAGTTCCTTTCAATTCTCTGAGATGTGTTTTATGGCTCTGAATTTGGTCTGTCATGGTGATTTCCACATTAAGTTGAAAATAACCCTGGATGGAATATTCTGTAGACGGGGGCTGGGTCAACATGGTTGATAGTTGTTGAAGACTGTGAAGGTCTGAGATTTCTTTCCTCCTTGCATGCTAGGAGGTTCGTCTGTCATGTTTTAATGCCTGCTGGTAGAAACAAAGGGCTTTATTATAACCCAGTATACAGTATGACTTTGATGTGTCTGTTCCCTGTCCCCTGTTTCTATGGGAGATGCAGAAAATTCCAGGTAAATACTGTTCACAGATGGGTATGAACCACATCTGAAGAACCTTGAGCTTGGGAGTAGTCACATCTTCTTTTTTTTTTTTTTTTATTAATAATGATTTTTTATTATATTATGTTAGTCACCATACAGTACATCCCCGGTTTTCGATGTAAGGCTCGATGATTCATTAGTTGTGTATAACACCCAGTGCACCATGCAATATGTGCCCTCCTTACTACCCATCACTGGTCTATCCCATTCCCCCACCCCCCTCCCCTCTGTAGCCCTCAGTTTGTTTCTCGTAGTCCATAGTCTCTCATGTTTCATTCCCCCTTCTGATCACCCCCCTTCTTTATCCCTTTCTTCCCCTACTGATCATTCTAGTTCTTATGTTCCATAGATGAGAGAAATCATCAGATCTTCTATAATAGATGGCTGACAAACTTCGTTTTACCCTGGAGGGAGACATTATATTAGACAGTAAACAAACTTGCCCTTTTCTTCTGATTGAGACCCTACCTCTCTCTTCCAAAGCTATTTGTTATAAAAGCATCCTTGAAAAGATAGTGTGACAGAAAGGCAGTCACTGCTTTGGCTCACAAAATATACAGAAATGCAAGAGACTAATTGAGAATTATCTCCCTATAACACTGTTCAAATCTTTTGTTCAAATCAGCCTTACTGATTTGCTGTTTTCTACCAGTTACTCACTGATGGATGATATATCGTTATATATATAGCTATAATGTGAGTTATAATGTGAGTTATCCATTTCTGTTTTCAATTTTGTCTTTTATTTTTTGTTTCATTTATTTTGAAGCTTTGTTATTAGGTGTAAGCACGTTTAAAATCGTGACATCTTTGATGAATCAACCCGTTTATTATTAATGAAGTTACTCTTTTTTTTCCTGGTAATAATTTTTGTTCTGAAGTATACTTTGATATTAGAAAGAAAAACAAAAAAATGCCCTAGCTTTTTTCTAATTAGTGTTTGCATGGTATATCCTTTTCATCCTTTTGTTTTTAACCTAATACGTCTTTTTAAAATGGGTTTCGTGTAGGTAACATTAATTGGTTCTTGGTTTTTATCCAATATGACAGCTTCTGCCTTTTCATGGAATGTTTTAAATATTTCTACTTAATGTGATTATTGATGTGCTGGGTTTAAATCTTTTGTATTTGTTGCAATTGCTAAGTCACAAACCATCCCGAAATTAGTGGCATAAAATTGTCATCATTTTAATGCCTTTCTGGATTCTATCAGTCAGGAACTCAGAAAGGACATATTGGGGATTGCTTGCTCTTTTTTGCAATGTCAGGGGCCTCAGATGGGGAGATTTGAATGCTAGTAGTAATGGAATGACTTGGGGCTGGAATCATCTCAAGGCTTACTCCATTAATGGTGGTTGATGATGGCTGTTAGCTAGTACCTCAGCTGGGGCTATTGGCTGGAACCCCCCACCCATGGCCTCTATATAGGGCTTTTTGCCTTCCTCATAGCATGGTGGCTGGGTTTCAAGAAAATGTCTCTAAAAGAACCAGGTAGAAGCTACCTATTCTTTGTAGCCTACTCTCAGAAATCACAGAATAACCCTTTTACTGCACTCACTATAGTAGTAGTAGGCACAAGGCCCCACCCACATTCAAGGGAAAAAGACAGAAACCCCACCTCTCGATCTGAAGAATATCTGAGATATTTAGGACCATGTTTTAAGACTGCCACATCTATACATCTAGTATCTTGTTCTTGTTTTCTGTTTTTCTCATTTGTTCTTCATTATTTTTTTCTATACTACTAACTTTAAAAAAAATTTATTCTTATTATTTCATTTCATCTCTAGTTTAATAGCTATACCTTTTTATTTTATCTTATAGTGGTTGCTGTAGCACAGCACTTTTATTAGAAATATAATGTGAGCCATAATTATGTATGTAAATTTAATTTTCTAGTAGCCACATTAAAAAATTAAACAGATGAAATTAATTATAAAGATATTTTATTTGGGGTGCCTGTGTGGCTCAGTTGGTTAAGCATCTGCCTTCAGCTCAGGTTGTTATCCCAGGGTTCTGGGATCAAGCCCCACGCCAGGTTCCCTGTTCAGTGGGGAGTCTGCTTCTCCCTGTCCCTCTGCCCCTCCCCAGATCGTGCTCAGTAGTGAACGTGCACTCTCTCTCTCAAAAAAATAAAATCTTAAAAAAAATTTATTTTACACAATACGACCGGTTACTATTATTTCAACATGTAGTCAGTATTTAAAAATGAGATACATCATTCTTTTTCTCTGTACTAACTCACTGAAATTCAGAATATAACTTATTTATAACAAATCTCAATTCATACAACTCATGTTTTAAGTTCCAGTTTGCCACAGGTGGCTAGTGGCTACCGTATGGGACAACACCGCTGTAAGATTTATAATACTCATATTTTGTATCATTTAAGAGTATCTATATTAAAGTATAGCATATATGTATAGTATGTATGTGTATAATATTAGAATGTTACAGCAATTTACATCCATTTCTTTTCTCCTGGCTGCTGTTTATTGTTATGGGAGATTTTACTTATGAAAATTTTATAAACCCACAATACATTGTCATAAATTTTGCTTTAAGGAGTCAATTATTTTTTTTAACAAAAATGAAAAGTAAGGAAAAAATCTTTTATATTACGACATATATTTGCTGTTATCAGCACTCTATATCTTTGTATAGATGGTCATTTGCATTTCATAACATTTTCTTTTCTCTTAAAAAACTTATTTTAACATTGGGTGGAGTACATGTCTGCTGTTTGTCTGAAAGAGGTTTCATTTCATCTTCATTCTTGAATGACATTTTCACTGAATATAGAATTCTATTTTGGTATGTTGTTTGTCCTTTAATATTTTAAAGATGTATAGTTTTGAGAAGGCTATTGTCATTTTTATCTTTTTGTTCATCTATGTCTCCCCCCCCCCCCGGCTGCTTTTAAGATTTTTTTTTCTTTATCACAGGTTTTCAGAACATTGATTATGATGTATCATGGTATGGTTTTCTTTGTGTTCATCCTAGTTGGTATCTTTTGAGCTTCCTCTATTTGTGCATTTATAGTTTTTATCAAATTTGGAAAAAGTTCAGCCATCATTTCTTTAAATATTTACTCTGTCCTTTGCTTCTTTTCTAGGACTCCAGATTCATATATGTTAACTTACTTGATATTTTCCCAAAGGTCATTGAGATTCTTGTCATATGTTATCCTGTCTTCTCTCTGTCTGCTTCATTTTGGATAGTTTCATTGCTATGTCTTTTAGTTTAGTGATCTTTCTTTTGCAGTGTTTAATCTGCTTTAGTTTAAATACTATTTTTCAATAGTATTTGCTTATTTTTTTTTGGTCACATTTGGTAATTCTTAAAAGATTTCATATTTTTTCATTGCTATTATAATTTGTTATGATGATCCATGATCACTAACCTTTGGTGTTACTCTTGTAATTGTTGTGGGGCTCCATGAACCCTGCCCTTGTAAGATACCGAACTTAATAGTGGTGCTCCACTGGTGCTGGTGCTCCAGTGACCAGCCATTCCCCATCTTTCTTCCTCACTTTGGGCCTCCTTATTGCCTGAGACACAACAATGTTGAAATTAGGCCAGTTAGTAACCCTACAATAGCGTCTAAGTGCTCAAGTGAAAAGAAGAGTCACTTGTCTTTCACTTTAAATCAGAAACTAGAAATGACTAAGCTTAGTGAGGAAGGCATGTCAAAAGCTGAGATAAACCAAAAGTTAGGCCTCTTGCACCTGACAGTTAGCCATGTTGTGAATGCAAAGGAAAAGTTCTTGAAGGAAATTAAAAATGCTACTCCAGTGAACACACAAGTGATAAGAGAGTGAAACAGCCTTATTACTGATATGGAGAAAGTTTTATGGGTTTGTACAGAAGATCAAACCAGCCACAACATTCCCTTAAGCCAAAGCCTAATACAGAGCAAGGAAGGCCCTAACTCTCTTTAGTTCTGTGACAGCTGAGAGAAGTGAGGAAGAAAAGTTTGAAACTAACAGAGATTGGTTCGTCCATGAGGTTTAGAGAAAGATGCCATATATATAACTTAAAAGTGCGAGCTGAAGCAAGTTATCCAGAAGCTGCAGCAAGTTATCCAGAAGGTCTAGAAAAGATAATTATTATTTTTTTAAAGGTTGTATTCATTTATTTGAGAGAGAGAGAGAGAGAGAGCAGGATCAGGGGTGAGAGGGACAAGCAGACATCCTGCTGAGCAGGGAGCCCAGTGCATGGTTGGAATCATGACCTGGGATCATGACCAGAGCCAAGGGTAGTTGCTTAACTGACTAAGCCACCCAGGCACCCCTAGCAAAGATAATTTTTGAAGGTAGGTACACTTAACAGATTTTCAGTGTAGCCTGCCTTCTATTGGATGAAGATGCCATCTAGGACTTTAGTAGGTCAAGAGAAGTCAATGGCTGGCTTCAAAGGACAGGCTTGAATCTCGTGTTAGGGGCTAGTGCAGCTGGTGACTTGAAGTTGGAGCCAGTGCTTGTTTAGCATTCCCCAAATCCTAGGACCCTTAAGAATTATGCTAAATCTACTCTGTCTGTGCTCTCTAAATGGAACAACAAAGCCTGGTGACAACACATCTGTTTACAATATGGTTTACTGAATATTTTAAGCCCACTCTTGAGACCTACTGCTCAGAAAAAAAAAAGTTTTCTTTAAAAATATGACTGCTCGTTGACAATGCACCTGTTCACCTAAGAGCCCTGATGGAGACGTACAGTGAGATTCATGTTTTAATTCCTGCTAACACAACATCCATTCTGTAGCCTCGGGATCAAGGAGTCATTTCAAGTTTCAAGTCTTAGTATTTAAGAAATACATTTCATATGGGGCACCTGGGTGGCACAGCAGTTAAGCGTCTGCCTTCGGCTCAGGGCGTGGTCCTGGCGTTATGGGATCGAGCCCCACATCAGGCTCCTCCGCTATGAGCCTGCTTCTTCCTCTCCCACTCCCCCTGCTTGTGTTCCCTCTCTCGCTGGCTGTCTCTATCTCTGTCAAATAAATAAATAAATAAATCTTTAAAAAAAAAAAAAAGAAATACATTTCATAATGCTGTAGCTGCCAGAGACAGTGATTCCTCTAATGGATCTGGACAAGGTCATTTGAAAGCCTTCTGGAAAGTATTCACTGTTCTAGATATCATTAAGTATATTCATGATTTATGAGAAGAGGTCAAAATATCAACAATAACAGGAGTTTGGAAATTGATTTCGGCCCTCATGGATGACTTTGAGGGGTTCAGGGGAGGAAGTCACTGCAAATGTGGTAGGAATAGTAAGAGAGCTGGAATGAGAAGTGGAGCCTGGAGATGTGACTGAATGGCACAATCTCATGATAAAACTTGAAAGGAAGAGGGTTGCATCTCATAGGTGAGCAAAGAAAGTGGTTTCTTGAGATCTAATCTAGTGAAGATGCTGTGAAAATTATTGAAATGACCACAGAGGGTTTCAAATATTATTACATAAATGTAGTTGATAAAACAGAGGATTGGCTCCAGTTTCAAAAGTTCTGCTGTGGGCGAAATGCTATCGAGCAGAGAAGTTGTTCATGAAAGCAAGAGTCAGGTGATGCAGCACACTTTACTATTGTCTTATTTTAAGAAATTGGCACAGGCACCCCAGCCTTCAGCAACTACCACCCGGATCAGTCAGCAGCCATCAACATTAAGGCAAGACCCTCCACAAGCAAAAGATTATGGCTTGCTGAAAGCTCAGGTGATGGTTAGTATTTTTTAGCAATAATGTATTTTAAAACTAAGGCATGTACATTATTTTTTTAGAGCTAATGCTATTGCACATTTAATAGACTACAGCATAGTATAAATGTAATTTTTATATGCACTGGGAAACCAAAAAATTAATTTAACTCACTTTATTGTGGTATTTGCTTTATTGCAGTGGTCTGGAACCAAACCCACAATATCTTCAAGGTATGCCTGTGGGGTTTTTTTTTGTTTTTTTTTTTTTTTTTAAGTAAGCTGTATGCCCAAAATGGGCCTCGAACTCACAACCCCGACATCAATAGTTGCATGTTCTACCAACTGAGCCAGCCAGGCATCCTGGTATGCCTGTGTTTTTTAACCACCCATTTCCTTCCTTATTATATTCATAATTTTCTTTAACATGTACAATTGTAGTATATACAAATACCTGTAAGGTCTTTGCTTGCTAATTATATCATCTCTGTCATTTTCAGCTTCTTTCTTTAAACTAATCTTCTTCTTGGTTATGTGTCATACTTCCCTGCTTCTAGGCATGTCTAGTAACTTTTTGTTTTATGCCAAATATTGTGACTGTTACATTGTTGAATGTTTTGATTATGTTGTTGTCTTTTTAGTTTAGTTTTATCTTGGCTGACATTTATGATCCTTGAAGATAGGTCAGTCCCTTCCAGGCTTGAATTTGAACTGTGTTGGAGTAGGTCTGTAGTAACCTTCTTCTTCAAGGCTAATTTTACCCTGCAATTAAGATGTGACCCTTTCTGAGTATCTAATGATTGCCTGAATACAGAATTCCAGTGTCTCCTAGTCTTATGTGATATCTGGGAATTGTTTAGCTTATCACTCCCCGGCAGTTTTTTGTTTGTCGTTGTGGAATTTCAGCGTATACATACACGGATTATTATTCAACCAAAGGCACGACCCCCATGTTGATTTCTGGAGTTTTTTCTCTGTGTAGCTCCCTTGTTTGCCTTCAGATTCCAGCTGCCTTTGTCTTTCCAAACTCTAGTATCAGTCTCCTTAACTCAGGGAGACTTCTGTGCTCTGCTTGGAATGGCTCTTGCTGCTCCATGCTTCAGAAAGTGCATCTGGGCAGAAAGCCAGGCTGATCATAGGACTCACCTCATTGGTTTTTCTACTTTCAGGGATCAGGCAGTCTGGTACTGCCTCTTGTCAAATGTCTGAAATCATTTTGTCCAGTTTCCCATTTTTTGAATAAGGAAGAAGATAAATGCAATAGCTTGCTAGGATTAGGTTTGCTTTAAAAACATTTGAGCAAATAAAGTTTCAAGAAATTGACAAGTCAGTTTTATAGATTAACATATATATAAATATGCTACTTGCCCTCTGTGTAGCTAACATTTTCAGGTTACAAAGCTCTATTGTAAACTGCCCTATTAGCATATAAATTGTGGGAGTTTGCAGAATGTACATGAAATACTTTAATAAGAGTATTTGTTCTGTAATAATTGTCCTTGGTTAATTTAAGATTGTAAAATTCAAAAAAAAATTGTTGGCCCTCTGGATCAGATCAGAAGGAATTATAGCATTTTGAGACTGCGTGTTTTGGAATGGTTGTGCACAGGCAGTCTGCAACAAACTGCTTGGATTTAAATCCTTGTTATTAGACAAGTCATAGAACTTCTCAGAAATACAATTTCCCATCTGCAAAGGGAAAATAATTTTGTCACCTTATAGTATTGTTGGGAGGATTAAATGATTATATATGATGTGTGTTTATAAAGTTTTAAGAGCATGCTTGATGTTAACTGCTCAGTTAATGTTAATTATTGTCATTGTAATTGTGATGCTGAGTTTCTGATTCAATTAAGATTTATTCCTCTAAACCTCAAAATTACCATTTTAATAGAAACATCCCTTGTTTTTTAAAAACAGGTATATTGTAGAATTTAAAGAATAATAAATAACACATATCTACCATTCAACATTGGCAAAAAAGAATATTATGATGTTCAAAGTCAGCCATACAACTCAGCCCCCTCACATATCCCATTATCTCTGATCTTGAATTTTCTTTTTATGATTGCCTTGCTTTATAAAAAGTATTTTGACTACATATTGATTTAGTCATAAACAACATAATTTTTCATGTTTTTTGAATTTTATGTAAATATAATGACATATTCTTCCACTTGTTTGCTCAGTGTTTTTTGATTTTGTTTTTTGAGATTCATCTGCATTGGTACATGCAGCGATAGTACATTCATTTTCACTACTGTATAGTATTTTCCTTATTTCTAGGTTTTCGCTCTTAAAACGCAGTATGGCTCTGAATGTCTGGACATGTCTCCTGATGTACCTGTGCTAGAGTTTCTCTGGATATATGTCTAGAAACGTAAATTTGACATTGTAATCTTTAGCCGACCGGCTGTGGAAGCAGATGAGACTAGAAGTGAGTTATTGCAGTATTCCAGGCAAAGGGTTATGAGGGTTTGAACCAGAATGGTTGTTAAGTGATGGAGGGAAGCAGATGAATTTCAGACTCATTTTGGAAATATAATCAACAGGTGTAGGCATTATATTTCACAAAAGTGATGTGGGGTGAGGAAAAGGGAATATCAAAGATGACTCCCAAAATTTGAAATGGAGGGGCATTAATTGAAATGGGTACTTCTCCCAGTAGTTAAGACATTTTATTTTGTTTTTAATTCATACATGGGTATTTCTTTTTTTCCTTTTTTACATTTTTAGTATCTCATTAACTGCCATTCCTAATGTCACTGTGCTTGCTTGTAAAATGCATTATTCTCTTTCCAATATGGTGCTTTAGATCTGATCTAAACATAATAATAACTAAATGGTTTGCAATTATATGTAATGACATTGAATAAAGACTCAAGAGCCTTTCTTAGGAATATCCTGAGATCTGGACTTATCTCTTGATTACATCCAGTACCAAGCTGTGTGGGTGGAAGTTACTAGTTAGCCAAGTTTCAGATAGGTAATGTATGATCCCATTAAGGCCTTTTGTCCATGCTTAAGTACTTTTAAATGCATTGACATTTGGAGGTAAAAAAAAAAAAATCGTAATTTATATGCTAAAGGATATAGCAAATAATACCAAGTCCAAACCTCTGGATTTGAATCTTGGCCCTAGCACTGATAAGCTGTGTATTAGTTTCCTATTGCTGCTTTAGCAAATTACTGCAAATTTAATGATTTAATTGATACATTTTTTATCTTATAATTCTGGCAGTCCAAAGACCAAATAAGTATCTTTGGGCTAAAATCATGTGTTGGCAGAGCTGCATTCCTTTTTTTTTTTTAAAGTAAGCTCCATACCCAAGGTGGAGCCCAGTGCAGGGCTCCAACTCACGACCCTGAGATCCAGACCTGAGCTGAAACAAAAGTCACGTGCTGAACTGACTGAGCCACCCAGGTACCCTCAGAGCTGCGTCCCTTTTGCAGGCTCTGGGAAAGAATACATCCTTGCCTTTTCCACCTTCGAGAGGCTACCCCACTTTCTTTGGCTTGTGGCCCCTTCCCCCGCCTTCAGAGCCAACAAGGCCTTCTCAAGACTGCCATCTCTCTCTGTTCTCACTCTTCTGCCTCCTATTTTTACTTTTTTTTTTTTTTTGAAGATTTTATTTATTTATTTGACAGAGAGAGCAAGAGAGGGAACACAGGCAGGGGGAGCAGGAGAGGGAGAAGCAGGCTCCCCACTGAGCAGGGAGCCTGATGCAGGGCTTGATCCCAGGACCCTGGGATCATGACCCGAGCTGAAGGCAGACGCTTAACTGACCGAACCACCCTGGCACCGCTATTTTTACTCTTAAGGACCCTTTTGATTATATGGAGCCCATCTGGGTAATTCAGGGTAATCTCCCTATCTTTGGTTCAGTCGATTAGCACCTTAAATTCCATCTGCAACCTCAGTTCCCTTTTTCCATGTAAAGAACATAGATTCCAGGGAATAGGACACATGTGTACATGGACGCACACACCTACCATAAACTTGGTGCTCACAGGCCAGTCACATGGGCAACTTGAGCAGCTTTTTTATCTATGAAACAACAGCGATGATGATGATGATGATGATGCTAATGATGCCATCACCTCTAGATTTAAGTGAACAGTTTTTATTCTTTTGGAGTACTTGTTTAAAAAGTAAACGATTTGCAAATGTTGCAGGTATTTTCGTTCTAGTTTACACTGAAGCCAGTATACAATATAGGAAAATACTTACAGGCTCATAATCCACTTTAATCTTTTATCTCTGTGTCCATAAATTAGGTACTTTAAAATTCAGGAGATGTGTATGAATTTTAGTGTATTCTGTATAATGTGTATAAATGAGATATTTAAAGTATGTGTAAGCTCTAGTCCCCATTTTTTTTTAAGCTTAGTAAGCTGGGAACAATAACTTTATGAGCCCAAGACATATGGCTCTATTGCAAACTTCTTAAATTTGAAATTGTGTCACATTTATCAAAGAGAAGAAATCGGCTTCCATATAAATATGAAGGCAATGATGTAGTAAAGGACATAGATGGGTGATGTTTCCCTTAAAAGGCTTGTGGATTAGCACAAGTCATTTAAAGAGTTTAGTACTTTCCTCTCCTCTGCTCCTCTCTGTCTCTTCCCTCCTCCCTGAAAAGTTTATTCGAAGATGGAGATGAAAAGCCAGGCAGCCAGATGAAGAGCCTGGCTGCAATCAGAGCCATTTGTGTCATGCTCATAAACGCAGTCTAATCTATTCGTAAAATTCTAAAATAGCATCAAGTAGGAACTCGGAATCAACCAAAGGAATTTAATTTAAGTAACTTTATAAACTTATACCTATCTATCCATCCATCCATCCATCCATCCATCCATATCTGTCTGTCTGTCTATCTATCTATCTATCTATCTATCTATCTATGTATTTGTTTTCCCATTCTTTGGAACAAGGTAAATTTTGTTAATTTAAGCCTCTAAACATAAACTGCATTTTGGTTTAAGATCGACTCATAGCTTACACAGCTTTGTGTCATTTTTTACTTTGTAGTATTTTGCCACAGGTAAAGTATATAATGAGGTAGGTAGGGGAAGGTTGTAACACTGTGCTAGAGAGAGGTACTTCCTGCCCCAGCGCTGAGTAGTGGAGCCATCTGCAATCCACAGCAGCGTATGTCCAAGGAGAGAGATGGAAACGTGAAGTCTCCTGGAGGCCAGTGC
The DNA here is from genome assembly GCF_024610735.1 of Ursus americanus. NCBI lineage: Eukaryota > Metazoa > Chordata > Mammalia > Carnivora > Ursidae > Ursus > Ursus americanus. Next base: position 27,165,594 of record NC_142160.1, on the reverse strand, counting down.
AGTTCAAAGTTGGTTTTCTCAGTCTCGGTCTTGTGGTTTTGGGGGATTTTATGGCTGTTTGAGGTATGTTTGGGAAAGAAGGATCCTCATTCCTTGTTTAACCTATGCAAATAGTCTTCAAGGACTTTGATCGCTAGGAAGAGGAAACGAGACTGTCATCTGTCCTCCAGATGAAAGGCTCGTCTTGGCAGGACTGTTACAGAGATGGGTCATGATTTTTTTGGTTGTTTTGATTTTATGCTTCTAGAAAGGATCTTTTAAAAAATTCTTATGTTTGTTTTGTTTTCTTTAATTCTTCTTGGTTTCTTTCCGTTTTAGTGATAGAAGTCATGGCCAGCTGTCTGTGTGAGTTCACTCACAAATACCTCCCAAGGCAGGGGCCCTGATGTAGATGGGTTTATGTAGAGGTTTGGGGGTCTTACTTTGGGGCAGGCCTGCCTGCTAATTTCTGGTGGAGCTGACTTGTCCTTTTAAAAAAAGACTTAGAAAAAACTTTGGTTTTTAGTTGGTTGGTGTTTATTTTTATTTATTTATTTGTTTATTTATTTATTTATTTAGAGGGTGGGAGCCAGGGTAGGAGCAGAGGGAGAGAGAGAGAGAATCCCAAGGAGGCTCCAGTGCTCAGCACAGAGCCCTATGTGCGGCTCGATCCCACGACCCCTGAGATCATGACCTGAGCCTACATCAAGAGTTGGATGGATGCTTAACTGAATTACCCAGGATCCCCTAGAAAAAAACTTTGTGTCGTCTTATCTCCTACAGAGAAGACCTGCCATGCCTGGGTGACAGCTCCCTCAGCAAGAATGGGAGGATGGGGTCAGGGAAGTTGGTGAGCCAAGGGTGTCCTGACTGACATTTAAGTACCATCTGCGATAATACTTCTTGAAGAGTATGTCTTTAAAGCCGTATTACTGTTGTGAACACAGTTAGACAGAATGGAAAGCATATTTTTGATAGAAAACAAGTTTGGGGGTGAATAAACCTACAGAATTTTATGCCTGTATTCCTAATTATATACTTCTGGTGTTTAATCATTGGATAGATGTAAGGGTGAGTTGTTCCTTGGTATATGTTTAACCTACATCTTAGCTACTTACTAAGAAATTTAACTTGGGCCCGTTATCTTCTTTAAGAAGACTGAAAGGGAATTTGGAGGCATATCTGTTTTCATGGTAGTGTTAGATGTATGGTTAGTTAAACCCTTTTTGAGAAAGTTGAAAGTGTAATATTAAAAGTATCCAGTTTTCTAGCCATTTGTGCGCATTAAAAATAACTTGCTATTCATGTTCAGTGGTTTTCTTGTTAGACAATGTAGGGGACTTGCCACAACACATGCAACAGATTATAAAAAGACTGCAAATTTAATAATTACAACATGGCATAGACTGTGCTGGCAGATACTGGACTGCAGCACTCTCTTTAATCACGGTGCTTCCCATAGTGTGGGTGGTCACGGTCCGCAGACATCTCAGGCAGCCCAGTCCCCGCGAGAGGGGGATTGTGAGCAGAGCACAAGTCAACAGCATTCCACAGGCTTTTCAGGATTTTCAGTTTGAGAAAGCATAGCATTTCTTTTTAGATTGGTTTTCCCCTTTCTCTCCTCCTTTTTTAGACTCTAAATGTTTGTTGCTTAAATTGTATGCTTTTATCAGATGAAGCCTTACTGCATATGCCTTCTTTGTCCAGTGGTTTTTAAAATTTTTCTTTGAAAATTATATGTTCAAAATTTTATTTCAGGACAAAAGCTAAAAATGATCCATAGGATATTGCGATCATTAGAAATTAGCAACTTCTCGTAGTAAGCCCTGGTAAAATGAATTTAATCAATTTATTTCCTTATTTCATTTTTAAAACTTAACTTCTCCTCCTTGTTTCTTTTGATGTTTGACTGAATGAAAATCTGAATCATTTGCAAAGTTTTTTCTTATTAAAAAATGTCTTTGCTGGCCTGTTTTGATTTTTAGTAATCCATTTTCCCCTTTTAGAAACTTTTATTATCCTAGCCCTTAATGTTTATGAATATTAACAAAAGAAGCAAGTGATGGAAATGCAAAGTCACTAGTTTTTGTCTATGAGAATTATGGAGTTTATGAAAGCTTTTGGTCAGTTTTTCTGGGGAGGAGTTATGTTAAATGATAAAGTGTATAGCTGATAATGTATTATCTGAAGCTTTAACGTTTTCTCCCTAAAAGAGTGATTTTTACAAGAAAGACTTGGAAAAAAACAGATATGTTAAAAAAAGACCAGTTAATATTACAAATGTATACCCTTACCTTCTCACCCCTATTGATTAACTTACGGGGATAATGTCTTATTGCTTAAAATTATAAACAGGCTGTTCCTAGTCACCAATTTTTTAATAAAACATGACATTATAATATTTTATATTAGCATATATAAGTAATACAAAGGAGATTTTTTAAAAAATAGTTCACAAATTATATTTCATAAGATACAGTCCCTAATAAAGTCATATTATATTGTACTTTTTCCCCATAAACGGATTATAAATAAATTGCCTACAATTATAATTTTTAATGACATTGTCAAAACCAGGAGTGACTTCCTTTTAAAGTCATACCTGTAAAAAAATCCAGTGTTATACATAGATATTTGGAGAATTTTATTGTTGTTCATGAAAACACTTACAAGATACTTTAGTCATTTTCATTTATGATAAAGCTAATCTAATTCTCTGTTCTGATGCTACTTGCCAAGCTTTAGATCACAACGGCTTAATTTAAGAAAAAAATTACTGGCTAATCCCCTTTGGTATTTTGAAGCTATTTTGGGCACCCTTTGTTCTATGGTACGTTACAGTCTGTTTATGGGGAGCCATCCTGTGTTTGATGTGGGACCCTCTGGCAGAGGGGATTGGAACTTGAGAGTCTGGGTGCAACTGGGACAAGTTAACGATGCTGAATTTAACTTTCTTTTGGAATTGTCTTTCATCTATAAACTGAAGGATTACATTTAATTTTAAATGGAGTGGGGGTGAGGCAGGTTGGTTTTGGTTTGAGAAATTACCATTTGGAGTTTTGTAACCATATCAAAAGCAGGGATGTTGACATTTTTTATTTTAATAGTACCAGTTAACATATACTTAAGAGTGAGTGTTCAGTCTCCCTTTCCCTGAGCTTCCTGATGGATCTCAGAATTTGCCTTAAGATACCAGGGTAACACCTCCTCCACAGAAAATGCACCTTAGAGTTCTTAATGCCTCATTTCAGGCACATGTTGTGGTTCCCACAGAGTGGGCTGCATGAGACCCAATGAAGGTTCAGCGCGTTTCTATTCATAGATGTGCTTTCAGAACATTTACCCAGTTACCAATATGTAATTAAGCTGATAATGTCCTCATGACAGAGATTCATGGATTTATATAGATGTAATCCCTTGAACTCCTTTTAGACTAAAAGACTGAATGTGCTACATATCACTTTTTGTGGTTTTTTGAATGAAATTAAAACAAATACATGAATTCAGATTACTATTCTTGAAATTAATTTCCTTTCTTTGTCTTTGGTCTATAAGGAACATATTGACATATTACCAACACAGTATTTATATGCTCCCAGTGATATTTGCAGTTCTGTATTACCCTCATTCTACCCTAAGTGTAAATATTCATCATAGTGTTTTGTGTTATTGATTAGTGGCTCTCAAAGTGTGGTCCATGGACCCTCAGGTCTCTAAGAGTTCTGCCATGTCTTTTCCAACTTTGTCTCTTTGTGATGCTGCATTTTCTTCAAATATTGAACCCAAACAACATATCACAATAGATTGAATGCAGCAGCAGATATGAGAACACAGATATCATTTATTAAGCTAGACATTAAAGAGATTTGCAAAAAATGTAAAACTGTGGCACTCAAAATTTGTTTTCGAAAATATCTTTTTTTTCATAAATAATATGTTACATATAAAGGGTTTATTGTTATCACTAATGAACTAATAGATAATATTATAAATTTTTCTGAGGTTTAATTACCAACACAGTAAATATTAAAAGATAAAACATATATAAACAAAATCTCTTTGGAGACCTAGGACCAGAAAATCTAAGAACTGTTATTATAGATATTGAGACTATTAATTTGGTTCTCAAATCAGTATTCTGTTGGCTTCTCTGAGAGTCTGATCCAAACGAGCCTGTAAATGTTTGAGATTAGCCCGCAGCCATGAGGTTTTAATTAACTGTCCACTTCACATTTTCAGAACATTTTCATGATGTATCTTTTTATTTTATTTTTATTAAAGATTTTATTTCTTCATTAGAGAGAGAATGCGCACAAGCGTGGGGGGAGGGGCAGAGGGAGAGGGAGAAGCAGACTCCCCTCTCTCTGAGCAGGGATCCCGATGCAGGACTCGATCCCAGGACCCTGGGGTCATGACTTGAGCTGAAGGCAGACGCTTGCCCAACTGAGCCACCCTGGCACCCATGATGTATCTTTTTATAAATGAAGTTCTATCAACGTTCAATATCCTCTTACAAATTTAAGGAGCTGCCATAGGTTGCATAGTTATGATCCCTTTTACTTATTTAACTACCTCTTTCTAGTTTGACATAATCTGTACCCAGTTGTATTTTAATACATGGCTTTTAACAAACATTGTAGATTGCCATCTTTCATAGATGATTCTGTGGTCATCATAAAATCCATGGAAATTGTGATAAGCATAAAATACATCAATCTTAGGCATACTTCAGATATTTCTAACCACATCTATCTCAGTTACCTATTTTTTTTTATTTTTCTATTGAATTACAGTTTGGGATTAAAAAGAAAAACTGGCAAAATAACCATTATTTTTGCCTGTATTATTACTTCTCTTTAGTTTGTCTTGCTTTGTAACTAATCCTTTAGAAGGTGATTACTTTTGACTTGGAAGGGGCTAACTGCCCTATGGACCAAACCTCTGTATTGGAAACGGAGACAGGTAAGAGTTGATATGGCTCCTTCTCCTCTCTTTAGAATTATCGTAAATCTTTAGAACAAGTGATTGCTTATCTTTGAAGTACCTCCAGAAACAGAGAGTATGCTCGCTAATGGTGGGGGTTGATTCACTATCTGTAGGAGGTTGTGTAACTTCTGTCCCATGCTGGGAAAGCTGGCTCTCTCTCCAGATCAGCTCTTTCTCTTTCCCATTACACCCTGTCATCTGTGCTTAGACATCCCCACTTCTGCTGGGGGAGTTTCCCCAATTCTTTTCATAGTTAGCAACACCCCTGAAGTCTTCCCTTTAGTCTCCAGTTTTCCTCCTTCTCTGAGCTTAGTACAGCAATTTTATAGTTGGCATTGTAGGTGATTTGCATGATAATGAGTTTATTATGCTCTTTGTTGAGTTCTGCCAAATACCTACTTGATTTTTTCAGTTTTCTTCCAAGATTATAGTAGTCAAGAGCCATCTGTCTTCTGTATTACATGGTACAGCTGCAAACGCTTCTTTAAGTAAGCAAAATGTAGGTGTATATGTTATTATAGAAAGTAATGCAACATTGCTAATCTGAGGTTTGGAGTATATTAAGGAACTTGGTTTCTGGAAATCTTTTTAAACTTGGAAACCTTTAAACCTACTATTACCTATCACTTAAAAAGGAATCTACAACTGTCTAAGTAGGTGGCCTTCTGTGTCTTGGCTGGTATTACAGTGTGGTGTTTCTTACGCAAAGGGAACAAATTTAAATCACTAGGTGCTAAACCAGCAGATTTCAATGTGGATTAGTTAAGAACTATTGTTGTTCTTGTTACTTGGTGGCATAAATGTGGTTTCTTTCCACATTTAGTTTATATGGAATCTGTCTTTGTTCCTTCATCCTTTTCTCTTTTTTACTGAAAACAGAAATAGCAATTTTGTTAGTGGATTGCTTTGAAGGGAATGCGGAAGGAGGGACAGAACTGGACTGGACCTGTGATTACTTTTCATGAGTGTGGATAAGCACAGACTTCAGGGCTTGCCAGGCCTCCAGTTCTTTGGCTTGTTTTTTGTTTTTGTTTTTTTTTCTCTTAACTTTCCAAAGATTTTGTTAGTAACTTTCAAATGGAACTTCAAGCCTTGGAGTGGCTCCATTAGAGAGTTGTGTGGTCTGAGCCACAGTAGCAGCACCGTTTATTTTTCCTGCACTACTTTCACAGAGGTTCGCTGAGCTGGGATGGATGAGACACGTGGAGTACAAGGGGCACGAGTGTGTTAGATGCAGTTCTTTCCCTCTCGACTTGTTTGAAAAAAATGCTTTAGCAGAATTAACATTTGCTTGTTGCTTAAAAAGGAGACAAATCACGGGGCACCTAGGTGGCGCAGTCGTTAAGCGTCTGCCTTCGGCTCAGGGCGTGATCCCAGCATTCTGGGATCAAGCCCCACATCAGGCTTCTACGCTGGGAGCCTGCTTCTTCCTCTCCCACTCCCCCTGCTTGAGTTCCCTCTCTCGCTGGCTATCTCTCTGTCAAATGAAAAAATAAAATCTTTAAAAAAAAAAAAAAAAAGGGAACAAGTCAAACAATTCCAGGGGTGCCTGGGTGGCTCAGTCAAGCTCTGGTCTTGATCTTGAGGTTGTGGGTTCAAGCCCTGTGTTGGGCTCCATGCTGGGTGTGGAGCCTACTAAATAAATGAATACGTACACACATACATACAATTTTAAAAAATCAATTGTAAAATGCTTAATACTATATAGTTAAAAGTTTTCAAAACTAGTCTCTCTTTTAAATTATGTTTTTATATTGCATAGTACTAGATTGCGTTGTATGGATTTTCTTTCTTGTTGTGAGATGTACTATACCACTTTACAACTTGGCATCATCTCAGCTGACTTGTTCTAGAGAGTACATTTTGATTGTCTAAATCTAAAAGAACACTTGACTATTATGTTTATGATTGAGACAGGGTTATTCTTCAGGTTAATACCTTGAAGTTAGATAGCTTTTATTCCTTATATTGCTATTTATTTTATTTTATTTTATTAATTTTTAAAGATTTATTTATTTGAGAGAGAGTGAGAGAGAGTGCATGTACATGTGGTGGGAGGGGCAAAGGGAGAGAATCTCAAGCAGACTCTCCGTTGAGCACAGAGCTGGACTGAGGGCCCTATCCCAGGACCCATGAGATCACGACCTGAGCCAAAACCAAGAGTCTGACGCTCAACTGACTGAGCCACCCAGGCGCCACACTATTTTTTTTTTTAAATGATCTTCTCTTTCTATGTGATCCGCTTATTATACATGTAGGTTACTTGAGAAATAGTGAATTTCTAATGAAAATAACAATTACATTAATACTTTAGATTTTGATGCTGTTTTGTGGGTTTCAAAGCAAATCCATATCTCAGTTAATTCTCACAACAACCCCATGATACCCCCAGGCCATGTAAAATTATCTCTATGTTTTAGATGAGTTGAGACATGTAGGAATTTGCCTGAAAACCCCACATTTGGTAACTGAGGTTACTCCACTAAACATCTTGCTGCTTTTCTATGAAAGTGAAATAAACACTCTGGCTTCCAGATAGATCTCCTTTGTATTTTACAAGGTGTCATGTGGATGAGCAACAGGGCTAATATTTTTTATAATGCACATTTTTGACTATTTACAAAGTGTCACAAACTTTGAAATAATGTCGAAGATTCCAGATTCATGCTACACTACGTTAGCTCTTGATAGTGATTCATTTTGCACAGGTGTTCAAACACCAAATATTCTCTGACATTTCTGATAGCATCCGTTTGCATTTTTCTGTAATTTTGAAGATTTGTCAATGAAAATTTAGAAATAAGAGATTTTATCCTTTAGATTTATGCCAAAAGAAAGAAGAAGAAAACATTTTTAAATGCAAATATCTATTATTACCAGTGGCTTTACTACATAGAGTAGATAGATGGCAATTAGTATAAACCATCCACAAGTATTTCCTAAGAAAAAAAGAAAGCTCAAATGAGCTGTGAAAACTTTTTACCTAATAGATGTCCACTCTCTTGTTTAGGGGATTCTTGTAACATAAAACTTTGTGGGGGAAGTAAAGTATGGAAAGGTCTCATCTAAACAAGAGAGCCATTGTACCAAGGTTAATGTGCACCTTTCATATCCCTGGAAGAAGGTCACTGCTATAAACACTCATCCTTAAATGGAAACCAGGGGCCTTTAATAGTGCTTTTCCTCCGTTCTCCCCCTCCTTCATTCTCCAAATGGCATGCCTGTGTGCACCAGGCCCTGCCTGTCCTATGCTGAACATACAGTGGTATTCAAACTGACCTAGGCACTGTCCTTGGAGCATATTGTTCAAGGGGCAGACTGCCATCAGTCAGTGCTTACTCAGACCCAGGGACCATGTAATCTACCATATTAACATGCAAAAGAAGGGGCATCTTGCTGGCCCAGTCAGTGGAGCATGATTTCAGGGTTGTGGGCTTGAGCCCCACTTTGGGTATAGAGAATTACTTAAAAAATAAAACCTTTTTTTTAAAAAAAGAAAAATCATTATCATATGATAAATCATTATCATGTCAATTGATGCAGCAAAAAGCATTCAATTAAATACAACACCCACTCATTACAAAAATCTCTCAATGAGTTAAAAATAGAGGGATATTAACTTGATAAAGAGCATCTACCAGATATGTACAAGTAGTAGCATCATATATAATGGCGAAAGGTTGAATGTTTTCTCCCTTTGATCAGAAACAAGACAAGGATGTCTGTTCTCACAGCACTGGAAATTCTAGCCACTGTTATTAGGCCAGAAAAAGAAATAAAAGGCCTACATACTGGAAAGGGACCTTAAGGGATGTAGGGACTTTGAAGGTGTGGCTTGAGTGGAGTATGTGGTACAGATTATTTTAAAGACAATGGTACATAGCAGAATTCCCAACACTTTTAGACCCAACACCAGTTTTTTTAGAACATTTTATAGTGTCCCTTTAGCTATCCTGAAGTGAAATTCATAAATACTCTTCCTAAAAAAAAATGAAATAAAATCAGTATGTTGCCTTTAGTATAATATAAAGAAAAAACAAATGAAGATAAATATATAAAATGATACACATTTCAAAATGTAAGTGCTTTGACATTATGACCCTACAAGACATAATAAATAATCTGATGTATGGATCTACACATAGGTTCTCTGAGAATGTGACCACCGCAAATGTAGACTGATAGAGGAGGGTGATGTGACGGTGAGGAAAATACCATGAGTGGCTTTGCCTTCTGGGAGGTGATTTTCCAAAACGATGGACAACTCCTGATAGAGTTCTGACTAAAATGCAGTAAAATCTCCCCTGATAGACATTGGAAGTTACATTTTTTGAGAAGTCAGAGGATGTCAAAGCATGCAAAAAATGCTTTGTGTTTATGTGTAAGGCAGATTTAGGCTCTGTGGGCAGGTTTTATATACCAGAAAGTACAGTGGGACATTTGAAAGTTGTGTCTGACTGTTCACCACTATAAGATGTATTTCTAGTCTTCCTTGACTAGCAAATGCTAGTAGAGCCACAAATTTGGGGGCGAAAATGGGCTTTGATTGGTCCCATTGAGAACCATTGTTCCACTGTATAGCCCTTTTTTGCCTAATTATCTTCAACATTTAGTTCCAGTCAAATGTGGTGGCATTTTAGAAATTCCATCAGCCCTAGCTCCTGCTGAGTCATGAAGCATGTCTGTCTTCTGTGAGTGCTGGCTTTGGGTGCCTTTAGAACATCTCTAGGCCTACCAGGCTACAGCATTACATCTGGCATGGAGCCATGTGCCTATTCTAGGGGTCTCAGTCTCAAACCTCTGATTATACTCTTGCTTGTAGGCCATCTTCCTTGCTGAGGTTGGCCTATCCCCTAGGGACTTCTGGAAATTGGTCACTGTTGCCCACTTTACTACAATTTTGGGGTCCTATGGGAATCTCTGCTATGTTGTTCCACACACCAGGAAGGTCTCTTTAGATGGCTCCATCAGTTTAAAACATGCACAGATTTAGACAGAAAACATTCTAGCCTCTGCCTAGTAGCTCCTCAGGGTTCAGCATCACAGCATCGGCAGCAGTAGAAAGTTCTCCTGTCTGTATACCATTGTTTGCCTCAGGAGTCAGCTCAGCACTTTTAGTACCAACAAGCCACGCTTCCTGCAGAGACTACAAGGAGTGTGTGCAAAAATAAGCATGATTATAGGGCTGTTCTATTAGCTTGAGGCCTAACACAAAGAAAACGGTCAGTACCTGTGGACTCCGATTAGCGTACAGTTCCTTTTTCTTTTCACTATATTTGGCTTTTTAACTTGAAGACTTTGAACCCTGGAATTCATAAATGGGCTTCAGAGGGTCAGCAAATTCCATGAAATTGTATTAAAATGTTATTGGTATGGATAGTTTTCCTGGAAGGGGATTCACAACTTTCATTAAATAATCCGAATAGGTCGTAGGAGACTTCTGTTTCTATGTATTGCAAACTCAAAAACCCTCCTCCTAAGACGGAGTAAGTCTATACGATATATTAAAAACACACTTGAAGGCATGAAAAAGTCCATAAAATAGTAAAGGCTTACCATGTCAGGATCCAGGTAAGGACAGAGGCTAAGGGAGGTGAACCCATTGTTTGGGGCTGAAGGTGTCTACCAATTCCAGAGGAATCAACCTTACAAGAAGCAAGGTGCTTTTAACAGCATTGCAGGAGGATAAGAATTAGAGTCTATGTCCTACCAATGAGGAAGTCCTGGTGAACCCCTCATTGTAGGTTGGAACCCTGAGTGTGTGACCTTAAGAATAAGTGTGAAGTGAAGTAGACAGCCCCTCACAAGGAGTGCAGTTTAGTTTCAGATCCTCTTACTTTCTGGAATTGGATTAAGATGGTTCCTGGATTGCTAGTGCTTCAGTTCTAGTAGAAGCCTCCTTGGAAGAAGCTATTATTTCTACCAAGAGTGTAGTAAATGTAATATTTGGCACAAAATAAAAGTAAGTAGGCACACAAAGAGCCAAAACAGCAAAATTGAATCAGTAGATACAACAAAGAGCAAAACTGACACATAGGAGTTTTAGATACTGGCATTAAAAGTCTCAGACTTAAAAATACCTATACTAAGTCAATCCATGTAATCTACCATATTAATAGGCAAAGGAGGAAAAATCCTATTTTCATATCAGTTGATGCAAGAAAAAGTATTTGAGAAGATCTAGTACTCATTTATGACAAAAATCTATCAATGAGTTAGGAATAGAGGGGAATTACCTTGACTTTAGATAAAGAGCATCTATCAGACACCTACAACTAATAACATCATACTTGATAGTGGAGGATTTAATGCTCCCCCCTCTGATCAGAAATAAGGCAAGGGTATCTGTTTTCATAGCACTGGAGGTTCTAGCCATTGTTAGAAGGCAAGAGAAAGAAATAAAAGGCCTATATTGAAAAGGAAGAAATAAAACTGTCCCTATTTGCAAATAATATAGTTGTCTATGTGGAAAATCCAAAAAAAGAAAAGAAAACAAATCTTAGAATTGATAAGTAAGTTCAGCAGAGTCCCCAAATAAGAGATCTACACAAAGAAATCAACTATATATCCGTATATTAACAATGAACTCGTGGAAACTGAAATTAAAAACAGTATCACTTACAGTCACCCCTAAAGAAAGTGAAATCCGTAGGTATATACTTAACGTATACTTATAACTTTTATCTAAAAGTGATTAAAATAATAAAATAATAAAAAAATAAAATGCTGATGAAATTAATTTAAAAAGACCTAAGTCAGCAGAGAGACACGAAGTATTCATGCCTTGAAAGACTCAACATAATAAAGACGTCAGTTTTCCTCAAATTGATATATAAGTTTGAAGTATTTCCTGTCAGAATCCCAGCAAGGTTTTTTTGTACACATAGACTTATTCTAAAACTTACGTGGAAACGCCCAGGCCCTCGAATAGGTATAACAATCTTGACAAAGAAGAATAAAGTGGGAGTAATCACTCTATTCATCTTAAGGTGTACTATAATAGCTACAGTAATTCCATAAGGTGATCTTGGCAGAGGCATAAACACAGGGGTGAATGAAACAGGATAGACTCCAGAAATAGAGCCACACAAATAGGCTCAACTGATTTTTGACAAGTACAGAAGGAATTCAGTGGAGGAATTTCAACAAGTGGTGCTGGTGTACTTGGGCATCAGCCTAAACATTACAGCTTACATAAGAACTAACTCAAAATGGATGAGGGCTTAAGTATAAAATGTAAAATTATAGAACTTTTGGGAAAAAATAAATCTTTAGAAATGAGAGCTAGGTAAAAAGTTCTTAGACTTGATACCAAAAGCACAGTACATTACAAGGAAAAAAATCTAGGGGTGTGTGGGTGGTTCAGTCAGTTGGGCATCTGACTCTTGATCTCAGCTCAGGTCTTGATCTTGGGGTCATGGGTTTGGGCCCCACATTAGACTCCATGCTGGGCATGGAGCCTACATGAAAAAAAAAAAGGCACAAAAGTCTCAAAACTCAACAGTAAAAGCACAAACAATTCAATTAGAAAATGGGCAAAAGATATGAATAGACATTTTACAAAAAGGGTATACAGATGGTAAATAAGCACATGAAAAGATGTTCAAATCATTAGGCATCAGAGAAATGCAAAAAATAAAATCACAATGCCATCTCAGCACATACCTATCAGAATGGCTCAAATTAAAAACAGAACACTAAATGCTGGTGAGGATGTACAGTAGTTGGACTGCTTACACATTTCTAGTAGGAATGTGGCAGTGGGTCCAGTTCCACACCAAAGGCAAGTGCCTTACTCTCTCACTCTGGTACCAGCTTTGACAATTACACTGACGGTTGACTTCTCGTAGAAGTAATGACAGCTAGAAGACAGTATAATGAGATCTTTAAATGCTGGGGATGGGGGTGGGGAGGCTGTCATTCTCTTCAGAATAAGACATTATCAGACAAAAAGTAAAAGAATTTATCACCAGCTGACCCACAGTAAAGGAAATGTTAAAGTTGTTCGTTAAGAAGGAAAATGACCAAAATAATCTACCCAAAAAAACAGAAGAAATCAATCCTGGTTTTGTACTCTGCTTGGGCCAGTGAATTCCAGCCCTGGCTGCACATCAGAATCACCAATGGAATTTTAAAAAAATAACCTCCATGTCCTTCTTCAGTAGGTTTGGTGTGTGGCCTGGGGTCTAATGATACTGGTGTCCAGCCTTGGATGAGAAACAGCTAGAACACTGGACTAGGATAATGCAGAGAGGTAGCAGGGTGGTAACTGTAGGATGAGAAGCAAGTGGTACTGTGGCTGAAACTGAATAACTATCTCTCTCCTTTACCTGGACCTCTGCATTTATGCTTTGTGTGTCGAAGTTGAAAACTTCCCCACAATTTCTCCTCTTCTGTTCCAACCAGGTTCTGTCCCTGCCGCCCATGTGGTCTGTCTCCCTTTCATCCTTTCTTTTCAGTCCCTTTGCTGTCAGGGCAGTTCATGCACTTTCCACGTTGTGACTTCACGTGGTAGTTGGCTGTTAGTCTCAACCTCAGTGTCGTCCTCTTCCTCCAGTCTGTCTTGCATGGTGTTGTCAACCCGATCCTCGTAAAGCATAGCTATGCCACTGCCCTCCTCAGAAACATTTTCATTGCTCTTCACTGCCTACAAAATAAAACTTGAATTTAATACTTTTTAAAAATACAAATCAAATCATTTTCCTTCTAAATACCTTTTATTTTCATCCTGTTGTGCTTGAAATAGCGTCCCCAGTTCCTGTTACCACAGCCTGTAAGATCCTGTGTGATGAGAAGTCTGTTTTATCTCCATCCTATCACATACCATTCTATCCCCGTGTATGCAGTCTAGCAACACTGGCCTTCTTAGGCTTTCTTTAGCTGCACTTTCTCTCTTGCCTTTGATCTGAACTTGCTGATCCATGGCCTGGAATGCTGTTCCTTCCTTTTGCTTCAAGTCTTGGTCCCATGCTCAGTCTTGAGAGTTGCTTCCCTTCCTTCTTGACAATAAACCCATTCTTTCTTCCCTGCTTTTTTCTAGTCACAGTTCCTGTTCACCATCTCTTAATCATTGTTATTGTCATGTACTTCTTTATTTACTCATTCCCTCTTCCTCCTCCCCTCCCTGGAGGTAAACTCTGGGAGTGCAGCAACCTACACTGGCTTGTTGACTGTTACATCTCCAAAGTGAGGTACACAGTAGGTGCTCAATAAATATCCTCTAACTTATTTTGAACATAGATCCATAATGATAAAGTTTTTATAGTAAAGCAACTCTCTGACGAGAGACTCTTATTTTTCTATTGGTGTTAACAGTATATGAATTTATGGTTTTTTGCTGAAATCCTGCCTATTCCCATTGTCACATGTAACCTTTGGGTGAATGGAGGTCAGGGAGTGTGGTAGAAAATGGAACTGTTTAGGAAAAGACTGACATCTGGGGGAGAACAAGGTGGGAATAGAATTCTGTAACTATGCAAGTTCCAAGAACCTTACCTTGTGAGCATAGCTCTAGGTCTCTGAAATTTCCATAATGATCTTTACTCTATCTGTTCTATAGTTATTAGTAATAAAAAAATTCAGTCGAATTAATAGTATTTCTTGTTTAAAGGGCATGTCAAGGGGGTTATATTTACAATTTAAATTTGTGTTGCATTCTATAGTTTGTTCATATATAAATTCATTTAACAATCCCCTATGAAAAATATATCTCCATTTTGAAAATGAGAAAGTGATGCTCTAAATGTTAAACATTTAGAAAGCTGGCTGGGTCATAAAACCAGGACATAGGTCTGTTTCACTGTTGGGTTTCCCATCACTGGGGTATCAAGTTTCAGCTGAAAGTATCCGTGGCAGAAACTGGAGAGTGAACAGACTTGCTTGTCCTTAAATCCTGGAGTAAGTGAAGGAAACTGCTGCCAGGTCAGTGGTCTGAACCATGTGATAGCTACCGAGGGGCTGATCCCATTGTTCCCTGGATGTCCACTCAATTAGGAGACCAATCTCATCAAAACTATTACTTCATTCAAAACTCACAGAATTTCTTTTTTTTTAAGTTTATCTATTTATTTATTTGAGAGAGAGAGAGAAAGAGAGCACAAGCAGGGAGAGGAACAGAGGGAGAAGCAGACTCCCTGCTGAGCAGGGAGCCCAACGTCGGGCTTAATCCTCGGACTCCACGATCATGACCTGAGCCGAAGGCAGATGTTTAACCAACTGAGCCACCGAGGCACTCCAACTCACAGAATTTCTCACTGCAATATTGTTTTGCCCCTGAGAGAGCTACAGCTTGACACTCTTTCTTGTTGCCTTATGGAAAATGGATCTGGGGGCCAGGTGGGCAAGAATAAAAAGAAGGAGAGCAGGTAGGAGGCTGTGACAGCATTAGGTGAGAGGTCGTAGTGGATAGGATCAGCGTGAAAGCAGTGGCGCTGGAGAGAAGTATATGGGGGCAGAGTGTATGTGAGGTATAATTGACAGCTGATGGATCAGATATGGAGGATGAGGGAAAGGGTATGAAGGATGTATCAAAGGTAACAGCTAAAATTTTGATCTGAGCAACCATGTGGATGGTGACATTTACTCAGATGGCAAAGATGAAAAAGTGGTTTGGGGAAGGTTGGAATAATAGTAGTCTTAGACTTGTTAAATGTGAGCTATCTCTTCCACATTCGAAGATATCAAGTAAGCTGGTTGCATATATGAATCTGGAGCATAGGAGAAGGGGCAGGGTGGGAGCTAGAATTTTGGAATGTGTTGTAGTCACCCAGTAAGTGTGAGATGGGCCTCTTAACACCATCCCCTAATTTGGTTCTGGGGATGTAAAAATCAATGGTCTCACACTTAAACCAGGTTGTAGAAACCTGGATATAGAAATCAATGGTCTCACACTTAAACCAGGAGAGCACCACACCCATACTAAGAGGGTATGAAAGGTTTAATACTTATATAATGGGGCTTTCTAGGGAGATCAGTGCTGACTCCCCCGCTGTTCCAGAAAAGACTCGAGAGAGCAAGAAAGGAGACTGGTTTGGCTTTTATGGTGGTTAGAGGATGGGCTTGGGCAGGAGTTGCCTTGTGTGGGCTGAGCCTTTTGAGGTTTGCATTTTGCACTGGGTTCACAGGAAGGAGCACCAAGGCCTTCTTGTCAGCCATCCAGATATGGGGGCAGAAGGAGGAAGGGGAACAGTGGGACTTGAAAGCTCTCAGTAATCAGACATCAAAAGTAGATTTAAAGTCTTTATAACAGAAGACTTCAGCAATAAACAGTATCTAAAATGATAGAACTAGAAAAGATCTGGAAGTGCACTAAGCTCTGAGGACTCTAACATTTAAGAAATCAGATTGAGGAGGAAGTACCAGCAAATTAGACTGGATGAGGAGAGAAACTGTAATACAGTATGCCACCAGCTAAGACAAAAACGTTTCAGGGGAGCAGAAGTCAGGGACACCATGTACCCACAGTGGCTGTGCACCCCACAGCACTTCGGCACGTGGTGGGTGTGTGTACTGGAGGCACGCAAGGTGGCAGCGCTGGGAGAAGAGTCAACACCTAGTATACTGCTGAGGAGGTGAGTAGGATGGGGGTAGAGGTGGGTCCATTGGTTTGCTTCATGGCCATCAGATCAGTGAATTGGTAGAGAAAGAAGCCAGGTTAGAGAAGGTTGGGAAATGAATGTGAGGTGGGAAGTAGAGAAGGCAAATTTAGAAAGCTTTCCCAGGAAATTGCTAAATGCAGAGCAAAGAAATGGGCAGTAATTAGAAGGAGAGAGATGTTGGATCGAGGAGAACTTTCTTTTTTTTTTTAAGTTACAGAGATCTCAGAGCATGGTTATAAACCGATGTGAACAACCAGTAATGATGCCAAAGAGAATGTGGATCGCCACTGTAGAGGGTCCTAGCAGAGAGGGAAGGAGAGGGGGTCAGAGCCCAAGTGGACAGCTCCACTTTATCGGAGCAGAGACGCGCTTCTTCCGTCAGAATAGGCGGGAAGACAGACAGCAGGGCTGTTCACGTAGGTGAGTTTATGAACTGGTTGGTGACGACCTGAGAGAGCTCCTTGCTAATTGCTGTTTTCCCAGCTGTAGATGAGACGAGGTCCTCCTCCAGGAGTTGTAGGAAAGGGGCAGTGGTATGATGAGAGAGGAGATGTGAAAGAATTGCTCAGAAAGTTGTGGAGCAAATTGACCAGGAAGCATAGGAGGGCTGTGAGGCAACGCCGGGCCTATTCGAGGCTTGTGGCCGTGAAATCAGAGCCAGAGCGGGCGGCTCGGGTGTCTGATGTTCTCACCGGGATCGGCTATGTGGGCGCTGGGGAAGAGAAGGTAGAGATGGGTTCACAGGGCTGGGGTTTCACAAGGCAAGCACCACAACACTTTGGGGTAGGGGTGGTGAGCAGGGAGCTGAGGGTGCTTGCAAAGGAGTGATGATTTAAGCTTGGCAAGGTAGTTATTAAACACGTGACCTGCTTACAGTAAACATGTAAAGCATACATTTCTAAGTCTGCCTACCTCTGTCTTTCTGTATTATGTGATTGTAGGTATATTTTCATGCTATTGTTTGAATCACTAGTACTGCTGTTTTAGTTCAGGCTTATTTTCTAAAGTCTTTTGATTTTGGTTTTTGGAAAACCAACTGTATTTTTCCCCCTGGAACTAATGAGTGAGCAAGCAAGAGGTTCTGTAAGCAAAAGTAAAAGTTGCAGACTTTGTTATGATTGGACCTGTGTTTGGAAATTCTTGTGAATTGTGTTATGTCAGCATCCTGCTCATGGAATAGGCTATGTAAACAATGGGTGTTGGGCGGTTCTATGAATGAGCAGCCTTCCTTCTCGCTTACACACTTAACCACTGCAATTCTCCAGATTTCTGAGTGTTTATTTCATAGTAAAAAGTGCTCTAAAAATACCAGGCCAGTTAGGTTTTTATTGTAGATCATTTCATTTAAACTGCAATGGGACATATAAAGTTTAAAAAGAAAAAAAAAAAAAACTTTGAAAGCAGGATTTTGAAGGAAAAGCTACAGAAGTCTGTCTGTAGTAATTTGTTTTGGCTGTGGATGTGAAAGTGCAAAAGAGATGTGAATAACTTTGTTTCATCTTTTATGTGAGAGCAATGGGTACATTTAATTGATGTACAAAGGATTTGAATACTAGCACACCAAATGTCCAAATACTGTGCCAGGCTGAGAAAATGCATATACCAAATTTTAAAATAAAAGAAATTCTCCTTTTGAAGTTGATTTTTAATATATTCATAATTTCTTATTTGCAATATTATTTTTTAAAATTGTGAGGGCATGTCAGATGATAACTTGGAGTGTTCAGAGTAAAATGAGAAAAGGATTAGGATGGATTAAGCACTAGGACAAGAGACAAGGACCACAAGTCGTACAGGGGAAGATTATTAGTTGGGGTATGTGATCTGGACTTAAAAACATGAGACAGCAGAGCACTGCAGGGAGTAGAAGTTAATAGGAAACAAAGAGATAATCTGTAGAGAAAACAGACCTAAACACTTGATTGTTTCAGACTGCCAGGTAACAACAATTTTAGGGATATAAGTTGTATTGATTATGAAGATTTGAAAGTATGGACAGGAATAATAAGTACAAAGAAAACTAATGTTTTGCCTTTCACTGGGCGGGAATTTCTGCCTTCCAGGAACCCTGACCTCCTTCATTGGGCCTGTGGACTTCCCTGACAATGTCCTCTCCCCAGAAGCAAAGACAGCTGGGGTGGGAAGGAGGGTGTTTTGAAAATGAAGTCATGATAGGAGGGAGGCGGGGGCAAGAGCCAACGGGAGTTTTTTATGGAGAGGACTACATGAACAACACCAGCTTATATTCGTCCTGAAGCTGTGGCCACAATGACACCACACTTGCTTTCCTGGGGAGTGCAGCTTGTGTCCCTAATTTGGGGGCATTGCAAATATTTAAGTTTGATATAAGCAATTGTTAACGTTTGATTTGTAGGCAAACAAATTATGAGACAGAATGCACCAAAGACCTCTCTCTCTCTTCCCAATAAGGGTAACTTCTAGATATTGGGCTTGTCTCAAAGAAATTGGGTCAACCCTGGCACTGAACCATGAGAATTAACATTTATTTAGCACCTACTATGAGCCAGATCTCTACCCGAGTGATTTTCATACAAGGTTTCTTTCAGTCCTCCTGACCTTGAGAGGTACTATTTTCTCCATTTCAGAGATAATTTAGAAACTGAAGCTTAGTGACAGTAAGTGATATTTTCCACTGAGCAAGAATTGCCAGTCGAACCTAAGTATGTCTGACTCCCAAGTCCTAGGATGTTTCCACTCCAAAGTATTCTCATTCATCTCCTCAA
Organism: Ursus americanus; assembly: GCF_024610735.1. NCBI lineage: Eukaryota > Metazoa > Chordata > Mammalia > Carnivora > Ursidae > Ursus > Ursus americanus. The sequence goes on along the minus strand of NC_142160.1, from coordinate 27,146,288 downwards.
GTAATCTTGCTACAGCTACTCAGGATGGTCTAAAGCTTGTTTGGATCGTTGTTATAGTAGATTTTGGACCAGAGAAGGATTAACTCCAGCAAAGGTAGGGAAGTGATAGGATGACCTGGGCTTCTCTCTGTTGTCTTGATTTATTCCCCAGTGCATGGGAAATAAATAAATATACATAGTGTTCGGGCTATGGACAGGAGGTAGGGTGGCGAAGCTTAAACTTCACAGTGCAGCAAAGTGGGTGATGGTCCTGGTGGAAAATCTCCATACCCAGAGGTTTTAATTCAGTGGAATGTCTGCACGGTAATGAGAACCTAGATGATTCTGACTGAGGTGTATGTCTCCACATCACAGCAGGAAAAACACTGAGGTAGATTACCCTGTTTTCACTGGCTCTTCCTTGGTTTCTTAATCCATTTCTTATCAGATCATGAGATGGTAAGTGTAGAGGTGGTAGGCCCACTGTCAGATAGATGCACGCAAGACAGGGCATTGTGATGATTTAGAGGGGAGGAGGTGGACCTTGACCGTGATAATGAAGAGAGAGAAGGCTACAGTTACCCAAACCCAGGAGCAGGGTTACTTGGCTGTCTGCTCTGTTCCCTCCCTACTCAAACTGAGATTGATGGAGCAGCTACCGATGATCAGGGATGTTCTATGAACCAACACTCCCATGCGTGTGCCTAACTTAATTTTGTAACAAACATATATAATCAGTTTTATCACCCGTATTTTATAGAAATGGAAACTGGGGAAGCCTGACACAGTTTAAAAAAAATCACCCCAAGATCATATAGCTAGAATCAAAGTCTGTTTAATTTTAAAATCCACAACCTTTTTCTTTATTTTTTAAATTACACAAATAATGCATCAATCTAGTCTCATAGACAAAAAAAATCAAATAATCCAAACATAGGAGCCTTCTCCCAACACCATAGGCCTCCGCAGAAATAATCTCTGGTATCAGCAGACTGTGCAGATAGTCCCCGAGTTTTGATGGTTCAGCTGACAATTTTTTGACTTTACGGTGATACGAAAGTAGAAACCATACTTCGAGTTTTGCGTTTTGATCTTTTCCCAGGCTAACAACATGTGGTACGACCCTCTGACTCGATGCTGAGCAGTCACGGCTCCCGTCAGCCAGCGGGCGGGACGGTGGAAGACCCATAGCACTGACAACCGTTCTGGACCCACACAGCCGTTCCGTTGCTCACTTTCCGGGCAGCATTCCATAAATTACAAGAGGTCATCCATTCTTTGTTATAAAACAGGCTTTGAGTTAGGTGGTTTTGCCCCACTGCAGGCTAATGTTTAAGTGTTCCGAACATGGTTAATGTAGCCCTGGCTAAGCTATGGTGTTGGGTAGGTTAGGGGTATTAAATGCACTTTCAACTTATGATATTTACAGCTTATGATATGCTTATTGGGACATAACCCTATCATAAGTTGTGGAAGATCTATAGATCCTTCTAGTCTTTGCATTTGTATGTGAAAACAGGTTAATGTTTTTGTGTTTCTTTTCATATAAAGGGAATAATGCTGCATGTATTATTCTGTAAGTTACTTTCTTCACATAATTCTACTGTAGTTATTTCCATATCAATTACAAAGTCTTTTTTATATTGCTAGTACTTATTTTTATAACAGAAACAGCGGGAATATGCACAAACTATAATCCAAACTAATTTTAAAAAGCAGATGTGTGTTTAAACCAGAGCTTCTTAGCTGGGACTGTTTTGCCCTTGAGGGGATTTGGCAGTGTCTGAAGAGATTTTTGGTTGTTATAACTTGGAGGGGGGGTTGCTCTTGGCATGTGGTCGGTAGAGGCCAGGAATGCACAGGACAGCCCCACACAACAATTATCAGGCCCAAAGCGTCAGTAGTGCAGAGACTGAGAAAAACGTACTCATCTTAAGGGTATTTCAGCAGCCTCCTGGAGGACTTGATCGATACATAGTTTCTCAGCACTGACCTTTACTTAAGAGTGCTGAGTAATAAATCCATTTGTTTTAAATTATAGGATTTCAAGTTTTCTGAGGAAGAAAGCAATTATACTCTGGCCTCTTCCCTGATTTGCCATCATATTTGAACTTTTAAACCTCACAGTGTGTGGTTTATGAAAACGGCAAAATAATCATTGATTAATTATTGAATATTGTGTCCTAGTTTCTTGAACCATGCTTCCCCACGTAATAGGGAAAGGTGTTTCTCAACACATGTTTTATACAGTTGGTTTACTTTCTGTAGTAAATTGCTCATTGAGTTAAACTTTGTCCACTTCGGCTTGAGTAGATACTGATTCTTTTATAAATCATTTAGCAGTTTCGATATTGAATTGAAATAAAAGGAACTGTGGTAATTGCAGATCTATTAGACTGAACCTGCCATGCCCAAATAAGACTAATAAGCAAGACTGTTGAAAACAAATTGTCGGGTTCCAGATTGGGAATTGGCATTATTTAGGTTAATTTATTTAGACTGCTGTTTTGTGTTGAAGGAAATAATGTGTAAGTTCTAAGCTTAGGCTGTTTTCATCCCGTAAAAAGTCCATTACCACTTTGCTAAAGTATGCATGATCACAAATATTTGCAATGAAAGTGAGGGTTTTTTTTTTCTCAAAATGATTTTAAATTAAACATGTCTGATTTTTAGAAGGAACATTCTAGAAATAAAACCATATCTTTAATTTAGGGCTCATTTCTTCTTGATTTGGATTGCAGATTATTCTAGTACCTGGTGGTATGCCAGTTACATGTGCCAGTTACATTTTGAAATATTTTTTAATTCTTAGTTTATAGAAATAACAAAAAATACTATTGAAACTTAGAAAATGTTTTTAATTTACAGAATTCTAAATAACTTTTCAAGGAATTTATATCTTAGTTCTTTTATAGTTTTATGAAGAGCAATGGGTACGTATTATAACATGAAAATAGTCTTCCTTATAATTTTAGATATTAAGGATTTCAAATTTTAGAAGAGTTAACAGTGAAACTACATCACTGTAATGATATTTTTTTCCTGAGAAATCTCAGTATTATGGGTGCTTCAGACTAACAGGCACGGAATAATTGTGATAGTGTAAAATATTTAATTCGTTTTATCCCACTTTGTCTCTTAGAACCTTCATCCAGAAGTAATTTGCAGAATTTGTGGTCCTGCCCCTTGTGTATGTAACCCTGACCAGCACCTTGTTTAGTGTGCCTGCTTTTGAACTTCAGAGAAGTGGTCATGCTGTGTGTTTATCTCTATAATTTTATTCTTTTCCTCAACGTGTGCTGTGCTTGCTTTTCTATGTAAGTTTTAGAAAAGCTTCTGAAGTCCCAGCAAAAAAACCTATTTAGGATTATCAGTGGTAGTACATTGAGTGTCTGTGACAGAAAATTTACATCTTTATGACACTGAATTTTTCTTGCTGAGGCCATAGTATTTCTCTCCATTTAGGCAGGTCTTTAATATATGTCTTAAAGTTTTGTAACATTTATCTTCTTTGTTGTTTTGTCATGTAGTAAGATACGCAGAGCACTGCTGGTCCATTTTACTCTATTATAGAGGACAACTTTTCTTCTTTTTCAGTGAAGTAATATATTTAGGTGGTGCTTATATGTTGGTCTAGATTCTGAATTGTGTTTGTGGTCAGAGGAAATGATTTCAGATTGTGTTATTAAGAAAATTAGGCAGTTTTCACTATGGTATCTGATTTAGGAAAATATGAATCACTTGCAGGGATTTAATTAATTGGAAATTTTAACATCAAGTGTAACAAACAGGATAATAACAAATGTTTTACTAGATGTTTATACAAAATGCCATGGAATATAAAAAAAGAAGTGACTAATTCAGTATTTGGGCACAGGTATTTTATATGGTAAACAGACCTGCCAAGTATTCAAAATGGCATCAGTTCTATTGGCCAACAACTGAATAGACCAGATGCTTTTATAGAAGCTTGAGAGAAGAGAAGATTAAACATGTTGTGCTATACCTCGAGGATTAAATTTTTTGGTCAAAAATAATTGAATAAATTGTGTTGAATTAGCAAAAGCTTTGTTTTGCCATTCAGGTTTGCAGGAAAAAAGTTTTTAAAATGTGGAGCTATGCATTACAGTTTTTATTTTAGGATAGTCAGGACAGATTTGTGATTTTCTGGCGCCCCTTTCAGCAAAGATGGCCCTTGCAGCTGCTTCTCCGGCCCCTTCTGGGTGCTCTCATACTGTGGTACTCTTAGATTGTCACAAGCCTAGTAGCACCAAAGCAGCATATTATTCAGTGAAACTACATTCGCATTGGTGTTACCAAGTAAACCCCTTTGAAGTAAAAGCACATAAGCAATGGCATGTTTTTTCCACTATTTGGTGGGTATTTTATGGGCTGAAACTTAGGAAAGCAAATTGTGAAAAAGAAAATTTATCACTTTATACTGTAACAAGGTCACAGAGGAATCCTGCGGTAATTATATTGTTCATTAACTATAAATGAGCACTGCATTCCATTTATTTTTATTCAGCTAGTGTTTATTAAACGCCTAGTGTATGCAAAGCAGAGGGCTAGTTAACAATTGCTCTAGGGAGTGTAAAGATAGTAAGACCATCCTTTTCTTGGGGAGCCTGCGGGCTAATGAGTAGAAGAGGAAAAGGATAACTGTAGTGCGAGGCAGAACTTGGTAGGAGCTGTCAAAGAAATACAGATAGGATGCCATGGAAATTTCAGGAGAATCTGATCTCATCCTGTCAGGAACTGGATCAGGAGTCTTGGAGAAAGATGGATTTTGAAAGACATGTGTAATTTTGGCAGCTAGAAATTTTTGGATGTTGTGGGTTTTCTTAGGAGAAAGAAATGGTAGGGAGGGGGGAATGTGGTGACCAGCAGGGAGTCTGATGCCTCCAAATTGCAGGGATCAAAGAGAAAGACCAGGGGAAGTTTGACGAGGTGGGCTGAAGCCCCCTGTGGCAGGGGTGGGGGATGGGGTGGAGGGGCTGTGCTTAGGCATCCAGCAAAGTCTGGGAGCAGGAGTAGTGACAGGAGCATTTCCTGGGTGTCTGCCCTGCCTACCATGGCCCCTTTCCCTCCGCTTCTTTCTGCTCCTTCCCTAGTGGTTTTCTCTGCCTATCCTATCACACAGCCTCTCTTTCTCTCTTTCCCTGCCTCCTTCCCCTCACTCTTTCTGTCCATACCCAACTGTCAGAATCAGCTCAGAAGTCATCATCTTTGGGAGCATTCTTAAACCCTACAGTTGGAATTAATCATTATTTCCTCTGTTCCCACAGTGATTGTCTTACCCCTCGTTGTAGCACTCCCTGCATTCTGTCTTATATTATGGCTGTTTCCATCTCAATCTCCCTTCCTTGGGCTGGGGCGGCTTCTTACCCCAATTTCTTAGTAGAATGGCTTGAATATAGATCACATTTAGTGTGTTTGTTGAATGAATAAGGGGTCCTTGTTTACAAACAGTTTTTATTTATATTATGTATAAAAAGCTAGATGCAGTAGAGACCAAAGTGATGGAAATTCTAAAAGACTTTAACGATCAGATGAAGAAATTGTTTGGAGAACCATGAAATATGTGCTCTGTCTCAGTTCAAGAAGATTGACCACAGTTTGGCTCTCCTAGCCTGAGCAGAAACCACAGTCCTTCTTCCACAACCCAACCCTGTGCCAAACCACAGCCTCATTGCTCCAACTTTCCTAACCCGCCTGTGAATGTGCTGCCTGTTACAAGATGGAGCGGATACAGTGAGGTGAGGACAGAAAAGAACACCTGAAAACAAGGGCAGTGGATTTTCCTCTGATTTATTTAAAACTTCTCTCCTTATGAAACTTCACCTTCATGGTATAAGCAGTTTTAAAATGGCTTTTCAAACATGAGCAGAGTTCTTAAAACTCCTGCATGAATCCAAATTGGGCTTCAGATATTTTGTACACCGCTGTGTTTGTTCCTACACCTTCCACCCTCGAAGGATTTTAGATCACAAGTCAGGGGGATATATGTGCATGTTTTCTTTATACCCTTCTAGTCAGAACCTGTGTGTTTACATGCACATCCTTTTTGTGGATACTGATTCCTGTATTCAGAAACCCAGTTCTTCATCAGCTCATTAAAAAAATGAGAGGATCGAAATAGAGGATTTCCAAGATTGCTGTGTCAGCATTTACAAAATAATCAATTATCATATGACACTAGGAATGAATTTTTTGTCCAAGGGCCAGATGCCCACAGAATCTTTAATGGTTTTCTGTTTAGACTGTTAGCCACTAGGTGGCAGTAAAAAAAAATTTTTAGGAAGGAGAAGTGCTTATCAATGTTTAAGTTTACTTTAAAAGAGAGATTTAAAGGGTCTAAAGTTTGAGGTGTCCGTTCTGAAGTTATGTAACCATAGCCAGGCCTCAGTATGCTGTTTCTTAGGATGTATGCTTATTTTACCAGGGATAAATGTCTCGTGGCCCTCTGTAGCAATTCTTACGAGGGAATTATGGGGAAAAAACAGACATAAGTTAAAGCATGTAATTTTGTTTTACAAAACATGTTCTGTGATAAAAAGTAAGCCATAAAGGGTCTTATGCTGAGGACCAATCAGATTTGCATTGTTATAATAAAAAGCTATTCCAGCTGCCTCGTGTAGAGGGAATATAGGGAGGTTTCTTATAAGTTTTGGCCATAGAGTAAGTAACCAGCTTTGGTAATTGTGGAAACTTTGGAAATAGAGGTAGTTGAAAGAAGAAATTTTAAATCACTGCTAGAAAAAAAAAAAATCTGTGCCATTTGGTATATTTCTTCACAGCGTTGTTTTTCCATACAAAATTAAAATCACGTTAAACTAAAAATTAACTGTTAGTTAAACATTAACTAAAATTAATGTTACATAGTCTTTTCCTATGTCATTAAATATCTTTTTCAACATAATTCACACTGTTGCATAAACTATGATGAATTCAGCCAATCCAGTGTTGTGTGGGGTACTTGAGTTGCTTCTAGTTTTTCACTGTTGTAAGTAATGCTGCTATGAACCTAGAACTTTCATTAAGATATATTCTTGGAAATTAAATTACTGAGTAAAAGGATATGAACTGTAATGCTTTGGCTACATATCATCAAATGACTTCCCAGAAAGGCTTTACAAATTTGTGCTCCCAACAGGGACAGAGTGCCCCTCTCACCACATCCTTGCCAACACTGAGTAATGTAGGATGGGGTTTTTGTTGTTTTTGTTTTTTAAACAGCTAGGAGGTGGGGTGAGAACTAATATTTATAGCATTTGATTTTTAAAAAATCAGCTTCTAACCATATCATTTTAGGAATTTAGGCCAGGACAGGTCTGCCAATTAAGTTGTTTTCATTTTTCCAAGACCTTAAATGTTATAGTCAGCTTTCTAATGTGGCCATTGTGAATGCTATCTAGGGAACTGTTTATGGCTGTTTTAAGCAATACTCAGGAATTGTTTACAATCCCTAGTCGCACCCTCTGAATCTATTGAATGTCCTAGATTTTTTTTTCTTTTCTTCTTTTCCTTTCTTTTTCTTTCCCTTTCTTTCTTTCCTTCCTTCCCTTCTCTTCTTTTCTTTTCTTTTAACTTTCACTGGCTCAGCTACCAAAGTAACTCATGAACTTTTAGGAAGCCAGCCTCCATGCATTGGTCCAAGGCCCAGGATGTGAGTGCTTCTGGAAGGCACTGGATTTATAGGGGAAAGGCTTGGCATGGTTTTCTTAAGATCTACAATCTTATCTGATCCCTAACTGTTGAAATTGGTTCCCTTCTATTGTACATACACTGTATTACTTTTTATACCAACCAAGCTTGTAGTATTTTATGCTTTAATTTTTTAAAGGTCAATCATGTGAATTATAATGACAGTAGCCACCTGTTTATAGGTGGCTTAATTGAAACTTGATTAATTGAATTTTATTAAAAATTTGATTTATGGAATTTTTATTTATTTTTAAAGATTTTATTTATTTGACACACAGAGAGAGACAGCCAGTGAGAGAGGGAACACAAGCAGGGGGAGTGGAAGAGGAAGAAGCTGGGAGCCCGATGCAGGGCTCGATCCCAGGACGCTGGGATCACGCCCTGAGCCGAAGGCAGATGCTTAATGACTGAGCCACCCAGGCGCCCCGATTTATGGGATTTTAAGTGAGATACAGTACTTAGAGAACTTAGCATAGTATTTCACACATGGAAAGCACTCTGTAAATTTTAGTTGTCTTAATTGTTAGAATTCCCTCAAGAAGTGACATTTAACCAGGTCTGAAGAAACCCTCATGGCAGAGGGACTAGAACATCCTAAAGTCCTGAGGGGCCAAAGAGCCCGTAGTCCTATGTGGCTCCAAACAAGCCAGTGAGGGAAAGTCAGCCCTAGGTGGGGGCTTAGCTTTGGGAAGAAGTTTAGGCTTCACTGGGACAGTAATTGAGAGCCATAAAGGGTTATAAGCTGAGGACCAATCATATTTGCATTGTTTTGCTAAAAAATGATTCCATCCATCTGTGGAGAGTGGTTACAGGGAAGTTCCTTAAAAAATTTGGCTATAAAGTAAGTAACCAGCCTTGGGCACATTATTTAAGCTAAGTGTGTCTTAGTTTCCTCATCTCCAACACAGATTTAGTAATAGTACTCGCACCATAAACTGTGAGTTGTTATTTATTTAGCATGTCCTCAGAACAGTTCCTCATGTTTGTTAAATAGAATGCTGAAAGTCTGATGGCAGAAAGTTAAGCACTTCCAGTACTGCCCTCCCTCCATCTAGCTGACCTCCACCATGGAAAATCCAGACTGCCCTGATTCCGAGTCTTTGGCCGAGCCTCGTTTCCAAATCAAGCCCAGCTTCCTCCCTCTCCATGTCTGGTCTGGTGTGGGTGCGTCCACATGGATGTGGCATATGCTGGCCAGGCCTGGCTGGCCTTTTCTTCACTAGGGCACCTGCATGGTCAGGCCCCACTCGCCACTTACACGAGGTAGGCTTCCTGCTGGGGTGAACTACACAGAAATTGCCAGTAAACACCGCTCCGCAAAGGATGGCACACTGGGTGTAATTTGCCTCCCCTGGCTTTGCCAGCCTGACCATGACTGCTTCCTCTCACCCAGATTGCACTTGGTGTTTGAAACCAACTGGGCTGTCCTCAGCTCCTGTTTGCTTTCTGTATTTATAAAGGACAGCTTTGAACTAAAAGAGGGAAAAAAAAGGCAAATAATATGCAAATGGCTGCCATCCAGCCTTTTCTTCTTCACTGTAGTAAGGAGCCTCTTAAGTATTTTATACCTTACAAAAAGTTTACTTTAACTCTATAAATCTGTTTTTCTCCCTCCTCAGTGACTTATTTTTGTAGTCATATGATACATGTCGCTGGGTTTTTAAAAAATCATCAATATCTTTTGCTTAGTAGTTAGTAATGTTTCAAAGCTACGTTGTTAACTTGCTATGAATTTTTCCATTTTGAAAGTAGTAAATGGGATCGCATGCAGGGACAGCAGTTTTCAAACTGCATGACCTAGTAGTGTTGCCTGGAGTCCTGTTTCGAGGATCACGAGGCAAGTCTGAGCTCACAGGGAGAAAGTACCGTGAAAGTACCAAGAAAGGGTGCACACCAGATCCAGGGTAGAGTCCTCCCTGGGAGGAAGGATGGCTGTAGAACTGGTGGGGGAAGGGAGAGATGGCACAGAAGGCTTCCTTGGTGTTTCTAATGCTTGTTAAATGTGATGATGGGTGAAATTTGTCATATTATTTTATATCTTTTTGAATATGTGAAATAGTGCATGATAAAATTGAGATGAAGCCATAGACCTGGGCGTTATTGGTGAGTTTGTTGTCCTGGTCTGGTGGGGCCTACCCTTGACTGAGGTAATATAGCCTCTTCCCTAGATTCGATGGTCCTCCAAGTGTTTGTGTATGGACTCATACATTTAGATGCACATACGTGAGTTTATTTTATCTCATAACGTTACTTGCAGAATTCAGTACAGGACTTAAAAAAGAATAAAATGGCTCCTTCCCTGTGAATATACTAAAAACCATGGGGTTGTACACTTTAAAGAGTAAATTTTATAGTATATGAATTATATCTCAATAAAGCTGCTTTTGAAAAAATAAAATGTTTTCAAATACACTTTTTCAAAAAGTAAATTTTTTTCTGATTATAATAGTAGCACACATACACACATAGGAAACTGGAAAATCTGAAGTAGAGAAAATACATACACCCATAACAGTACCACCCCAGAGACTTTTACATTCGGTGATAGTTTCTTCCATTATTTTGTCATTTCTACGTATGGATTATTTTGATACTGATGAGATTGTTTCTGTGTATTAAAATTTGCATCTTCCTTTCTTCATTAACATTGTGATATAACTATTTAAAATGCTCTCATAAATTCTTTATAAACATTTTAATGGTTTACAATGAGCCACTGTATGAGGGTATTATAAATTAATCAGTTCCTGCTGTTAGACATTTTTCACTGTGAGAAATAACATTGTAGTGAACATCTTTGAGTATAATCCCCATCATCATATTTGGATTTATTTCCTTAAACACGTGCCAGATACATTAAAAGTTCTGAATGCTTTTAAAAACCTTTAATATGTATTTTCAGGTTGCTCTCTATAAGGCAGGCCTCTACTAACCTATAATGCACCTTTGTTCAGGTTATAAACCCGTGGGCAGACCTAGCCCTGGTAGTCCAAACTTGGGGTGGGTAGTGCCCTGGGTTACACCCACCCACACCCTCTGAGGGTGCCTCAGTGGGCTCACAGCGGCAGATTGTGTGGATGCCCATTTATATTTTAATAGCTCACACAGAGTACCTGTTTCAGAGAGCCCCATAGCATTTAACGTTTAGGTCTGTAAAAATCCTTAATTCATTAAGTGAAAAAGGGTATGTTGATGTTTAAGTTTACCCTTTGAGTTTATGAGATTGAATATTTATTGGTGTTTCTTGTGCATTTTCTCTCATGAATTATCTGTTCATACTCATTTTTTATGTTCTTAGTGTTTGTCATATGATATTTTGCACATCAGTTTAATTATTTATGATCTGTTATTTGTTATTAATATCCTTCCTAGATTGTGCTTATATTATTTTCTGAAAGCACAAGGTTTTATTTCTATTTAGAACAACCAATGATTTGCTCTCTTGATTTTCAGTTTACAAAATTCTTCCCCATTCAGACACCTGAAAAGTACTTATGTGCTCTTCTTATTATATCATTTTTACATTGATCTCTTTACATTGATGTTGAACTTTACATTAAATTCAAGTATATTTTGATGAATAACATAAAGTATGAATCTAGTTTTCACATTCCCGTAACACCATCTATTACATCATCTTTCCCTAGTAATTTGTGGCGTATTCCTTGTCATGTGTTAAATTATTATAGCTACTATGATAAAACATATTTTGCTGAGTTTAAAAACAGTAAAGATCACATTCTTTTGTTTTGTTTTTTTATTTAAGATTTTATTTATTTGTCAGAGCGCACGCACAGGCAGGGGGAGAGGCAGGCAGAGCCTGCTGAGCAAGGAGCCTGATGTGGGACTTAATCTCGGGGCCCCAGGATCATGACCTGAGCCAAAGGCAGACACTTAACCGACTGAGCCACCCAGGTGTCCCATGATGACATTCTTAATATGGTTAAAGCCCTGTTCACTCATTATATATTTTTGCTTCACTGTTAACAGTTGTTTAAATTGACCTGTTTTTATACCATGAATCCACGTGAACTGAGTATTTGGACAAATTAAGATTACTCATTTCACAGAGATGAGTGCATTTACAGGTGACCTAGACTCTAGGCACTATACATAATAGGCACTTGCACTCACTTTAAATAACTTATCTGTTTATGTTTTTAAGGGGTTGTTATCTCATATACTTTCGGGATTCAGATTTGATACAAAAGAAGTTGGTCTTTTTACTCAAGGTCTTGGATATGTGCCTGCAGATTACTGTCCTGGTTTGCTTAAAAATGTGAGTATTTTTAATTTAGTAGTATTGAAATTTTTGTTGCTTAATGTACCATTGGCAAAAAGGGTAAATGGAAATATCTCACTCTTCCAGGAGAGATGTTTAACTTTCCTCTGTTTATCTCTTCTTACCTTGGGTGGACTTACAGCCATGTAAGGAAGAAATGTGAGGCGGCAGATTATGAGAAAAAAGAAGGAAACCAGCAGAGGTTATTCTAAATCAACCAACCCCTCTCGTCTTTTAACAGATCTCATTTATTCTCTCAAAAATTTTTGGTAGAAGAGATTTCCTTAACCAGTGTAAACACACCTTTTTACTGTTGGATGAATTTTGTATTTAAAATAACCTGATAGGAATTTTATGTTAAAGCAAAAAATTCAGTAACAATGTTGTAAATAGTATTATATATTCACATCTCAGTATTAAAGCTTTGTTTTCTTCTGCCTTGAATTTTGGCCAAGTTCAAGAAATTTTAATTTATGATCTTCTAAATACTGTTATGAGATTTTTAATGTTTGTTAACTGTTCTGGTCTTTTGGAAACTTTATACATAAATAGCATTAAAAAAAATAAACTAGAACTATATTAGGAAAGAAAAAAGTAAGCTAACTTTAATGTGGCTTTATTTTTAACAGGTTTGGTTTTCTTAGGAAATTAGTGATCTGTCTATTGTTCATTTGCTTAAATTGGAATGTGGAAAAACAGACATTAAAAATAAAATCCAAGTTATTAGTAAATGTGACTTGGCACTACTTTCTTTTCATTTTGACAAAGTGAAACAAGGAGAGGACGGGGAGGGGAGAGGAGGGGAGGGAATCTCAACGGAAATATCACTCACACCAAGAAAAATAGAACTGATGTAATCCTGTTTTGCAGTATGAGTTAACCTGCAACTGATTTTGTTTTACAGATGGTTTTATCATTAGTGCCTGAACTCCGAGAGAATCATCTGAATGGATTTAACACTCAAAGGCGGTAGGTGTTAAACTAAACATCCCCCTTCTCAAGTTTCAAAATGTATCAGTCTGGTTATGAGAGAAAAATTTTATAATTCTTTGGAAATGCATGTTCATAGGTAGGGTTCTATTCTGTGTGGAGAGATTATTTATACATGCAAATTGGTGAGTTTTATGAAACTTTTTTTAATCACTATTCTTTCAACTTTTATAGGGCAGTAAATCATGCAGTGTCTCTTGTGCCCCATTGAGTAAAAAACCCTAAATATACAGTAGAGAACACAAAGGAAGGGCTCAGCTCAGAGTGTGTATGTGTGTGTGTGTGTGTGTGTGTGTGTCTTATAAATTCACACACGCAAACAGTATTTACAAGGCAGCAGATACTTGATGTGCACATATGACTTATTTTAAGAAACATAGTATTCCAAAATCTAGACTAAACAAATGAAATAGATTCAGACAAATTAAAAGGCAATTAATCATATTACAAAATGTTCTTCACTCTGTGGGATAATTCAAAGTTGTCTTCTTTGGTGAGCAATTCATTTTTTTTTTTAAAGATTGTATTTATTCATTTGAGAGAGAGAGAGCAGGGGGAGGGGCAGAAGCAGAGGGAGAAGCAGAAGCCCTGCTGAGAGCAGGGAACCTGGCCCGGGGCTCCATCCCAGGGCTCTAGGATCATGACCTGAGCCAAAGGCAGACACTTAACCAACTGAGCCACCCAGGTACCCTGGTGAGCTATTCATTTTTAACAAATTATTAACTAAGAGAGTCTGGGGACAAGGGACTTTTGTCCCTGTGTTTTGCTTGTTGTTTGTTTTTATAAAGCTATTGTCAGTTAAAGCTCTATCAGAAATGGCCTTTGCTCTCAGCCTATGTGATCCTTTGCATCTGAACTTCAAAGTAAACTATAAAACTCTTAAACAAAAACACTGGAGAAAATCTTCATGACATTGATTTGGCAGTGATTTTTTTGGATATGATACCGTAAGCACAAGCAACAAAGGAAAAGTAGATAAATTGGACTTCACTAAAATTATGAATTTTTATGAATTATAAGACACTATCAAAGCAAAAAGACAGCCTACTGACTGAGTGAAGACTTTTGAAAGTCATGTATCCAATAAGGGATTAATATTGAAAGAACTGTAACTCAACAACAACAAAAAATTCAATTCAAAAAGAGAGTTGTTTATACATGTCTCCAAAGGTGATATGCTACCAGCTAGTAAGCACATGAAACAGTGTTCAACACCACCAGCTATTAGAGAAATGCAAATCAAAACCACAGTGGGATACCACATCACCTGTATTAGCATGATCTATAATTTAAAAAACAAGCAAAAATGGAAAATAATAAATGTTGGCAAGTAAGTTAAGAAAGTAGAACCCTTGTGCATTGTTGGTGGGAATGTAACAAACTATAGAAATGATTCCTGAAAGGATAGTCTTGCTGGTGGGAATGTTAAATGATATAGCCACGTGGAAAAGTTTGGCAGTTCCTCAAAAAATTAAACATAGAATTACCATAAGACCCAGCAATTCCACTCCTAGGTATATATTCAAAAGAACTGAAAACAGGGACTTGAACAGATATCTGAACACCATTGTACATAGCAGCATTATTCACAATAGCCAAAAGATGGCAACACTCCAAGTTCCCATTAAGAAAACGTGGAGGGGATAAACAAAATATGGGATGTAAATACAACAGAATATTTTTCAGCCATAAAAAGGAATAAAATTTCTACGTATGCAGGAATATGGATGGACCTTGAAAACATCATGCTTAGTGAAATAAGCCAGATACAGAAGGGCAAATCATGTATGATTCCACTTACATGAAGTACCTAGAAGAGGAAAACTCAATAGAGACAGAAGGCAGAATAGAGGTTATCAGGGGCTAGAGGGAATGGGGTTATTGTTTAATGGGTCTATAGGTTAATGAAAAGCTTTGGGTTTAGCTTGTGGTGATGGGTACACAGCATGTGAATGTGTTTAATGCCACTAAATGGTTACCCAGAACAAATGATTAAAATAATAACAATTACATATATTTTACCACAATTTTAAAAAACCAAGGAAAAAAACCAAACATGATACCAACTGTACACTCCCTCAAATGACTAAAATTGTAAACACTCACATCAACATGTGTTGGAGAAGATATGGAACCACTGGATCTCTCATCTGCTGTGAGAATGTGAAGTGATGCCACCGCTTTGGTAAACAGTGTGGTAGTTTATTATGAAGTTAAACATACACTTACCATATGATCCACCAATTCCATTCTTGAGTGTTTACTCACAACAAATGAAAACATAGGTAGTCATAAATATTTCTATACAAATATCGTAGCTGCTCTATTTTGTAATAGTTCAAAATCAGAAATGATCCAAAGGACCACCTTAACTGGATGGATAAACAAATAAGTATTGTCTGTTACCACCATTTAAAAAATGAGAAGACAAGTCATAAACTGTGAGAAAATATTTTCAGATTATGTATCTGATAAAGGGCTCCTACCCAGAATATATAAAGAACTCCATAATAAGACAAATAACCCAAATATAAAGAACTCAGTAATAAGACCACCCCGTTGAAAAAAGGCAAAAGATTGGAAAACGTCATCAAAAAATATATATAAATGGCTAATAAGCACATGAATGCTTGTATGCAGATGTTCACAGCAGCATTATTCATAATAAACAGAAAGTGGAAACAACCCAAACATCCATCAGCTCACAAATGGATAAACCAAATATGTTGTGTCTATACAGTAGAATACTATACTTCACTAAGAAAGGAACAATTTACTAATTCATGTTGCAACATGTGTGAGCCTCAGAAACATTATGCTTAGTGAAAGAAGCCAGTCACATAAAACCATATATTCTATGACTCCATTTTTATAATGTCTGTAATAGGTAAATCTGTAGAGACAGAGTAGATTAGTTGTTGCCTAGGGCGAAAGGTAGGAACAGGGATTTGCTGCCAATGAGCACAAAAGATCTTGAGGTGATGGAAATGTCCTAAAAGTGGATCATTAGTGGTAATGGTTGTCCAACTTAGTAATTTATTAGAAATCTTTGAACTGAACATTTCAAACAGGTACATTTTGTGGTATATAAATTATACCTAAGAAGTTAGGAGAAGAGTCCCTAGGAGGACATGGAAAGGATTTACAATCATTTATTTACATGACAGGTAGAGACTTTGGTTTTGCCTTGAGATGAATGTTGAATAATAGAATTAGAAATTTATTAAAATGGACTTAAAACATCGGTAGGATACAATGTATATGTACACCCTTCACGGACATCCCAAACTATGTCGAGTTGATGATTTTCTTTAAAAATTTAACTGAGAATAAACAACAACAAAACAGAAACACTATTAACAAGTGAAAAATATCAGCCAGAGAATTGGAAGATATTTGCAACCTGTAAAACAGACAGGATTAGTATGGGAAGTATAGAAATACCTCCTACAAATCAGTTATAAAGAGGCAAACACTCCAGTATAGAAATGGATGAAATATATAAGTAACTTATTACTAAAAGAGGAAAGCAGAATAAATAACAAATATTTTTAAAATTCTTCAAGAGTGATGCCAGCAAGACAGTAGAATGGGAAGCCACAGTCCTTGTTTTCATATGGAAACACTGAGTTAACAATGGTATATGACCCAAAGAACCTTTATGAGAACTCCAGAAACCAATTAAGGTGTTATAATACCCAGGCAAACTCAAAGTTCAAAATAACCATATTGAAATGGGTAAGAAAGCCATTTCAGGGGCACCTGGGTGGCTCAGTTGTTAAGCGTCTGCCTTTGGCTCAGGGCGTGATCCCGGCATTCTGGGATCGAGCCCCACGTCAGGCTCCTCCGCTGGGAGCCTGCTTCTTCCTCTCCCACTCCCCCTGCTTGTGTTCCCTCTCTCGCTGGCTGTCTCTCTCTCTCTGTCAAATAAATAAATAAAATCTTAAAAAAAAAAAAAAAAGCCATTTCATATCAACCACAGTAGCCCTTCCCCTAAGCTGGCTCAGTGTCATGGGATTGGGAAGGAACATTCCAGTTTACAGCTTCTCCCTTGAGGGGGAAAGAAAAGAATGGAATATGGTCAGTGTTCCTGCTCTGGGGGGGCTGCCTGAGGGACTGGTGTCTCACTTGCCCGACTCTCACCACTGATGGGGAGCCAGCATACTTTCAATGCCTGGGGACTGTGGAACATTAGAGAGTCCTCAGCTGCGTTTTGTAGCACCAGAGAACTGATAGTGCTGCAGGCAGAGGTAAGCTCAGGAGAAAACACCCAGCTCACAGCTAATGTCTAGGTGGGGTGGGGATGGAAAAGAAGAGTAGAATGTTTATCTAATCCTCCAGCTTTTGAAGGGGCTACCTTAGGGATTGGTTTCAGTCTCCCTTGACTTGAAGCAGTGCCAGAACTGGCATACTTCGGAGGTCAGGAGGCTGCAGAGAACCAAAGAGTTTAATGGCTTGTTGTAGCACGAGAGAACCTGCAGTACCACAGACAAACACCAGAGGGAGGAAGAGATTGCAAACTCCTGAAAAACTGGTAAACTGTCTGGGAAATTATATCAACAATCCCAGAGAAGACACTTCCCCAGAAAAGATTCAAAAGACCCCCAGATTCTCTCACCAGTTGGTTAGTGAAAGTCTTCCCCTGTACAAAGGCAGTCCATAAAGACTGGGAGAAGTGGCTGTTTCTTTGGCTGCAGAAAACATAACAAAAAATAACAAGGCACACAAAGAAACAGTAAAACATGGCCCAAACAAAGGAACGAAATTAATTTGCACAAACCTACCCTGAAGAGGTGGAGAGCTATGAACTATCTACCTGGCAAAGAATTAAAAATAATCATCCTTTAGGAACTCAATGCACTACAATAGAATACAGATAAACAACTAAAATCAGAAAAATGTGCATAAACAAAATGAGAATATCAACAGATAGCAATTATAAAAAACAACCAAATAGACATTCTGGAACTGGAGGAATACAATAACTGAATTGAATTTAGTAGAGGGGTTCAACAGTAGACTTAGTCAAACAGTTAACTTGAAGATGCGTCACTTAAAATTATCAAATCAAGTAAAAAGAAAAAGAATGAAGAAGAGTTAAGTAAGTCTTAGAGTTATGGGACACCATCAAGTGGACCAATTATATGTATTGCAGGAGTCACAGAAGTGAGAAAAAGACAGCTTATCAAATCTGAGGAAGGAATTGGACATCCAAATTCAAGAAGCTCAAAGAACTCCCAACTGGAATAAATCCAAAAGGACCCCAGCAGGACATGTTGTAATCAAACTGTCAAGAGACAGAGCATGTTGACAGCAGCAAGAAAAAGCAAAAAAAGAACACAAGGAATGCAACACCTACAAGGAAGCTCTCCAGATTATCAGTGGGGATTCCTCAGCAGAAACATTAAGGCCAGAAGGGAGTGAGATGACATATTCCAAGGTGCTAAAACAAAAACCTGTCAACCAAGATTATTATATTCTGCAAAGTGTCCTTCAAAAATGAAGGAGAAATTAAGATTTCCCCAAACAAACAAAAGCTGAGGGAGTTCATCACCACTAGACCAGCCTTAGGAGATTTGTTAAAGGGAGTTTTTCAAATTGAAACCAAAGGACTTTAGGCAGCAACACAAGAGCATACTGAAATATAAAACTCTCTGGTAAAGGTAAATATATAAACAAATGCAAAATCCTGTAATAATATAATGGTGGTACATAAATTACTTTTACATCTGGTACAGAAGTTAGACAATAAAAGCATAAGAAAGAACTGTAGCCATAAAATTATGTTAAAGGGGGCACCTGGGTGGCTCAGTCGGTTAAGCATCTGCCTTCGGCTCAGGTCATGATCCCAGCGTCCTGGGATTGAGCCCCGCATCGGGCTCCCTGCTCAGCAGGAAGCCTGCTTCTCCCTCCCCCACTCCCCCTGCTTGTGTTCCCTCTCTCACTGTGTCCCTCTCTGTCAAATAAATAAAAAATCTTAAAAAAAAAAAAGAGAGAGAGAGAGAAAGAACTTGTATAATGGTAAACTGGTCGGTTAACCAGGAAGATACAACAGTTTATAAATGTCTCTGCACCTAATAGCAGAGCATCAAAATATATGAAGCAAACATTGACAGGATTGAAGGGAGAAATGGAAAGTAACACAGTAATCATAGGAGATTTTAATATCCCACTGTCAATAATGTACAGATCAACCAGACCAAAGATCAGTAAGGAAACAGCAGATTTGAAAAACAGAACACTGAACCCTGTAGATACATACAGAACACTGTGTACAGTAACAGCAAAATACATTCTTCTCAAGCACACACAGAACATTCTCCAGGATAGACCACATGTTAAGCCACAAAACAAGTCCTAACAAATGTAAGGTTGAAAGTATATGACGTGCCTTCCAACCATAAAGGTATGAAATTAGAAATTGTTAATAAGAGGAAAACTGGAAAATTCACAAATATGTGCAGGTTATACAACACGCTCTTGAACAACCCGTGGGTCAAAGAAGAAAGCACAAGGGAAATTAGAAAATATGTTGAGACAAATGAAAATGAAATCACAGTATACCAAAAAGTATAGGATGAGAGGAAACTAGTACTAAGAGGAAAGTATGTAGCAGTAAGCACCTTCTTTAAAAAAGATCTGAAATCAGTGACCTAATTTTATACCTCAAGGAACTAGAAAACGAAGAACAAACTAAACCCAAAGATAGCAAAAGGAATGAAATAATAAAAGTTACAACAGAAATAAAGTAGAGAATAGAAAAAAAATAATTTTTTAAAAGATCAAGAAAAGTGACAAACCTTAACTAGACTAAGAAAATCAGAAGACTCAACAAATATCAGAAATGAAAGAGAAGACATTACAACTGGTGGCAGAGAAATAAAAAGAATAAGAGACTGGAGGAGTTAAGATTTTGGAGAAGTAGGGGACCCTAAGTTCGTCTGGTCATTGGTATTCAGCTAGATAGTTATCATTCTGAACACCTGCAAAATCAGTTGGAGATCTGAGAAAAGAAATGCTGCAGTTCTACAAATAGAAAAGCGACTACTATTTGGAAGGTAGAACCGTGAATCCAGGGTGATATATCGGAAGATAAGGTGGAGGGAAGGGAACCAGTTTAAGGAGGCTACTGTAAAGTATTATAAGCAGTGGAATACAAAATCAGAACTTCTAGAAGGCTGCTATGCTAAGACATCCCTGGCTTAAAGGTGCTCAGGTAGTGAAGCGGGGCAGAAACCCAGGTGGGATAGCATGGTCTCAGGATCCCTGGCATCATAAGAAGAATGGGGGTGCCTGAGGTGGCCTAGGCATTGGAGCAAGGAAGCTAGCTGAAAACATGGAGTCTAGGTGCTGGCTTTCTGCTCTGTGTTGCCATAAACCACAAACTGCTACAGGGTCGACCGACCACTCTCCTGGCAAGGGCCCAGCAAGGGCAGAGGCATAGGGAGAGCCCCCCTTCCTTCCCCGAGGAGGAACACCATGGGTCTGTGCCGCAGGAGTCTATAAAATTTGGAGTCTTGAAATGCAGAGCGTGCCTGAGATAACAGTGCTTCGTCACAGGCTGGGTAAACACAGGTCTGACAAAAACCGAGGAGACAACAAGAGTGGTTGACTACTTTTCTGTGAAGACTCACTGAAGACTAGGGGCTGAGAACTTTCAGCTCTAGGGCTAGAGAGTGGGACACCACCAAATTCATTCGGCCTGTCCGTGCTAAAAGGCTTCAGGGAACAAAACAGCGCCACCTAGTGCAATCCGGAGCTGCTTACACTGAGCCAGGCCCCCTGGCAAGAGAGGGCTATTTCCACAAGTGCAAGGGTACCTGAAAATCAGCCCAACAGGTCCCTCCCCCAGAAGACCAGCAAGAACAACTGGCTAGCACCCTTTACTCATCATGGTAAGTACTATGCAAAGCTTCAGCTCTTGGGGAGAACAGTAGGTTTTTTTTTTTTTTAAAGATTTTATTTATTTATTCGACAGAGATAGAGACAGTCAGCGAGAGAGGGAACACAAGCAGGGGGAGTGGGAGAGGAAGAAGCAGGCTCATAGCGGAGGAGCCTGATGTGGGGCTCGATCCCATAACGCCAGGATCACGCCCTGAGCCGAAGGCAGACGCTTAACCACTGTGCCACCCAGGCGCCCCGAACAGTAGGTTTTTTTATTCTTTAGTCTTTCAGTTTTATTTTTTCTTCATCTATTTTATTTTTCAATTTTTTTTTTACTTTTTATATATATGTTGTGCATATATATACACATATATATGTATATATATATTATTTGTTGTTTCCTTTCATTTATTTTTGTATATATATAAGTTTCTCTTTCTTTCCTATTTTGGGATCTAGTTTCTTTTAACAAGCAGACCAAGATACACCCAGGATCTAGTTTTTTGTTTTGTTCTGTGTTGTTTCTTGTTTGATTTTTTTTCTTGTTTTGTTTTGTTTTTGTTTTCTTCTGCTTTGTTCTTTTTCTGTTGTTGTTGTTGTCTTTTCTCTCTCTTTCTTCTTTTCTGGACAAAATGATGAGATGGAGAAATTTACCCGAAAAGAAGGAATAAGAGTTAGTATTCACTGCCAGGGATTTAATCAATACAGATATAAGTAAGATGTCTGAACTAGAATTTAAAATAATGATTATAAAGGTACTAGCTGGGCTTGAAAAAAGCACAGAAGACACTAGAGAATCCCTTACTGTAGAAATAAAGGCTGAAATTAAAAATGCTGTCACTGAGATGCAGTCCCAAATGGATGCCCTAAAAGTGAAGATAAATGAGGAAGAAGAAAGAGTCAGTGATATAGAAGATGAAATGATGAAAAATAAGGAAGCTGAAAAGAGAGAAAGACAACTACTGGATCAGAAGGCAGACTTTGAGAACTCAACGATTCCATAAAGTGAAGTAATAGCCAGATAACAGGGATTCCAAAAGATGAAGAGAGGAAGAGAGGGGCAGAAGGTTTATTTGAACAAATTATAGCTGAGAACTTCCCTAATCTGGGGAAGGAAACAGGCATTTAAGTCCAGGATGCAGAGAGAACCACCCCACACACACAAAATCAATAAATATACCTTGACATATAGTAGTGAAGCTTGCAAAATTCAAAGATAAAGAGAAAAATCTGAAAGCAGCTCAGGACAAGAGGTCCTTAACCTACAAGGGTAGACACATAAGGCTGGCAGCAGACCTGTGCACAGAGACCTGGCAGGCCAGAAAGGACTGGTATGATATATTCAGTGTGCTAAATGGCAAAAATATGCAGCCAATAATATTTTATCCAGCAAGGCTGTCATTCAGAATAGAAGGAGAGATAGAGAGTTTCCAGGACAAACAAAAACTATAAAGGAATTTGTGAACACTAAACCAGCCCTGCAAGAAATATTAAAGGGGATCCTTTGAAAGAAGAGAGAGCCCAAAACTAACAAAGACAGAAAGGAACAGAGACAACAGACAGAAACAGCAATGTCACAGGTGATACGATGGCACTAAATTCATATCTTTCAGGAGTTACTCTGAATGTAAATGGGCTAAATGCCCCAATCAAAAGACACAAGGTATCAGATTAAAAAAAAAAAAAAAAAGCAAGACCCATTCATATGCTGTCTATAAGAGACTCATTTTAGGCCCGAAGACACCTCCAGATTGAAAGCGCGGCAGTGGAGAACCATTTATCATGCAAATGGACATCAAAAGAAAGCTGGAGCAGCAATCCTTATGTCAGACAAACTAGATTTTAAACCAAAGAGTGTAATAAGGGTTGAAGGAGGATACTATATCATACTTTAAGGGTCTATCCAACAAGAATAGCTAACAATTGTAAATATTTATGCCCCTAATGTGGGAACTGTCAAATAAGTAAACCAATTACTAACAAAGTTAAAGAAACTCATTGATAATAATACAGTAACAGTAGGGGACTTTAACACCCCATTCATAGCAATGGACAGATCATCTAAGCAGAAGATCAACAAGGAAACAAGGGCTTTGAATGACACACTGGACCAGATGGACTTTACAAGTATATTCAGAGCATTTCATCCTAAAGCATCAGAATACACATTCTTCTCGAGTGCACGTGGAACATTCTCCAGAATAGATCACATACTGGGTCACAAATCAGGTCTCAACTGGTACAAAAAGATTGAGATTGTACGATGCATATTTTCAGATGACCACCTTTAAAACTTGAACTCAATCATAAGAAAAATTTTGGAAGGACCACAAAATGCATGGAGGTTAAAGAGCATCCTACTAAATAATTAATGGATCAACCAAGAAATTAAAGAAGAATTTAAAAAATACATGGAAGCAAATGAAAATGAAAACATGACAGTTCAGAACCTTTGGGATGCAGGAAAGGTGGTCCTAAGAGGGAAGTTTATAGCAAACAGGCCTTTCTCAAGAAACAAGAAAAGTCTCGAAAACACAACCTAACCTTATACCTAAAGGAGCTGGTAAAAGAACAGCAAGTAAAATCTAAATCCAGCAGAAGAGAAATAATAAATATTAGAGCAGAAATCAATGATAGAGAAATCAGAAAAATAAAAGAACAGATCAAAGAAACTAGTAGCTGGTTCTTTGAAAGAATATTGATAAACCCCTAGCCAGACTTATCAAAAAGAAAAGAGAAAGGACCCAAATAAAATCATGAATGAAAGAGGAGAGATCACAACCAACATCTAAGAAGTACAAACAATTATAAGAGAATTTTATGAGCAATTAACAAATTAGGCAATCTGTAAGAAATGGAACGCTTCTTACATATGAACATAGAAACTACCAAAACTGAAACAGGAAGAAGTAGAAAATGCAATCAGACTCATAACAAGCAAAGAAATCAAATCACTAATCAAAAATCTCCCAACAACCAAGAGCCCAGGGCCAGATGGCTTCCCAGGGGAATTCTACCAAACATTTAAAGAAGAATTAATACCTATTCTTCTGAAGCTGTTTCAAAAAATAGAAATGGAAGGAAAACTTCCAAACTCATTGTATGAGGCCAGCATTACCTTGATCCCAAAACCAAAGACCCCACCAAAAAGGAGAATTACAGACCAAGATTCCTGAAGAACATGGATGCAAAAATTCTCACCAAGATACTAGCTAATAGGATCCAACAGTACATAAAAAGGATTAGTCACCACAGCAAATTAGTTTTATTCCTGGGCTGCAACGGTGGTTTAACATTTGCAAATCAATCAGTGTGATACACCACATTAATAAAAGAAAGGACAAGAACCATATGATCCTCTTAATAGATGCAGAAAAGGCGTTTGACAAAATACAGCAACATTTCTTGATAAAAACTCTCTGCGGTATAGGGATAGAGGGAACATACCTCAATATCATAAAAAGCATATACGAAAAGCCCACAGCAACTATCATCCTCAATGGGGAAAAACTGAGAGCTTTCCTCCTAAGGTCAGAAACACGACAGGGATGTCCACTGTCAACACTGTTGTTCGACATAATACTGGAAGTCCTAGCCTCAGCAATCACAAAATAAAAAGAAATAACAGGTATCCAAATTGGCAAAGAAGAAATCAAGCTTTCAGTCTTCACGGACGACGTGATAGTCTATGTAGAAAACCCAAAAGACTCCACCCAAAAATTGTTAGAACTGATAAAGGAATTCAGCAAAGTCGCAAGATATAAAATCAATGTACAGAAGTCAGTTGCAGTTTTATACAATAACAGTGAGGCAGAAGAAAGAGAAATCAAGGAATCAATCCCATTTATAATTGCACCAAAAACTGTAAGATACCTAGGATGTGATGAATATTGATGATGTGTAAAAATCGTCGTCAGTATACAAGCAAAGCAAACTCAGCACTACACTAAAAAGATTATGCATCATGGTCAAGTGGGATATATTCCTAGCATGCAAAGATGGTTCAACATACAAAAACCAATTAGTGCAATAAACCATATTAGCTGAATGATTGACAAAACTACATCATGATAATTTAAATTAAATCAGAAAAAACTATTTGATAAAATTGGTCACCCTTTCATGATAAGAACATTCAACAAATTAGGAATACAAGGAAACTACTTCAACAAAATAAGGACCCTGTGTGAGAAGCCTGCAGCTAACATCATCCTTCATGTTGAAACACCAAAATTCTTTCCTTCTAAAATCAGGAACAAAGCAAGGATACCCTCTCTTACCACTTCTTTTTAACAAAGTACTGGAAGTACTAGAGCAATTGGGCAAGACAAAGAAACAAAAGGCATCCAAATTTTATTTTGTGGGGTTTTTAAAAGATTTTATTTATTTATTTATTTATTTATTTATTTATTTATTTATTTAGAGTGCACATGGGAGGAGGGACAAGGGGGAGAGAGAGGGAGAGAGAATCTTTAGCAGACTGCGAGCTGAGGGTAGAACCTGATGCTCAGTCCCATCCCCCCGAGAGCAGAAACCAAGTAGGACACTTAACTGACAGAGGCACCCAGGCACCCCAAGGCATCCAAAATTTCTTTTAAGATTTATTTATTTTAGAGAGAGGGAGTGTGTGCACAGGGGAGAGGGACAGAGGGAGGAGAGAGAGTCCCAAGATGCCTCCATACTGAGTGTGAAGCCTTGAGGTGGGGCTTGATCTCACGACCTTGAGGTCAGGACCTGAGCCCAAGCCAACACTCGGACATTTAACCAACTGCACCATGCAGGCACCCCTCAAGGCATCCAGATTTTAAGGGACGGTTTACTGTTTGTAAATGACATAATCTTATATGTAGAAAAATATAAAGACTCCACAAAAAAACTGTTAAAACTAATAAATGAATTCAGTAAAGTTACAGGATGCAAAATCTATACTCAAATATCAATTGTGTTTTAATACACTAATAGCAGTCCAATAAGAGATTTTTTTAAAAGCCCATTTATAATAACATCAAAAAGAACAAAATAGAAGTAAACTTAAGCAAATGAAAGACTTGTATGCTATAAACTAAAGAACATTGCTGAAAAAAATTAAGTTTGACACAAATAAATGAAAAGACATTCTATGTTGAGCGATTAGAAGACTTAATATTGTTAAAATGTCCATACTACCCCAAGCAGTCCATAGATACGGTGCAGTCCTGTTAAAATCCAAATGGCATTTTTCTTTTGCAGAAATGGAAAAAAAAGAGCCCTAAAATTCATATAGACTCTTAGAGGACCCCAAATAGCCAACAACCTTGAAAAGAAAAACGATAGAGGACTCACACTTCTGGATTTGAAAACATATTTCAAAGTTACAGTCATTAAGCCTCTTTGGTACTGATATAAAGCCAGACATATAGACACATAAAACAGAATAGCAAGGAAGTTGCAAAAAGATACTCATAATGTCATAAAACGATACATACATATAAAGTAAAAGTGTTAAAACTAGACAGAAAGGACTCATCATTAGGGGAGTGCCAGCTCCTAGGAAGGAGATGAGGAAATGGGACAGGAGAGAAGGGTATTTCAACTGTAATTGAAATATTTTTATTTCTTTAAAACCTCAACTGGAAATATCAACAAAATGTTAGCATTGTAAAATCTTGGCAGTGAGTACACAGGTCATGTTATTAATAATTCCCTATGTTTTTCTGTATATCATAATTTTATAATTAAACTTAAAAAATTGAAAATACAGTGTTAGCTAGTAAAATCCTGAAAATTAAAAAGATGATATTCATAATAAAGGAATAATTTCCTGCCTCAGGTTCTTATTTCCAAAATAGCAGGTATAGTTCATGAAAAAAAAAATCATTTTTAATCAGCCTCAGATTGCTTAGTGTTTATTCCTCTCTGCACTGTTTTTCCTATTTAGATCTTTTTGCACTGCACCCATTATTTGATTTTACTGGTCTTTCAGATTCTTTCTTCAGAATTTGTGTTTTTTATTTTCTCACCCTCAGACAGAATAGGACGGAAGCTCAGGAAGGCATTTAAACTCCACTGACTACAATTAGGGAAGCCTGCTGGAAGCTATTAGCTAATATTCTCTTTGCATCTGAGAAATTTCCATTTGTGCCAGATTGGATCATTTTGTGGGGCAGGTTTATTCCTAAATTTATGATTGTTTCTTCAGTAAGGATGTGTATTCTTCAAAAACAGTATGCACATAGTCCCTGGTGCAGAGCGAAGTTTACTGAAGGAAGTCCATGCTGGCACTCCAGCTGGCAGTAGCAGCAGGGATACAATGGTGATTAACTTGGTTAGAAGTTTCAAAACATTTTTAGTCAAAGAAAGTCAGTGATGTACTTAGTAAAATTCTTAACTGAATTTACCAAGAGTATGAGATGCTTGTCCTAGTAGAATGTCCTCTGGACACTGGCACATCTGATACATTCCTAATTTGCTCTGTTGAATAATTTTTACTATGGAGTCTTCATTTTTGAATGATTTTTAGAATTCAACAAGGAATGTCCTGCAGGTATTTTTTTTTAATGTGTTGGGTTTTTAGAGCAATTCAATCTCTTGAATTAAGTTCATTTATACTAATCAGAAGATTGAATTTAAAAAGCAATTTGATGCTCAGCATTCTTTTTGAACCTCTTTATGAGCTTTTAAAGTCCTACTTTTAAGACCTCAAACCAGGAAGTTCTGTTCTCCATCCATAAAAGAACCTGGATCCCTTAAAGCTTATGTGAGACTCAGAAGTCCACATCTGTAGTTCTCTAGTGAATTATAGGTCCAACCAAGTGTGTTCTCTTGTCTCAAGTAGAAATTGATTTCATGAAATCAGGTAGTGGAATGGCATCCTGGTAACGTTTGAAAGAGCTGCCAAACTAGCTGGAGCCATTAGGGTTGTTGCTATCATAAGTTATAATAACTACAATATGTATCATCATAATACATAAATATATATATAAATATATATAATATATAAATTTCTCCTACTATATATATAGTGGATATCTATATATAGGATATATATCTATATATATAATAGATATCTATCTATATATTATATATATTATATATAAATTTATAAATATAATTTATAAATATATATAATTTATAAATATATATAAATTTGTTATATATAATATATATTATAGATATAGATATAGATATCTATAATATATATAATAGATATATATCCTATATATAGATATCTACTATATACATATTTCTCTCTGAAGTTTTCTGTACATTTTTAAGATTTAAAAGTCAAAAAAGTTGAATAAGAATATAATATAGTGAGCAAACTACTTTCTGGTATATTTGAATGTAGATATCTCCTATTTATGAGACTTAAATTTTGTCATTACTTTCCTTCCCCTAGGAAGACTTAAAATGTTCAAGCCATCAAGAGCCTCTCAAACTTAAACACCATATAAGCAATGCAATTGTGTTTTTCTCTGTGTTTTTAAAAGAGGACATCTGCACTTGTTTGGTTTTTTTTTTCATTTTTTGCTACTTAAATCTTTTTTAAAAAAAAGTTTTATTTACTTTTGCGAGAGAGTGAGCGAACACAAGTGGGGCGGGGGGCAGAAGAAGAAGACTCCCCGCTGAACAGGGAGCCTGATGTGGGACTCGATCCCAGAACCCTGGGATCATGACCTGAGCCAAAGGCAGACACTTAACCAATTGAGCCACCCAGGTGCCCACTACTTAAATCTTTAAAGTTCATTTCAAAAGACTCAAAAGTCTTGTAGGAAATACAGAATTAATCTCATAACTTAAATACATAAAATGTCAGAGGAACAAAAAAATAGGAAAATATGTTTGGTTTCCTTTTGCATTGTTTTTAGAGGCCTGATAAATGGTCTCGTCATAGCATTTTAAATAGAATTTCACTTGCCACCAACTAAAATCAACAATTCAGTGACAGAATGTTTAAATTCTCTCCTGTTCTTTGCTGTAAACCATCCAGAAGGAATGACATTCTGGACTTTCAGAGCATCATCAGTTTATCTTGTAGTTCAGTGGTTTGCTGCAGATGGTTTGGAAGCTGCAGTATAGCCACATGGAAATGATGTTTCCAGCAGTATATGGTTACTGTTGAGCCTTCTGCAGTTGAATTTTTGTGCAAAAATCATTTGGAAGTGCTGCTCTGGCAATCAGTCAAGGCGTAATGCTTAGCGTAGTCCAGTCTGGAAAGTGTTGCATAACTATAGTTGAAGTTGGACCTCCACACTCTGGCAAGCTTGAGACCAAAAGAGGGAACCATGAAGGCTGTGAGCACTTTGAAGCCATTCAGAAGATCATCAGTTGACCTTGCCTGCATTTTGGTGGAACCAAGAGCTGCTGAAATTTATATGAGACTTCAGAATTTTTCAGGAAAATTCTCTTGGACTTTTCAGCCTAATTGGGAGATACGGTCTGCAGCCCATAAACTTCAGGGCTTGATAAATGTTCTTGGCACCAGGATTGTCTTTTCCACACACCTAGTAGCCAGTGATAGTGTCTGACTACTCTCTTTTAAGGTGATGAGAGAATGGTAAGAATTTTAAGATAATGAAAGAAAAGTTAAACTTACAGGTCTTTTAGAGAGGAGGATTGCTGCAGGGCAAGATCACTACCTTCCTGCTTCTTTATTTCAGAGTTCTGGATATACTGTGAGTACACATAACTCTTTTTCCATTTCTCAAACATTCGCAGAGCTCTTACTCTATGCAGAATATTCTGCTAGATTCTGTGCAAAATACACACAAAAAACATTCCACATTCCACACATATGACAACAAAAACAACTCTCCCTTTCTCCCAACCTACCTAGTAAGTTTATAAATTCCAAAAATTTAAGGTATTTACAACTCAAGCTAAATCTCTCTTTTCGTTAAACTTAGATGATGGACTTGAAAACATTAATTATTTTTAGATCTAAAACCACCTTGGTGGTGGGTTAGAGAAAGATGGTAGAGCACTGTGGAAGATACCTGTTGTTGAAGAGACCTTAGTCATTTAGGAAAGTGATACAGAGCAGCAAGTGAATTCTAGAAAAAGTGATTATTTGAGGAAAAAAGAGAAACTGTTCACATATGAGAAGAAATCATTGTGTAGTTTGACAAAAATTTATTTCTGTGAGAATTTTACAGTTGATTATCAAGAAAATAATACAGCTCAACTGAAAATTTATAGGAATTAACAAAAAGTAATCTTAAATACAGTTCTATCATGTCTCCTTTAAGTGTTCAGATTATTACTAGAGATTGATATCTTATTCTGGGGACTGCTACTGAAGAAGTAGTGTAGACAGTGTTTCTCAGACTTCAGTATGCATAAGGATCATCTTATATTAAGATGTTAACAAGCAGAGGGCACCTGGGTGGCTTAGTCAGTTAAGCGTCTGTCTTTGGTTCAGGTCATGATCCCAGGGTCTGGGGATTGAGTCCCGTATGGGGCTCCTTGCTCAGCAGGGAGTCATCTTCTCCATCTGCCTCTCCCCCCTGTTCCATGCTTGCTCCTGCTTACGTGCTCGCTCGCTCTCTCTTGCAAAAATAAATAAAATTTAAAAAAAAGAAAGATGGTAACAAGCAGATTTCTTGGCCCCACTCATAGGTATGCTGATGCTGATGCTGCTGATTCTGAGGACCATATTTTTGGAGTAGCTCTGATGTAGAGTACTTGGCCATATCCTGAAGATTAAAGTGCAAGACCTGGGCACCTGGGAGGCTCAGTCATTTAGGCATCCGACTCTTGATTTCGGATCAGGTCATGATCTCACAATCTCATGGGTCATGGGGTCAAGCCCCACAGCATCGGGCTCTGATCAGCGGGGAGTCTGCTTGGAGATTCTCTCTGCTCCTCCCCCCACTCATGCACGTGCTCTCGCTTGCATTCTCTCTCTCTCCCCCAAAGAAAAATAAATAAATTTTTTAAAAAATAAAGTGTAAGACCTATGAAGAATAGTGGCTCTCATAATCTAATCAGGAGAGAATAAGATGAAAATGTAATGGAGGAGACTAAATCAAGTGATGAACGAAGTTCATACATGGCCTAGCATTCACTTTATGCTCTGACTCCTAGAACTGATGGGGGAATTTTAACAATTAAGAATATAATACTGTAAAACAAGGGAGCATTTGATGACCCACAAATTGCAGGAAAGGCTTCAAATGGCAGGTAGTGGGATATTTTTGAAGGAAAATATCACAGCCCAAAAGCTTGCAATAGAGTACTACTGAAAAGGTAAAAGTAATGTTGGGGTGGATTCATGGAGCAGGAGGGTACATGGCAGTCAACAAAACAGCTTGTTGGACTGTTGCAGTTCACAGAAGCCAGCTATGGGCTGCGCCTTAATACACTCCTCCTTATCCACCACCTTCAAACAAGAGGCAACAGAAATGTCCTGTTTCCAGCAGGAAGGAAGGAGGAAGCTTTGGAGAAGTAAGCACCAAATGGCTATTAATTCCCAGCAGCTCCAATGCACAGAATGTGATTTGTTGGCAGTCCCACCCAGCACTACATCCTGACCTTCCCCACAAGTACCAGAGGAGGCTATAGTAAAAAGCATTCATGGAGAGGCTAATGGGGAATCCCAAATTCCGGAAAGAGCAAACACAAAAATCACCAGATATTCATGGAAAACCAGCACCATGAAGAAAAATGAACTAAATGCAATAAAACAGAAGATGCAACTACCAAACGCATTACGTTGGACAAGCAAGTGTTTGGTTTTTTTTTAAAGGGATAATTAATTGTCCTAAGAATAATAAGAGAAACTACCAAATCCTTGAAATATGAATAAATTGCTTACATTTCTAAAAAGGGGACGTACAGGGAAAAAATGAATAAAAGGCTGAATAGGAGATAGAGCTGAATAGCAAATAATGACTTCAAAGATTGAGCCAAATAATTCTAGGATCAAGTACAAAAGGACAGAGAAGTAGAGAGTAAGAAGGTGGGGGTTTTTTAGTTTTGTTTTTCTTTTTTAATACAAGAAATCAGAGGGGTTTGTTGGGGAAGATGATGGAGTAGGAAGGACCAGGAACCCACCTCTTTACCTAGACCAAAATTTGACTGAGAGACTCTGCCTGATGTAACTGTTATGGAACTCTGGAGTCTGAGGACTTACAGCTTTGGGGGAATGGCTTGGACAGTAAATTTCAGCTGTTACCATGGTAGAGACTACCCATCACCAATACCCTAGACCCATGATGGGCAGCTGTACCTGCATTCCTAGACAGGCTTATAGTAGGAGGGGTGGGCAGTGCTTGATGAGTTTGGTTGAGTATCAGAAGATAATATGCACAGTTATATGAAGAAGCTATTAAAATACTCCTGCCTTTGAAAACTACATATCTGTGTGGGGCTAGGCTCTCTTCATATACTTTGGTCAAAACATAGTGCAACAAATTGCAGAAATGTGTACAAGCATCCAAATGTTTCTTTCAGGCCATATAGTAAGATTTACAAACATTTAAATGAGTGTACTCTTCTCACTATTTTTTTTTGTCTTGTAACTTATAGTTATGCTTAACAAAAAATGTTATTCATATTAACATCTAGTGAGTTTATCATTGTTACTTTTAGTGAATTAATAAGTATTTTCAGGTGTCGCTGCTTTAATTTCAAAAGTCATAAATGTTGAAAGTTACAGCCTCATAAACAAAAGCTCTTTGGTATTCTCAGTAATTTTTAAAGTTTAATCTTTAAACTTCAACGAGAATCTCCTGACCTCTACACAGTTTCTATCCCAGACCCCTAAAGAAGGGGAAAGGCTCAGGGAGACTATCTTGTGATGTATCATCAATAAAGTACACTGTACCCAGCTCAAAAAAAGGTACTTGTACATATAAGCAGACCAGCAATGGTCACCAGATATTTAAGGAAATCATATTAAGCATATAATATGAAAAAATAGAAAGCAATACTTAAAATAAAAGAGATTATTCAAAGAAAAGACTATCTCAAATAAATTAATATTAGTACCTCCATAAAAAGGTAATAGTATATCCATTAAATAAGAACAGGATGCTATTTTTTTAAAAAAAGGAACATCTAGGCTATTTAAAAAAAGAAGTTCTTGTAAATTAATCATGAGAGAGTGGTAATGAAAACCATAATAAAAGGATTGGGAGGCGCCTAAGTGGCTCAGTGGTCCTTCGGCTCAGATCATGATCCCAGGGTCCTGGAATCGAGCCCCGCGTGGGGCTCCTTGCTCAGCAGGGAGTCTGCTTCTTCCTCTCACTCTGCCCCTCTCCCCTTGTTGGTGCTTTCTCTCTCAATAAACAAAATCTTTAAAAAAAAAAAAAAAGGATTGGAAGGTAAATTTGAACAGTTCTTTCAAAATCTAGAGTAAAAAGACCAAGAATTGAAAAGAAAAAAAGTGTCCAGGAAGTTCAATATTCAATAACATTGGAGTTCTCATAAAGAGAGAGCAGATAAAAGAATGGATAGAAAATTATCAAAGAAACAGTCTAAGAGAACTTTTCTGATTTAAGCTCCACTGAGCGCCCAGCACAATGAATAAAAATAAATCCATACCAACATACATCAGTTTGAAATTTCAAAGAGGATTTCCAAAAGCCTCAAGGGAGTTAAAAACAGGACTTACATGGGGCGCCTGGGTGGCACAGCGGTTGAGCGTCTGCCTTCGGCTCAGGGCGTGATCCCGGCATTATGGGATCGAGCCCCACGTCAGGCTCTTCCGCTGTGAGCCTGCTTCTTCCTCTCCCACTCCCCCTGTTTGTGTTCCCCCTCTCTCTGGCTGTCTCTATCTCTGTCGAATGAATAACTAAAATCTTTAAAAAAAAACAAAACAAAACAGGACTTACATGAAGGATAGAGATTCATAATAGCGTGGGCCTTCTCAGGAAAAACACTGGAAACTAGAAGACAGTAGAACCACACCTTTACAATTTTGTTGAAAAATTACAAGATTTCTGTACTCAGCCAAAGTATCAAGTGTAAGCATAAAATAAAGATATTTTGAGACATTCAACTACTTTATCTCTCATGTACCTTTTCCCACATAAGAAGAATGAACCAAGAAAGAGAAAGATACAGGGTTCAGGAGAGAAGTGAAGGAAATCCCCAGGACAGAGATCCCAAGATGGTAACTGTACAGAGGGAATAAAAAGTGACCTGCCTGGGTTGGAGCAGGTCAGAGGGTTCTAGGGGAAACTTCTTTAAGATGATGAAAATGGTAGAATGTCAGATATATTTGAATGTATTGCAAAGAGATTATGCACTTGGGTTAGAGTTTGGAAAAAAAGAAACTGGTCATCTTTTGGAGTGCAACTTAATATGCAAACGGTCACACAGGGTCCCAGATAGGCATGTGCAAGGATACCACTGTAGCAGTGTCTGTAATGGTGAGAAATTAGAAATAACCTAAATGCCTATAAATAAAGACATTGTCAAATTACAGGACACACATATTTGTTTAACAATAGGCAGCGAGTGAAAAAAAATGGGGGACGGCTTTTTTTCTGTTGTGGTTCCATTTGTGTTTCAGAAAACACAAGACTAAATTTCTAGATTTACGATTATGAATATAACTAGGAAAATATCTAATAGCCTACATCTCAGACTTACGTTGTATTGATCTCTAGTTGTTTGTTTATTCATTTAACATCTATTTCTTGAGCATGTAGTATGTATAAGGAGTTGTTTCCTGCATGCTGGGAATGGAGCAGAGAGCAAAATAGAAAAAAGTACGTGTCCTCATAAAGCTGATATCCTTGCAGGAAGAAACAGACTATGAGCAATAAACAAATAAGTACATTATAGGTCAGGTGATGAAAAGTACTCTGAAGAAAAGTAAAACAGGGTAAGAGAGGTAGATGGGGTGGGGGGGGCACTTTCTATGTTAAGTTCTGCTGTCCAGTGGCGCTTCCTGAGTTATGGACAAGTTCTAGAAATTTGCAATGTCCAGTACTGTAAGCCATTAGCCTCATGTACCTGTTGAGCATTTGTTTTGTGGCTGGTGCAACTGATAAATGGAATTTTAAATTCTATTTCATTTAAATTAAATTTAAATTGCCACATGTGGCTCACTGCTACCATATTGGTCAGTGCATTTAAATGGGAATGGTCAGGGATGCTGTCACATAAGGCAGCATTCGAGCTGAGATCTATACGAAATGAAGGAGGTAGCCCTGGGTTCCAGGCAGAATGAAAACCAGGTCCTCATCTGGAGTAGTTGGAGGAAGCCTGCAAGGCTGGAGCAGGATGAGTAAAGGAAAGAGTAGAAGGAGATGAAGCCAGAGAAACAGAAGGGGCCCCGATCATGGAAGGCCACAGCGGCCAGTATAAGACTCTGCTTGTCCTCTGAGGTGGGAAGCCATTGCAAAGCTTTGAGCAGACAAGTGAAATGATCTGAATTTTTAAAGGGTTGCTGGAACTATTCTGATGATAAACAGTAGGGATGAGGGCTGAACCAAGTAGAAAGTTAAGAAACTCCTACAGAACCCAGACCACAGGTGATGGTGCATTAGTGGGTAGTGATGGAGTGTAGAGAAGTTGTCAAATGAATTGACAGTATTTACTGCTGAATTAGGTAAGGGGCATGAGAAAGGAGGTATCAAGGATGGCCTTGAAGGGCTTTCGCCTGAGCAAATGAGATCAACAGCACTGGGGAAGAGAACATTTGGAGAAGGAATTCAACAGTTCTGTTTTGTGCATGGTAAATTGGAGGTGTCTGTAGATAGTTATGCTAAAGTCCTGACAATAAGTGATGTTAAATGGGAATTTCAACTAAATGATTTCTTCCTGGAGAGCTGAGTAGGAGAAAGGTTCATCAATGGTGTTAGCCCTCTCTATGTGGGGGACAAAGCAAATAGCTTATCATCAGTCTTCAGCATGAAAGATTTTCTGTCTTTAATTACACGTGGCTCTAAGATTTGGATAATTATGTTTACTTATTCCATAGAATGGTTCCTGAAAAAATAAGGTTCCTGTCACGAGTTTGTATACCACTTGTAACTCTGCCAGATATTGAACCACTGGTGGAGGCTCTGCTCACCTGCCACGGACATGAGCCTCAGGAAGTACTCTGGCCTGAGTTCTTTGATGCCGTGAATGAGGCCTTTCTGCTGTAAGTGACGTACCTTTACTCTCTCATCGGCTTTGTTTTCCTTTTCTTAGTATGCTCCATTATATTGGAGATGCAGTTTTCAAACTTTTGGTCTCAGCACCACTTTATGCTCTTAAAGATTATTGAGGATCCCATGAGCTTTTTTTGTTTTTTAATGTGGGTTGCATTTGTCAATATTTTACCATGTTTGAAATTAAAACAAGTTTTAAAAATATTTGTTACTTCATTTAAAAATAATACATTGATTACATATTCACACAAATAGCATATTTTTATGAAAAAGTGATCTTTTCCAAGAAGAAAATTGTTTAACAGGAGTGGCATTGCTTTATAGTTTTGCACGTCTCTTTATTATCTGATGTATGACAGCTGGTTCTCATATGTGTTTCTGTACAGTCTGGTACAGTATGTTGTTTTGGTTGAAGTATATGAAAAAAATCCAGCCTCACACAGATACCTAGTTGGAAAAGACAGAGAGTTTTGCAGTAGCCATCTCAGATAATTGTGGATTTTCTCTTTGGATAGATACCTCACCAAAATTTGAAAATGGTAGTGTTTTAAGGTTCGTTGCTACACAGAATCTGAAATTATTATACTGTTACATTAACCCATTGAATGTCTGTGGAATACTTTTTTGTTTGGTTGGGGGTTTTTTGGTGGTATACTTTTAATAGCTCTTCTACCCAAGCAGGGTCTTATAGCCTGGTTTTTGAACGTATGTTTCATTTGGAAAATATTGGTTTATTAAGTTATGCAGATCTTCTAAACCTGACGTATTTCATTTTATAGCATCAACACTTTCGTTTTTGTCAGCACCAATCTCATCAGAAATGTCTTTAGTAAGCTGTCAAGCTCACATCGATAGGAACAAATTTTCCAAGATTTAAATTTCTACTTAAAAACTCAAATTTATCATTGGCTACAAAATGCTGTCATTTGTTTTCCTTTGTACAAGGGTCATTTCACTAATTTTTGAGAAAGTATGTGCCAAATACGGAATTCTGAGTAAACACTGTTTGTCTGCTATTCTTTCAAGGAAAGTTCCATTACAAAACGGTGGCTAGTTGATCTTGCAGCTCACACAGTTGCAAGAGCTTTTCCTCCAGACAACCATCCTGCTGTGTCATGCCGCGCAAGTGCAGTATGCGTGCTTTCATTTTCACCACACGGAATGCTTTTTTATAAAAAGTGTTCTCGAGTGTAAAATTTAGTAAAATTAATATTTTGTACTGCTTCCTCAAGCACATTTTTGTGTGAAACTGGCAGTGTTATTACTGCATGTAGTGGTGAAGAGTACAGTGACTACTTCCTCTGCTTGACTCGTGCTGGGCACAGCAGTTTTACTCGCTAGTGCACGATGAGTGCAAATGTCAACACAAGTGTTCCAGGAAAAACCATGAGATTCGAAATAGTTATTCAACACTGTAAGTATTTCTCTACCGTATGTGTGTACTGCCCAGCTCATTTAACAGAACTCCCGTTCTCAGTGTTGATACGAGATGAATACAAGTAACACAGCTAAGGTCAGCCATATCCAGAGGTTCAGATTTAAGGCAGAAGTATAATTCTCTTGATGAAATAGTAACTTACATTATTGATGTTTGAATTATTTAATTCCTTTTTGTTTCGACTCTGAATGATCTCAAATTGATGCCACATTTAGCTGGCACTGTAATAGTATTTGAAAACATTCTATTGAATAGGCGTAATAAGGTAAACTAATAACATCTATGAAGTCAAGGGAAAAATAGCTTTCTTCATATTTGCTTTCACGTACAGTTTAGCCCAGTTCCTTTGGAGTAGATGTCTCCCTGTCCTGAGTCGGAAATCTCTGGTGTATTGGTTTCATCTTTTCCCAATGAACAGCTATGGATGAGAAAGCAAATCTTTTAATTCTCCCTTGAGAAGTCAATGATCCATTCTTAAATGTGAGAAAATATATTATAAATGAATTTTATTTTTGAATAAAATATCAAATTATAAGAAAGTCTGAAAATATGTTATATATTTGTGAAGTATATATAAATATGCTTAGATCTAAAATAATTTAGATAAAATTTATACTTTTCAAAAAATTTTTAAATATTATTGCAAAAATTAGACAACAAAGTGTACTTGCTTCTTGTTATGTTTCCGTGTAGGGCCAAGAGGAAATATTAGTTTACTTATTTACTTACTTACACCCCCCCCCACTTTATTGAAATATAATTGACATATAACATTGTGTAAGTTTAAGATGTACAAGTTAATTTGATACACACTTTATACTGCAAAATGATTACCATCATAGCTTAGCTAAGACCTTCATCATGTCACATAATCACCATTTCTTTTCTGTAGTGAGAACATTTAAGATCTACTCTTAGAATCTTTCAAATACATAATACTGTATCAACTATAATCACCATGCTGTACATTACATCCCCAGGATTATTCATCTTACAACTGGAAATTTGTACTCTTTGACCAGCATCTCCCCACTTCACCATACACTAGTCCTGGTAACGATCCTTCTAGTCTCTGTTTCTATGAGTTCAGCTCTTTTAGATTCCACATAAAGTGATATCATATGGTATTTGTGTTTTTATGTTTGATTTATTTTACTTTATGTTAAGTAAGTTAAGTATGCGCTTAGGTCCATCCATGTCACATACTGCAGGATTTCATTCTTTCTCATGGCTAAATAATATTCCACTATATAAATATATCACATCTTTTTTATCCATTCATCTACTTATAGACACTTAGGTTGTTTCCATATCTTGACTGTTGTGAATGCTGCAGTGCACATGATAGTACAGATATCTTTTTGACATCCTGTTTTCAGTTCCTTTGAATGTATACCCAGAAATGGGATTGCTGGATCATAGGATAGTTTTAATTTTCCATGATGGCTGCACAAATATACATGCCCACCAACAGTGCACAAGGGTTCCCTTTTCTCCACATCCTCACCACACTTGTTATTTGTTGTCCTTCTGATTCTAGCCATTCAGACAGGTGTAAGGTGATATCTCATTGTGGTTTTGATTTGTATTTCCCTGATAATTAGTGATGTTGAGTATCTTTTCACTTGTCTGTTGGCCATCTGTCTTTTTTGGGAAAATGTCCATTCAGGTTCTCTGCCCATTTTTTAATTGGACTATTTGTGAGGGGTGTGTGTGTGTGTGTGTGTGTGTGTGTGTGTGTGTGTGTTGAGCTGTAGAAGTTCTTTATATTTTGCATATTAGCCCCATATCAGATTCATTTTTCAAATACCTTCTCCCATTCAGCAGGTTGTGTTTTCATTTTGCTGTGCAAAAGCTTTTTATTTTTGTGTAGTCCCAATAGCTTATTTTTGCTTTTGTTTCCCTTGCCCAAGGAGACATATCCATAAAAATGTGGCTAAGACTGATGTCCAAGAGATTACTGCCTATGCTTTCTTTTAGGAGTTTTGTGGTTTTAGGTCTCACAGTTAGGTCTTTAATCCACTTGAGTTTATTTTTATGCTGGTGTAAGAAATTTGTCCAGTTTCGTTCTTCTGCATATAGCTGTCCATTTTTCTCAGCACCATTTGTTGAAGAGATTTTTACTTTTTGTATATTCTTGTCTCCTTTGTCAGATTAATTGACCATACAAGCATGGGTTTATTTCTGGGCTCTCTATTCTGTTCCACTAATCTATGTGTCTGTTTTTGTGCTAGTACCATAATGTTTTGGTTACTATAGCTTTGTAGTATATCTTGAAATCTGGGATTGTCATATCTCTAGCTTTGTTGTTCTTTCTCATGATTGCTTTGGCTATTCGGGGTCTTTTCTGGTTCCATACAAATTTTAGTATTATTTTTCTACTTCTTTCCCAAGTTCAGTTATTGAAGAGACTATCCTCTCCCCGCTTTATATTTTTGACTCCTTTGTCATAGAATGACCATATATGCATAGCTTTATTTTAGGGCTCTCTGTTCTATTACATTGATCAGTATGCCTGTTTTTATGCTAATACCATACTGTTTTAATTACAATAGCTTTGTAAAATAGTTTGAAATCAGGGAGCATGATGACTTCAGCTTTGTTCTTTCTCAAGATTATTTTGCCTCTTTGGGGACTTTTGTGGTTCCATATACATTTTAGGATTGTTTGTTCTATTTCTGTGAAAACTGCCATTGAAATTTTGATAGCAGTTGCATTGAATTTATAGATTGCTTTGGGTATCTGAACATTTTAACAATATTAATTCGGGGTGCCTGGGTGGCTCAGTCGTTGAGCATCTGCCTTTGGCTCAGGCTCAGGTGGGATCGAGCCCCGCGTAGGGCTCCCTGCTCGGTGGGAAGCCCGCTTCTCCCTTTCACACTCCCCCTGCTTGTGTTCCCTCTCTCGCTGTCTCTCTCTCTCTCCCAAATAAATAAATAAATAAAAATTAAAAGATTAATTCTTGTTAGGTTTTTGAAGGTATTATCAATTTGAGAAAATTGTCCTCCGTTCCAGTTTACTGCGTTTTTGTATTGAATTGGTTTGAATTTTATCAAATACTTTTTCTGCATCTATTGATATGATCACATGACTTTTCTTTTTTAGCCAGTTGATGTGACTGATCACATTAACTCATTTTCAAAAGTTAGACCAGCCATGCATACCTGTGACAAATTCCACTTGGTTGTGATGTATACACTGTTGGATTCAATTTGCTAATATTTAGTTGAGGATTTTTACTTCTATGTCAATCAGAGATATTGGTCTCTAAGGTTTGTTTTGTTTTGTTTTTGGTCTCTTAAGTTTTCTTATAATGTCATTGTCTGCTTTTGGTATTAGTATATTTCTGGCCTCAGAAAATGAGTTAGGAAGTATTTCCTCTGCTGTTCTCTGAAAGAGATTGTAGAGAATTGGTATCATTTCTTCCCTGAATGCTTAGTAGAATTCAGCAGGGCCTGGTACTTTCTTTTTTGAAGGTTATTAAATGTTCATTTAATTTCTTTAATAGGTATAGGCTACTCAGCCTGTTTCTTCTTATGTGAGTTCTGTTAGAATATTACCTTTCAAGAAGTAGTCCATTTCATTTAGGTTATCAAATTCATTGGCATAGAGTTGTTCATACAGTTCCTTTATTATCCTCTTAATGTCCATAGGATCTATAATGATGTCTCCTCTTTCATTTCTGACATAGTAATTTCTGTTCTCTCTCTCTCTCTCTCTCTTTTTTTTAAGTTAGCCTGGACAGAGACTTAATTGATTTTATCAAGCAATTCGAAGAACCAGCTTTCATTGATTTTTCTCTATTGATTTCCTGTTTTCTATTTCATTGATTTCTGTTTTAATTCTTACTTTTTCTTTTCTTCTGTTTACTTTGGATTTAATTTGCTTTTCTTTTTCTAAATACCTCCCTCAAGTAGAAACTTAGGTTATTGATCTTAGATATTGCTTATTTTCTGAGTCTGTATTTAATGCTATAAATTTTCCTCTAAGCACTACTTTTCTTGCATCCCACAAATTTTGATAGATTTTGTTTTCATTTTCATTTAGTTCAAAATAACTTTACATTTCTCTTGAGGTTTCTTACTTGATCCATGTGTTACTTAGAAGTGTGTTGTGGAATCTTTACGTAATTTGGGATCTTCAAGTTATCTTTCTGTTATTGGTTTCTAGTTT
This sequence comes from Ursus americanus, assembly GCF_024610735.1. Lineage (NCBI taxonomy): Eukaryota > Metazoa > Chordata > Mammalia > Carnivora > Ursidae > Ursus > Ursus americanus. The sequence continues at coordinate 27,104,746 of NC_142160.1, read as the reverse complement.
ATAATTGAATTGTGATCTGAGAGTAGACATTGTATGATTTTTATTCATTTGAATTTGTGAGGGATGTTTTATTTATTTATTTAGGTTTTGGGGGGGTTGTTTGTTTCTTAGAGAGAGAGAGAGAGAGCATGAGTGGGGAGGAGAGGGACATAGGGAGAGGGAGAGGGAGAATCCTAAGCACGCTCCACGCTGAGTGCAGAGCTGTGGGGCTCGATCTCACAACCCTGAGATCATAACCTGAGCTGAAATCAAGAGTTGGATGCTTACTGGACTGAGCCACCCAGGCACCTCCTGAAGGTGTGTTTTATAGCTCAGAATGTGGTCTATCTTGGTGAATGTTCCATGTGAACTTAAGAAGAATGTGTGTTCTGCTGTGTTTGGATGAAGTATACTGCAAGTGGCAATATATACGGTTGATTGATGGTGTTGTTGAGTTCAGCTGTGTCTTTACAGGTTTTCTGCCTGCTGGATCAGTCTGTTTCTGATAGAGGGATGTTGAAGTCTTCAGCTATGATAGTAGATTCATCTAGTTTGCAGTTCTGTTACTTTTTCCTCATATAATTTTACACTCATTAGTAGGCACATACAAGTTAAAGATTATTATATCTTCTTGGAGAATTTACGCCTTTATCAATATGTAATGAATTTCTTTATTCCTAATAACTTTGCTAAATTTGAAGCCTACCGTGTCTGAAATTAATATAGCTACCCCAGCTTTCTTTTGATTAGTGTTAGCATGGTATATTTTTCTCCATCCATTAGTTTTGATCTGTATGTTTCTTTATACTTAAAGTTGGTTTTTTGTAGACAAAATATAGTTGGATCTTGTTTTTTGACCTACTCTGTCAGTCTTTATCTTTTAATTGGTGCATTTAGACCATTGAGGTTCAAAGTGATTATTAACATAGTTGTATTAATATCTATTATATCCCTTACTGTTTTATATTTGTTGCCCTTGTTATTTGTTCGTCTTTGTGTCTTCCACTCTTTCTCTGCCTTTTGTGGTTTTAATTGAACATTTAACATGATACCATTCTATCTTCTTTCTTAGCATATTCATTATACTTTCTTTTTTTATCTAGTAATTACCCTAGAGTTTGCAGTATACATTTATAGCTAATCCAAATCCACTTTCATATATCATACCTCTTCACAGATAGTGAGTACTTTGTTTTTTAAAGATTTTATTTATTTATTTGAGAGAGAGAGAGTGCAAGTGGGGAAGGGAGAGGGACAAGCAGACTCCGTGCTGAGCACAGAGCCCATCTCAGGGCTGGATCCCATGACCCCGAGATCACAACCCAAGCTGAAACCAAGAGTTGGATGCTCAACTGACTGAGACCTCCAGGCACCCCTGTGAGTACCTTTAAATAACAAAATAATCCTAATTCCTCCTTTCTGTCTCTTGTATCATTGTCATTCATTTCACTTATATTTAAGCACCCTAAGCATATCTACACGCATAAACATACGTATTTGGGTACATTGTTCCTATTTATCATATTTGAACAGTCTATTTTCTGTTACATCAGTTAAGAATAGGAAAAATAAAAGTTTTTATTTTGCCTTCATTATTTTTTCTTTGATTTTCTTTATGTAGATCTGAGTATTTGACCTATGTTATTTTTCTTCTCTCTAAGGAACTTCCTTTCATTTTTTTTACAGAGTATGTCTACTGGCAACAAAACTCCTCAATTTTTGTTTGTCTGAAAAAGCTTTTGTTTCTCCTTCGCTTTGGAAGAATAATATCACAGGGTACAAAATTTTAGATGGTGTATTTTTTTTCTCTCAACACTTTTAATATTTCACCCCACTCTTTTCCTGCTTGCGCGGTTTCTGAGAAGTTGGATATAATCCTATCTCTTTTCTCTATAGTTAAGATGTAGGGGTGCCTGGGTGGCTCAGTTGGTTAGTGTCCTACTCTTGGTTTTGGCTCAGGTCATGATCTCAGGGTCATGAGATCAAGTGCCGCATGGGCTCTGCACTCAGGGGGAGTCTGCTTGAAGACTCTCTCCCACTCCCCCTCACCCCACTCATGCTTTTCCTCTCTCTCTCTCTCAATAAATAAATAATTTTTTTTAATTATGTATTTTTCCCCTGGCTTCTTTCAGGATTTTTTCCTTATCTTTGATTTTTCTATAGTTTCAAAATGATGAGCTTAGGTGCAGTCTTTTGTCATTTATCCCATTTGGTGTTCTCTGGGCTTTCTGGAATTGTGTTTTGGTATCTGATGATTTGGGAAAATTCTTAGTCGTTGTTTAAAAAATTTTTTTTCTCTCTCTCCCTCTTCTCCTTTAGTATACCCTTTTTACACATATGTTACATCTTTAATAGTGTTCCGCATTCCTTAGATATTCTGTTTTTTCCGTCTTTTCTTTCTTTCTTTCTTTCTTTCTTTCTTTCTTTCTTTCTTTCTTTCTTTCTTTCTTCCTTTCCTTTCCTTTCCTTTCCTTTCCTTTCCTTTCCTTTCCTTTCCTTTCCTTTCCTTTTCTTTTCTTTTCTTTTCTTTTCTTTTCTTTTCTTTTCTTTCTTGGTTTTCAAGGTTCCCATGGATATATCCTCTAGCTCAGACATTCTTTCCTCAGCCAGTCTCTGGTTCAGCCCACCAAAGGCATTCTTCATTTCTGTTATAGTGGTTTTGATCTCTAGTATTTCTCTTTGTTTTTTTTTAAGATTCCCATCTCTGCTTACATTGCCCATCTGTTCTTACACGCTATTAGTGCTCTTAGCATATTAATCATAGTTGTTTTTAATTCCAAAGCTGATAATTCTAACATCTCTGCTTATTGGTTCTGATTATTGCTCTGTCTCTTAAAATTGTGGGTTTTTTTTTTCCTTTTGATATGCTTTGTCACTGTTTTCTTGATAGCTATATATGAGGTACTGGGTAAAAAGAACTGTTGTAAATAGGCTTTTGTCGTTTGGTGGTAAGGTATGAGAAGAGGGGAAGGTGTTCTGTGGTTTTATAATTAGGTCTCAGTCTTTTAGTGAGCTTATGCCTCTGAACTGGGAACTTCACACAAGTTTCTCAGTTTTTTTCTTCCCCTTACTTAGGACAGATGCCCAGGGCTGCCTGGAATTGGCTATTTGCCTTCCCACAGGTCTGTTAGGCTCTAATAATACCACATGAGGTTGGGCTCTGGTTAACTAGTTTTCCTTGAGGGCAGACCTTGTTAAGAATGGAGTGCTCTATCATATTCAAAACCTAAAGTAGAAGTAGATTTACTCCCAGTGTTTACTGTGAGAACCTAGTTAAGCTCCTGGAAGCAAATTTCATGATATTGTGGGGGCCCTCCATGACTGGATCCCACTGGAGTTTTTAACTCTCAGAGTGGTCCACACTGAGCCTCCAGCCATTCACTAATTACAGTGCAGGTTTTCCTACCTGGCACTGGTTCCTAGGGCAATTTCTACTTGTGGATCTCTACTGCAGTAAGTTACAATTTCTTGTATTTGCTTATCTGTCTTTTCAGTCCTGGGGACCAAGGTTTGCCCTACGCCCTACCCTCTCTTAAAGATAGAAGAACAGTTGTTGAGTTTTCAGTCTGTTCTGCTTTGTACCTGTTATTAAGATAGAGTGGTGACATCCAAGCTCCTTTCATGTGTAACAGGAAATTGGAAATCTCTATATGGTGTATTGAAAATATATATAACTACAATAGCATTATTATATATAAAAATTGATACCAGTTCCTTAGCACCATCATGTACTTAGTCAAACAGTAAATTCTCTTGATGGTCTCAAAAAAATTTTTTTTAGCTTTGGTTCTTTTGGAATCAGAGTCCTTTAAAATCCACATGTTGCGGGGCGCCTGGGTGGCACAGCGGTTAAGCGTCTGCCTTCAGCTCAGGGCGTGATCCCAGAGTTCTGGGATCGAGCCCCACGTCAGGCTCCTCCGCTATGAGCCTGCTTCTTCCTCTCCCACTCCCCCTGCTTGTGTTCCCTCTCTCGCTGGCTGTCTCTATCTCTGTCGAATAAATAAATAAATAAAAAAATCTTAAAAAAAAAAAAATCCACATGTTGCATTTGGCTGATAGGGTCAAAAGTCTCTCTCAATCTGTAGGTTCCCAGTTTCTCTTTGTTTTGGTTTTGCAAAGTACTTGTTGAAGTAATATGGTTGCTTTACCCCACTCTTCAGGTTACAGAGTATTCTACCATCTCAAGTGTGATAAAGGGTGCAAACCCCTTGCCCTCTTAATCATGCATTCAATTTCTGTATGTGTTTGGACCTATTTTGTTATTTTCTGTTCTGTGGGGGTTTTTTGTTTTGTTTTGTTTTTGGGTTTTTTGCCTGTTGCATATTCACACACCAGTACCACTTTGTTTTAATGGTGGAGCCTTTCGAATACACCTAATATAAAATAAAGCTAGTTCTCCCTCATTTCTCTTCCTTTTTAGGGTTTTTTTCTGGCAATTCTTGCTTGTTTTATCTTTCAAATAAACGTTGAAACCATTGTTTCTAGCTTCAGGAAAGAGAGCTAATATTGTTTGGGGGAGGCTCATGTAAAATATATAGGTTAACTGAAAGAACTGGCTCTTTCTGACATGAAGGCTTTGTGCCCACGTGTCCAAGAACACTTATGTCTTTCCATTTGTTCAGGTTTATTTTTTGATCTTAAAGGAGTGTTCTACATATTTTCCACATATATAGGTTTTAGACATTTTTTACTCCTAAGGTTTTATTGTATTTTGGGGGGTTTTGGGGATTTTTTTTTTCCTGTAGTAAGCATATCTTCTCCCCATCTTTAAATTGATTTTTATTATATCATTGCATTTGGAAAATGAACATCAAAATCACCATTATTCTTTCAGTTAGCTCAGAGGAAGTAATTACCAGTAGAGTATTTGCTATTTTTCATATATAACTCTTAAAAATTAATGTAAAAATGTAAGTTTTAATTTCACTTTACATGGAATGTTATAATACAGGAATTTGTTAAAATAATATTTAGAAAAAATAGAAGATTAAATTATTTCATGTTGAAAAAAGTCAAAACAATTCTCATGGTTAAAAAATACAGTCTTTTTCCACCTACTGTAAACCACTGTCACCATTTGCCCAATAATTTGGGTAGTTTGAATTTCCTGGGGAGTCTGATCAGTTATATTTGTTATTTATGTAAGATACTGAGGAGTAATCAATTTAAAAGTTTGTATAATACAGGGTGCCTGGGTAGTGCAGTTGTTAAGCGTCTGCCTTCGGCTCAGGGCGTGATCCTGGCGTTCCGGAATCGAGTCCCACATCGGGCTGCTCCGCTGGGAGCCTGCTTCTTCCTCTCCCACTCCCCCTGCCTGTGTTCCCTCTCTCGCTGGCTGTCTCTCTCTCTGTCAAATAAATAAATAAAATCTTTAAAAAGAAAAAAAGTTTGTATAATGTGATAAATGTGGTTCACATCATTTACCTGAGTACATACTTCAGGTTCTAGTGACTAACCCTACCAGTTTTCATTTTTCGTACTCCAAAGCAGTTTTTCAAAGTATTTACTTTTTTTTTTTTTTTAAGATTTTATTTATTTATTTTGACAGAGAGAGAGACAGCCAGCGAGAGAGGGAACACAAGCAGGGGGAGTGGGAGAGGAAGAAGCAGGCTCGCAGTGGAGGAGCCTGATGTGGGGCTCGATCCCACAACGCTGGGATCACGCCCTGAGCCGAAGGCAGACGCTTAGTGACTGAGCCACCCAGGCTCCCTCAAAGTATTTACTTAAAGTAAAATGCTCTTTGCCTTTCACCATTGCAGCTCTATTTCTGATTTATTTAGTAATACATTTCATCGAATTATAAGGTCTTAGCAACCTGTGCTTCCAGCCTTTTTCAGCAAGACTTGAATTAAAGGGAAATGGGAGGAGAACGCCCCTTGGCATACCCTGTGAAACCTCTCAAAACTGTTTCAGAAATTACTGGTGAGGAAGAGACATGCTCAGAAAATAGCTACTTTTGCTCCACCCGCAGTGCTCAGACAGAAAGCTGAGGGCAGTCTCTTCATGGGTAGGCCTGAACTCCTTTACTGTTTATTTTACTTCTGATAGCATGTTCTCCCTCAGCAACTAATAAAATTTATTTGGTTTGGAAAATTATGTCTGCTAATCCATAGGGGACAGACAGTCCAGAAATGCTGGGTGGCCTGCACCTTGTCCAATTCCTATGGCTTCAGCTCAGCAAGTTCCCCAAGCAGTGGCGTAAGAGCTGGCACCTTTCCATGGACACTTTCCCATGGACGGAGCATCCCAGCCACATGTTGACATGGGGAGGCTGATTCAGTCAGTCAGTGCAAATTACCACCCCCACACCCAACACTGTTCTCCCCCCAGCCCCTTGAGCAATTCCCCAAATGTGCTGTGTGGTCATTTAGAAACCACATACTTTCTTTGACCAGTGCACCCTGCCCTGTGTTTAGACTTCCAGCGATTTGCCTACCACAATACACCAGTGGGATTTCATCTCTTTTACTATTGGCTGGCTGGCTGTGGCCTTGGCTTCCAAATACAGTCATGGATTTTCAGAAATGGGCTGCCTGTCTTCTTTTCAACAGCAGATTCTTGCCCCTCTCTGCAGTTTAGATAACCTAGAGGAAATCTTCAATTTCTTGGCCTAAATGTCAAACCTAACTTCTCAGGCCTATTCCTGGAGTTGCCCTCACAGCCACGCAGGCTGCAGGCTGCATACAACCTTTCTGGGAGGGCCACTGAAATCCTTCCAGGGGTCTGTGGAGTATAAGTAATTCAGTATGACATGCCCTCTAAGGTAAATCTAAATCCATTGCTTCAAAAACATTGAGTTTGATGACGGGGTGGAGAGTTTTTTCTACATACTAGAATGAATGAGTGAATTGAACAAAGGAAAGGAAGAATGGCTGCAGGACTGACCGACCAACTGGCCTCACAGTGTGACTGTGAGTGTTAAATAGGGTGACCATACAGTTCATAATCTTTACCAAAACACTCTGGAGAGTTCAAAGGGGACTGCCTTTTTATAACTCTGGTGGGGTAACAGACATACGGCACACTGAAATGTATTTAAATGGGTCTCATGCCTGTAATATGTTTAGCATGGTGCCTCACACCCAGAGTAAACGTTCAGTAACTGTTCACATGTTGTTAATTATTGCTGAATTTAGTAATTATACCATTTTTTATAATGTTTTATTAGGTTTTCTCAAGCTTATATCTTTTCCTTCTAATGGAAATATCACTGAGCTAAGGCCAAATGTAAGCTAAATTCCTTTTGCTGAATATACTATATATATATATATATATATATATATATATATATATATATATATATATATATAAAATTCCCTATTAAATTTAAAAAAAAAACCCGGTTTCTGAAAGAACTAATACAGCCTCCGAAGGTGCTTACCAGGAACAGAAAATAAATTACAAGAAAAGGCTGACCTTTTGCCAAGCTTCTGGTTCTGTGCTTTTTCAGCTCAGATAAGAAAAATCAGGCTTTAAGTGTCGTCAAATGATACAGGCGAATGTCTATAAATGAAGAAAGGCTAGTGTAATACTCAGGACAGAAAGGTAGCAAAGAAGAGTAGTAGTAACTAAAACCCTACTTATCCATTTATTGAGATTTCCTGAGATCCTCTTTTTTTGTTGTTTAACTTTAATAAGATATGGTCACAAAATTAGTCATTGAAAAAGTTTACTTTTCAAATAAAAACCTGCTGATTCTGATTTGTAATAGACATTCCAGTATGTTTGGGTTTGGACATTTCCTTTGCTTGGTGTTGCTGCTTTTTGTTTTGAAAAGTGGTTTCTCTAACATGTAAGTGGCAATGATGGCACAGTCTTCAAATTTGTTATACTTCTTAAATCAAGTTTTCATGAAAATACACCTTTGGGATATATTAGAGAGTATTCTTTCCAATTCCTTGGAATTAAGTAGTTTTCTAGAAGCGCTGATCCCAATTTTTGTGGTCTTTTCTGGCAACCCAAACAGCCCTGATCTCTTTCTGGTTTGGAAAAGTGGAATACTGCCTGTGTTTGTCTTGAGTAAGGAAGCTTCTTCCTTCCCTTTGCCTCTCTGACATTCCCTACCGACAGGCACTGCCCTCGTTAGGCACTGTTCTTGCAAAGAATTGAATTCCACATTCTGTTTTTATTGTAGCCATAAAAAAACAATTGGAGCCAAAATTATTTATTAAGCACCTGAACCAATTTCTTTATATACTGCCTCTTTTTGGGAAAGATGGGGCAAACAACAACCTCAGTATTTTGGAGAAACAAAGTATAGTTTTCTAAATGCCAAGGAGGCATTTATCTAGCAGACTCTGAAAGCAGGAGATATGGGACACGGTAGTGTCCTGTCAGGGTTCTCCTGCTTTGTGTCAGAAATTGTTACCAGGACTCAGATGTTTGGGGCACCTGGGTGGCTCAGTGGGTTGGGTGTTCAGCTTTTGGTTTCGGCTCAGGTCATGATCTCATGAGTCGTGGGATCAAGACACATATCAGGCTCTCCACGTGGTGGAGAGTCTGCTTGAAGATTCACTCTTTCTGTCCCCACCCCCACCCAGCCACACACATTCTCTCTCTCTCTCTCTCTCTCTCTCAAATAAATTTCAAAAAAAAAAAAAGGCTCAGATGTTCTACATGAAAGCACTGACTGGGAGCCTATTCCTCCTATTTTAAATGGGAAACTTTTAATGTATTACACGTAAGTCCCAAACTCCCAATCTCATTTTCCAAAAACATAGCTATAATGCAGAAAACTTCCCCTGATTAATAGCTAGGAATTTGGGAGAGTCAAGTTTTGATCAGTATCTAGGCTAGATAGATGGAGTAGGTATAGAGTAGAAAAAGGACCGCCTTAGTGTTTCTAGGACTAACACGTGTTCAATAGCATGAAATTATTCAGTGTCCCTTAAAACATTTTTATCTTCTGTGACTTTATTGGTTCTTTAAATTTCCACAGAAGTATATTCATTTTGTCTGGTCAAAGAATACAGTACGGAAGTATATACAGAAAATGTTAATTATTCTCTCATTATCACCATCTAGTACTTCTGATAACCATACCTTATATTCTTGTAAACAGAAATCTATATAAAACAAATTTTTCTCTTTTTTAAAGTAGTTTTAAAAACAAAAAACAAAAACAGCATCACACCATACACATGACTCTGGAACCTATTTTTTAACATATATCTTGGCTAGCCCTCAAGGGATATAGATCAGCTCATTTTTATAAGATAGGAACATATTCCCTGATATGAATGGACCTTAATTTATTCAGCTGCTTGCCAATAGATGCATTCAAGTTGTTTTTACTTTTGTTTTTATAATATTGCTGCAGTGAATACCCTTCAAATGATGCTTGTATTTCTGCCAGGCAGATTCACAAAGGATGTCTGTTTTACAATTCATTAGGTGGTATGCATGACCAAAAGAGCAAAGCCATCCCATCTCACCTCTGAGAACATATGTCCCCTGTACCTGCTTCAGCATTGGGTGTTGTCCTAAACGTTTGCTGATGTGTGTGGAGGAAAATGGTAGCCATGTACATTAGTTTACCTTTCTTTACTATTAATAAGGCTGAAAATCTGCATATTTTTGGCCATTTGTGTTCTTCTTTCATAATTTGCCTCACCCCAGCCCCTAGTTTTATTGAAGTATAATTGACATATAATGTAATTTGCCTTTTTTATTTCAAAACCAACCCGGTACACTCTTAGAACATTTTATATAATATGAATGTGTTGGTCCAGTCAGCTTCTGTTATGCAGGTATATTAAGATCATATTGTTTTGGTGATTTCTTCCTCACCAGTATTGATTATAAAGAGTTAACTTTTTGACGTTTTAGAGCAAAACAGATTATTTTGCTCAAATACTAAACATGGATTCATAAATTTAATCACAGCAAATAATAGAGTATACTCTGAATAAAGGGTAATTAAAAGATAATTGTTAATATACACATTTTTTTTAATTTTTAAAAAGATTTTATTTATTTGACACAAGTGAGGGGGAGAGTAAGCACAAGCAGGGGAAGCGGCAGGCAGAGGGAGAAGTGCCCCCCCGCCCCAAGCAAGGAGCATCCCAGGACCCTGGGATCACAACCCGAGCTGAGGGCAGCCGCTAACCGACTGAGCCACCAAGGCACCCAACATACACATTTTTTAAACTGTGTCTGAGAATAGCACAAAAATATTATGTACTTACTGACTTGAGTATACAATTTTTTAGGTCTTATGTAAATTTTTAACTAAGCAATATCTTTTATTTCAGGTATTTGATGGAACTACCATTTTACCCTAGCTTCCTTTTTGTATTTGTTCATGTTTATCTACTCATTCTCAACAGCTCATACCTATGTGCTGCCACGCATTACTCGGCCACTGTGACCATTAGATAAAAATCACACTTAATGCACATGGCTGCTCAGAGGCCCTGGGAATGGGGCTGCATGAAGAACTCTCACTGAAGTGGGAAACTTCTCTAATGATGTACATACGTATTTTATATGGATCCTGAAAAAAAATAAGATGGGGTGAATGCAGGTCAAAAGATGTCCCTGCTGTTTGGGAAGGGAAGAGCCACTGAGCAGCCAAGTTCCCTCTATACCTCAGAGCGTCCCTGCCTCTTGGGAGCTTTCTGGTTCATGACCCTTGCCCCTGTCTGGGGATGTTCTCCTGTAGAAACTGGATGGAAACCTCTCCCAAGGGTCTATTGATGTGACTAAAACTGGCTGACAGCCTAGACTTTGGAAAGACTTCCCCAAACACTGAAGGGAGTGAACATAGGGTCCAGGCATCTTGCTTACCCAGGAAGGCTGTCCACTCACTCCCCTGGGCCAGAGCCCCTCTTCTGAGCAGTGCCCTCCACTCTCCAGTTCACAAAGTGGAGAAGCTCATAGATTACCTGAGGTGTACAGCCATCTCCAGCATCAGACCTCCTAGGTTCAGATCGTAGCTGTGAGTCCTTGGTCCCTTTCTGACCTCAGATGCCTTCTCTATAAAATAAGAATAATTATAGTACCTGTTTTGCAGGATTAAAATACAAGTAAAATGCTTAGCATGGTTTCAAGTAAGCGATTAATAAATGGCAGCTGCCGTCCTCCAGCCTCTCTCACTCCTCTGCATCTGGCTCGCCAGTCAGCCATACTGTCCTGCCCACTACCACCCCTGTGCAGCCTCCTGGTGTTGCTCCCGTCACAGCTATCCCTCTGAAGACCTGTCTACAGTAATGGCTGCACTTCCGCCTCCTCTCCTCATTGACTGCCCTTGGCTTCTGTCACGCTATCAAAACCATGTCCTTGGGGAGGTCACAAAGGGCCTGCCCAGTGTCATGAATGTGGTTCCCTCCCCATGTTCTCATTCTCAGCAGTGCTGGTCACAGCCAGGCTTCCTTCTCGTCCTTGGTGACATTGTTCCCTGCTTGTGTGTCTCCTGCCTCCTCCATCTGCAGCTCCTCGTCTTTCTCTGCCTGTTGGCACTGCTCAGGGCACACACCTGGGCTCTCTTCTCTCCCCACAGACCTCTCTCCCTTGGAGTTCTCCACTCTCATGCTGCACCATGCTGGCTGATGGTTCCTTAATGTAGATCTTTAGCCCAGGCCTCTCCCTAGAACTTCCAGCTTGGATATTCAAGGACCTATTTTATCCCTCTTTTTGAGGACACCTCAAACATTCTAAATTCATACACCCAAAACGAGCTCTTAGTAAATCCTTCACAGATCTTATCTTTCCTTCTTTCCCACTCAGTTGCTCAAGAAACCTGGGCAGCCTTGATTCCTACCTCACCTTCACTACCTCTCATCAGATTCATTGCCAGTTCCTCTTGATGTTACTGCTGAAGTACATGGCGGTCCCCTTCACTCCTCCACTGCTGCCCAGGTCATGCCAGCACCGGCTCCCCTGGGCTCCCCACACCCATTCTAGGCCCACACTTGGTTCTCCCTGCTGCAGCCGGACTGATCTTTGACTGTAAACCGCATCCTGGCACTCCTCTGTGTAAAGTCCTTTGGACCAGCATAATCACTGAGTAGAATCCCAAAGCCTTACAGGCCACCTCACCTTCGCTATCTGGGGTTTCTCTCTCCTTCTTACCTTGCTCTTCCCTGTCTCAGTACCATCAGGGCTGCCATTCCCTCTGCTGGAATGCCCTTCTGGCTACTCTTCACCTAGCTAATCTCAACTCTGCTGGAGAGGCCATCCTGACCACCCAAACTGAATCGGGCCCCTTCTGTTACTCTCTTTTCCTTCATTGCCTTTTTCTCAGTTTGGTATGTGTATGTGTACCTCCACTGGGCCCCAAGTGCTAGGGGTACAGACTAGGTCTGTTTTGTTCCCAATTGCTTGGCCTACACCTGGCACTTTGAATGCCACACAGGAAGTGCTCCTCTTCCTTGCATGGATGCCCACCAGCTCCTTGCCATCCAGGATGATAGGGGAGATGGCATGGGAATTGCATCCCAAAGCACAGCGGCACAAGAGAGGACGTCCATAGCGTGGCTCCCAGATGTGCCAGGTGGTGCAGGAGGGGGGCCACCGTGGCAGTTCTTCTTTGGCAGGTGTGGGGAGGTGAAGGAAAGGGGTCCTGCAAGACTTCCCAGAAGAGTTGACGCTCAGGGTGAGAATGTGAGATGAGAAAGAGGGTCAGAGGGGGGCCTCCCTCTTGCCCTTTGTCCTGTACTCTGCCTGCTTCTGTGAGAGTCCTTCTAACTCTTCAGCTTTGTTTAGCCTTGCCCCAGAGTTAATCCAGGACAAAGGTCTACAGGAGTTATGCTGAGGGAGAAGAGAAAAGAGAAATCACGAGAAATTGCACTGTGACTCCGCCTATTCATTTCCGGCTCCTGCACCCATGCTCTGGGCTCCACGCCAGCTCCTGCAGAGAAATGGCCCAGAAGCAGTGGTGAAGGGAAAGGCTTGAAGGGGTTTCTGGGTAATAGGTAGCCTTTGTACCCTCAGCTTTTGTTTTTCTTAGTAAAGGCCGTAAACATCTTTGGCAGAACCTGGAAAGCACTCTGCTGTCTGTGGTGCCACAGGTGAAGAGGGAGGGAGGCCTTGGAAAAGCTGGGCTGAAAGAAGTCTCACCAGGCCAAAACAGACCCAGTGTTCATAGACAGGGCCCTGTGGGGACAGCCCTACTGCTGTCCCAGAGCCACCAGTGGCTCAGAATTAGGTGTCCCCCTCATGCTACCTCCCAGGAGAGGAGGTAGAACCCCTGATTGGCTGACCTGACTCAGGAGGAACCTCCACATACATTCTCCTGTGGAAACAACTACACAAAATATTTGGGGCCCATAGAGTATCATGGTAGGGATCAGCAATGGATCTAACCAGGCCATAACCACCGATTTTGAAATTATTACTAAAGGAAAACATTTAACTTTCAAGCAACAGATTCACAAATACAGTCACTGAATATTTACGAGATGTCAAGCATTGTGCTAATCTCCGTACATGTGTTATTATTATTGCATCTGAACCTCCTGAGAACACAGTGAGGGAGGTAGGCCCACTTACAGATGAGTACATTGAGGTTTAGCTGTTAAGTAACTTTCCCAAGGCCATCGAGTTAGTCGGTGGTGGCTCTGGGACTCAAACCCAGGTCTAATTACCTAGTTTAAATCCTTACAATGTACTGTCAAACATAACTATTTCTAAAATTTGGGACTATATACTTCAAGGCCTTCTTCCTCTTTATCACTAATCTTCCATCACTAACACTTCCATCACTACTGCTTGTTTTTCCTTTTGGAAAGCATTTCTTTCTTTGGGCATTTCTCTAATTTCTTGAGTTGAATTGGAAGCAGATTCACATTATTTTGCAAACGGACACTTGGTAAATATTCATTGATTACTGTAAATATTAACTGCTGTTCGACCATGATGAAAAGAAGATCCACAAACTGGACTCATTACTGCATTGTGATCCCCCTCAATCTTATTTTCTTAGTAACCCATTTCTGTTTAAAATGTTATTTTTGCTAAAAGGAAGAAGATTTCACTCCCCACGTCAGCTGTAGTCTGCCTCTGGCTTCGGCACCTTCCCAGCCTTGAAAAAGCAACACTGCATCTTTTTGAAAAGCTAATCTCCAGTGAGAGAAATTTCCTGAGAAGGATCGAATGCTTTTTGAAAGATTCATTACTGGTACGTGCTGGGCTTTAATGAAGAGAAAAATCCTTAAAGAGGGTGCTGGGTATCATCTCTTTTTGTCAAAGCAAGGGGAAAGGTAAACAAGAGAGCAGTTGGCACCTTTTAAAATAATTGTGTGTCTGCATTTTGTTATAGAAATACCCAGCATAGGGGGCTTTTCTGCATAGTTGGAGCATGTCTTGAAAACGGGGAGAGGTGTGAGATTTACTGGATCAGTGCCCCTTATAGTGCCCTACTCAGGAGAATTGATATGAAGGCACACTTTTAAAACAGTATTTCTTATTTCCACATGAAAAGTACGTTTTAAAAAATGAAGACCTTACAAATGAGAGGAGGTATAAAACAAAAACCTGAAAGAAAGGTTAAAACAACTTAGAATTCTAAAAGGTTTCTTTTGGTGTAAGCCTTCTAGCCTTGAACCCTCCCTCCATGTGGTGGCTCGCCTGCCCTCCCTTGTACTTGGGACTTCTCAGGACAGGAATTCGGTGGCTCCGTGGGTCAAATGGACTGGCTTCATTTCCTAAACGAGGGTCAGATGGCAGGACTCACAGGCAGTCCTCAGAACCTGACCGGTGAGGGTGTTTTCCCTTCGTGGGAGGCAACTCTGTGGAATTTATGTGCATTTTTGAAAGAGCAGGAATAAAGACCAATGCACCCTGAAAAAACAAATCAAAAAACTGCGGGAGGTAGCTCCCTGGGCATCTGTTTTACGAGAACCTCAGTGGTTTCTAACATGTTTTCTCATTAGCTTTCGTAACCTGGGGAACACTGGCCACTGAGATTTTCTTCCTATTGTACAGGTGGAGAAAATTAGTTCAGAGATGGTGAATGGTCAGATCTTCAGTTGGGGGCTAGGAAAACTGGGCAGGAGAGAATGTTCACCTCCCCACTTGAGCTGAGAATTGGAAAGGGGGGAACTCTGAGGTTGGCTGAGTTCACACAACACCACCTCTCAGACACCTGTTTTTTTTTTTTTAATTCAGTTGTAACTTTCTGTTTTCTTTCTCTTTCAAATTGGAGGCTCAGTTAGGGAATCCTAATTGAATCTGTTGCTTTCTTCTTCTGTCCCATTGTTCCTTTGAGGTCCCTACCAGTTCTCCCTGGGACTGCCAGGCCTTCTCCCTTACTCCACAGGCTCTTGTCGGCCTTCACGCTCTGGCTCCTCCCAGGCGGCTGTGGATGGTGCTGCAGTCACCAGGAGCCGTGTACCTGCCAGCTAAGTGGCACAAAGTGAACCCAGTTGATTTGGAAGTTTACAGTGTTTGACAGGACAAAAAGGAAGGAACGAAGATAGATACAAAAGACTGAGAGAGCACAAGAAGTTTTCTGTTTTTAGGAAAATTACTACTTGACCTCACCATTTAAAAGAGTTGCATAGTAAGGTGAGAAATAAGAATGCACCTTACGTAAAAATAGTTACAGTAAAATTCAAACTGAACAAAGGCTTTTAGAAGTCCCTGGCAGCCCATTCTAAACATTACCTTTATTATCAGGAAAATCTCTATTTCTAACTTAAATGTATGTGATATAATTTAATTTTCCCTAGCCCTTTATCAGGGACATTATTGCTTTCAGGGTCCTTATTAATTTTCTTTAGGTCTTGTAGACAAAGTCCAGTTCCATTGGCTTTTCTGAGTTGGTTTGATTCTGGAGCCTTTCTTTGTTCTTGCGATTCTTCTCTGACCCTCCCCCATGTCCTTTTTACCTGTAGCCTTCGGGCTTGAGACTGCTTCAGCGAGCAGCATATGAGAGCCAGGAGGCAGGCACCCCCACTGAACACTGCACTACATAGCCCCTCCCCTTTTATAGTTTAATGTCCCCCAACCAGACAGCTTCCAAATTCGTTGATCTACAGAAGTATTTATTAGGCTCGTGTGTAAGGATTCGGAGCTTCCATTATGGTTAAAGGAGAATTCCAGAGGGTGTTATTTGGTTTAATTTATTGTGGCATTGACAGGATGTGACCTCTCTATGCCTTATGGTTCAAGGAGGTAATTACAGTAGAGAGCTGCAAGCCCCTGATTGGCGTGGGCCGCTCTCCTTAGGCATCCTGGGTCTACAGTGCCAGAAAACCAGGCAGGCTGGAATATGCCTGTGACGTGACTGAGTGATTACAAGGGTAACCTGAAGAGCCTGCTTCCTAATTGCATCATCTGATTCATTGATCGCAGCACAGATCTTGGTGCAGTGACAAGGCTGTGCAGAAGTATCAGAGAGATCTCAAAGACTCAGATAGCAAGGGCCTGCTGTGTTTTCCTCCAGAAGAAACTTGATGCCTATTACATTAGAGTTGGATTCTGAGAGTAATTAAAGTGTGATGGTCTACGTAACTTGTATTTTATATGGAGCACTGTTAATTATGTTTCCATCTCTTGGGACTGTCCAGAAATAGCCCTGGAAATTCTAAAGTTACAAGATGTTGCAAAAACAAAAGATAAAAGTGTGGTACAGGTTGTACAAAGGGAAATGATCTCCCCAAATGTACTTTGGCCTCTCGGGGACTTGAAAGCCTGGTGTTGGTCTTCTTCTTCTTCCTTCTTCCTTTTGTAGTTTTTTTTTTTTTAATTCCAAGTAGTTAACATACGATATTATATTAATTTCAGGTATACAATATAGCGATACAACACTCCATACAACACCTGTGCTCATCATGACAAGTGCCCTCTTAATCTCCATCCCCTATTTCACGCCTTCCCACACCCAGCTCCCCTCTGGTAACCAACCATCAGTTTGTTCTCTATAGCTAAGAGTCTGTTTCTTAGTTTGTCTCTTTCCCTTTGCTCATTAGTTGTTTCTTAAATTCCACGTGTGAGTGAATTTATATGGTATTTGTCTTTCTCTGACTGGCTTATTTTGCTTAGGATTATACTCTCTAGCTCCATCCATGTTGTTGCAAACGGCAAGATTTCATTCTTTTTTAAGGTTGAATGATACTCCGTTGTATGTAGATCCCACATCTTTATCCATTCATCAATCAGTGGACGCTTGGGCTGCTTCCATAGTTTGGCTATTGTAAATAATGCTGTTATAGACATAGCGGTGCATGTATCCCTCTGAATTAGTGCTCTTTTAAAAAAAATTATTTATTAAAAAAATATTTATTTATGTAAGTAATCTCTACACCCAACATGGGGCTTGAACTTAAAACGCTAAGGTCAAGAGTCGTACACTCTCCCAAGTGAGCCAGCCAGGTGGCCCTTGAATTAGTGTTCTTGTATTCTTTGAGTAAATACCCAGTAGTGTGGTTGCTGGATCATAGGGTAGCTCTATTTTTAACTTTTTGAGGAACCTCCGTACTGTTTTCCAGAGTGACTGCACCAGTTTGCATTCCCACCAACAGTGCACAAGGGTTCCTTTTTCTCCACATCCTTGCCAACACCTGTTGTTTCTTGTGTTGTTGATTTTAGCCATTGTAACAGGTGTGAGGTGATGTCTCATTGTGATTTTGATTTGCATTTCTCTAATGATGAGTGATGATAAGCATCTTTTCATGTGTCTGTTGCCCATCTGGATGTCGTCTTTGGAGAAATGTCTGTTCATGTCTTCTGCCCATTTTAATTAGATAATTTGTTTTGGGGGGTATTAAGTTTCATAAGTGCTTTTTTATTTTGGATGCTAACCCTTTATTGGATATGGCATTTGCAAATATCTTTTTCCATTCTGTAGTTTGCCTTTTCATTTTGTTCACTGTTCCCTTTGCTGTGCAGAAGCTTTCTATTTTGATGTAGTCCCAATGGTTTATTTTTGCTTTTATTTTCCTTGCCTCAGGAGACATATCTAGAAAGAAGTTTCATATCTAGAAAGAAGTTGCTACAGTCGAAGTCAAAAAAGTTACTGCCTGTGTTCTCTTCTAGAATTTTTATGGTTTCAGGTCTCACATTTAGGTCTTTAATCCTTTTTCAATTTACTCTTGTAATAGTGTAAGAAAGTGGTCCAGTTTCATTCTTTTGCATGTTGCTGTCCTGTCTTCCTAACACCATTTGTTGAAGAAACTGTCTTTTTCCCACTGGATATTCTTTCCTGCCTTGTTGAAGAGTAATTGACCATATAATTGTGGGTTTATTTCTGGATTTTCTGGATTTTCAGTTCTGTCCCACTGATCTTTGTATCTCCTTTTGTGCCAGTACCATACTGTTTTGATTAATACAGCTTTGTAATATAACTTGCAGTCCAGTATTGTGATGCCTCCAGCATTGCTTTGCTTTTTCAAGATTGCTTTGGCTATTCGGATCTTTTGTTTTTCCATACAAATTTTAGAATTGTTTGTTCTAGCTCTGTGAAAAATGCTATTAGTATTTTGGTAGGGATTGCATTAAATGTGTAGATTGTAAAGCCTGGTATTTTCTGTTAAGACTAAGTAATAAGGCACTGATCTAATATTACCTGAATTCTAAATGTATGTATATCTTTTTGAGTTCTAAAATAAAAACAAGGGACACCTGGGTGGCTCAGTCATTTAAGCGTCTGCCTTTGGCTCAGGTCATGATCCCAGGGTCCTGGGATTGAGTCCCCGCATCAGGCTCCTTGCTCAGTAGGCAGCCTGCTTCTCCTCTGCCTGCTGCTCCCCCTGCTTGTGTGCATGCACGCTCCCTCGCTCTCTCTGACAAATAAATAAATAAAATCTTAAAAATAAAATAAAAACAAATTTTCAAAACCTGCTTACTTTTGAGACTCTCCCTTTGGCTTCCATGGGCTGAACTGCCCCCACGTTCATGGCTACCTGCCACATCTGGTGCCTCCTAAATACATTGCAGTATTAGCCTCAGCTTATCATTTACTCTGCAGACTGAAACTTTTCAAAGCAGATAGTCTTGTGTTTTCCTTGACAGAACACACACTGCAAACTGTAATCCATAGCTTCAGACTTACCATAAAACCGATGTCACCAAAGCAGTGAAAGCCACTTGCTAATTATGCATTTCTTTTTTTTTTTTTTTTTGACACTGTTTGGTTTCCCAAGGCTGACCAGAATCAGAAGGATGTTATGTTTTCCAGTTACAGTTCTGTCTGTGGAGCCCAGAAGGCTATTGTTTCTATTCCACATTTGAATGAGAAGTGCTGGGTGGGTGGCACGGTGGCGCTGTGCTTGGCTGCCCTGCTGCATGCCAGGGCCGGGATGTACCCTGGTTCCCATGCCCTTTCATTCACTCATTCCTTGGCTGACCCTGCATGCTGCCTGCCCCTCCAGCTGGGTCCAGAGAAGCTGCTCCTTCACTTTACAGATATTTTACCCAGGAGAGAGCGGGGAGGAAAGGGGAAAGGGAGACGGGATTCATTTTGTTTTTGTTTATTTAGATTTTGAATCAGAAAATACTCCTCATATTCCCTCCTACCTGAAAGTCTTTATAGCTCAATTAAAATCATTTCTTTATCTTGTCAAGTATACCTCGGTAAAGCTTGGGGCGGGGGAAGAGTTAATTCTTAATTTAATAAGAGCTTAAGAATAAAAAACATGCAGATACTTCAGTGTCCTCCCTGATGTGAGATAGGATGTGTTCTTGTCTTCATTCTCCAAAGAGCAATTGTAGCCACTTCAAAAAGAAAAACTTCCTTTACACACTTTCCAAGCACAGTTCCCCTTTAATAAAAGATTATACTGAAGAATTAACTCCACATCCCAGATGATGTCAGTTTTCAGTGCTTGAATAACTTCTTACTAATGTTCTAGGGTTTTCTTTTCCTGCTTTTTCATTAGCAGTCTTTTAAGCATTTCTTTTTTTGAGCTCTTTAATGTGGTGCATGTAATTTAGCAGTGGTCAAATAGGAAAGCGTGGTAGTGGCTTATGCTTGTAGCAAAAAGGTCAAGAATCTGCATCTGGGACAGTAGTTGCACTTCCCAGCATCGACCTCTCAGGGGCACCAGACACACACACACACACACACACACACACACACACACACACCCTCCCCCACTCCAAGTGTCATCTCTGTAAAGAAGGAGGTCCAGAGTGCAAGTGCTGGGGAATATTACTGTTGGGGGTGCAGGACTTTGCAACCAGCCAGTCAAA
Organism: Ursus americanus; assembly: GCF_024610735.1. Lineage (NCBI taxonomy): Eukaryota > Metazoa > Chordata > Mammalia > Carnivora > Ursidae > Ursus > Ursus americanus. Next base: position 27,084,634 of record NC_142160.1, on the reverse strand, counting down.
TGAAGGGAGAGAGAAAAAACAAATAGAGTTCAGTGTTCGACCTGGGGTTTCAGGGCCACTTCGTTACTGAGCCAAGAAGCAGCAGGAAACTGAGGAACTATCTTCCTGCTCAGGCTGCACATGCTCACTGGACGGAGGCCACTGGGTGAGGCTAGAAAGAACTTCAGGTTTGGGGGATCTTGTTCTGCATCCAGAGCTGACATCCCCTATGTCTTAAATGCTCTTGGAGAGCACGGGTAAATTTAAAATACAAAAGTACATTTGGTGCTTAAGTTGTTGTTTTTCTTTTAAGGCCAGAAATGATACATTTATCACTAATTATACAATAACTGCATTATGGAGTACTGAAAAAAAATTGCTTGTAGTATAAACAACATCTGGTAAAGATTAAAAAGAATAATTTTCCCAAGCTCAAATTTGTTGAAAGAAACTTAAATGTTTTGAAACAAAATAGGTCCTGAAATGTAAAAGGGATATTTACAGTCTTATATTTAGCATTCTGAAAGGAGAAAAGAAGAAAATGATGTAATAAAACATACACATTAATAAAAGTGCTTTACTTTACACGATAGATATGGAGGTTTCATATAAGTCGATATCTTAAAAAACCAAATTGTTTCTGAACTCCATAAAAGAGTTTACTATTGGAATGAATCTTCTAGAGAATCCCTTTTTTAAAAGAAGAAAGTTATTTTCTGATAAATATAGTCACCCTTTAGTTCTATACATACGTCACCACAGGGGCTACCACACCGGTCAGGGGTTCAGAGAAGTGGGCTGGGCCTAAAGGGCAAGCTTCTCACCAGCCATTTCTTCTTGAAGAGAATGACCATTCCTAAGTAAAATATTTAACTATTTTAAAACAGACCGTGAAAGAGAATCTGTTCCAGGCTTCCTGAACTTCGTCTTATCTCTTATCTCCAATTTCCCTCTATCTTTTTTGGATAAAAATATGTGTGAGGGATGATAAGTGGAAAAGGCTTGAGAACTTTTCTGTTTCCTCACTGCCCTTTTTTCTATGAGGCATTCACTTCTGTCTGTGAATTACCTCAAATCATAGTACAATTTCCCTGTCTGGTTTTTATTCTCTCTCTTCTTCCCCGCCTCCCCATACTCAATCGAGCACACACAAGGAATCAGAAAATGATAGAAAAGAGGAAAGATTTCTTCCATGAGAATCCTGTTCTTCCATGTTCTCAGGCCTCTTTCAAGTGACAAGTGGCTTGTAATAATCCTTGATGAATTGAGATGAAAATAACAGATTAGGCATCAAGGGCAGAGAGTGTGCATGGTTGTTATTTGTACAGTTGGCCTCTCCCTCACCTTTCCCCCACAGCGCAGGCCGAGAGCACACGGCCACTGCACATTTCTTCTGTGTTGACTTTGTCTTCCCTCGTTTTGTTGAGGGCTGGGAATGGGCTGTCCTAGGCAGAGAGGAGATAAACGATGCATTTCTGGGTAGCTGTGGGAGATGGGAAGGGGATGCAACCCAACAGAACAATCTGGTCCATAAGAAAAGGAAGCCAGAATCCGGAGCTCTCCATCATCATCTTCTGTTCATCCTCTGACATTCAGTGAAAGGATTGGGGGAGGTGTGAGGGGAGAGGAGAAGGGCAAAACGTGTGTTATTGATGGCCTCTTGGTGACATAGTTTCCCTAGACTTGAAATAATCTGTGCATGGAAATCGTTAGGCCAGATGGAGAAGGGCAGAGCTTGAGAAGGAACAGATTTTGGTAGGATGGAGAAAAACAGACAAACAGGTGGAACCCAAGATAGTTGTTCTTTCCCTCATTTTTACAGGAAAGATAATCACCCAGATTGTAGGGCTTTAGAGCTAGGGTTCGAGGCTCTGGGTTGCAGAGTGGCCTGTGGTGGGTTACTGTAGGTCCCGTTCTACGAATAAGACAGGGCACAGAGTGGTTAAATGTTTGGCTCTTCCCTCACAAGGCTGCTGTCAAGATTTGGGGGCGGGGGAATTTATGGCTTCCAAAGAAGCATATTAAGACTTTAATTCTATTTGGAGGATTCTCTTGATAAGGAAAGCAGCTTAAGGGGCGCCTGGGTGGCTCAGTTGTTAAGCATCTGCGTTCGGCTCAGGGCGTGATCTGGGCGTTCTGGGATCAAGCCCCACGTCAGGCTCCTCCACTGGGAACCTGCTGCTTCCTCTCCCACTCCCCCTGCTTGTGTTCCCTCTCTTGATGGCTGTCTCTCTCTCTCTCAAATAAATAAAATCTTAAAAAAGAAAAAAAAGAGAAGCAGCTTAAGTTTGCTTTTGTGATTTGATGTCACTGGGACACATGCCTGGCCTGTGAGCACTCCAGGCTTCATGAGGGGACTCACTGACCCTGAAATTATGTGCTCGGGAAGTGTAAAGAGCCTCATTTTAAAAACAGTCAGTAAAGGCGGTGAATGAGAAAGAGCCTTTCACAGCTCTGGGGCAGCAAGGAAGACTGGTTTTTAAATCAAAATCTCTGCCACTGCTGTTTCAGCAAGGTTCTCCTGCCTCCTGGCATCTTACCTGTTGTAAAAAGCTAAAATGGGTTGTAGAAACAGGCTGAGAGCAAACAAAAGTCTGAAATATTTAGACAGAAGGAAATCTAAGCAGAGAGTCCATTGGCATGGAGAAAGCAGGCGGTTCCACATATTCTGGAGACATTTAAAACATTGGATTGAGCGGTTTTGATAGAGAACACTGCATAAAATAAAAGTATGTCCAAACTCTAGTCTTCTCTTAACAAACTGAGTACGTTCTTGCTTCTACCCCTTTATTTTCATGGCAGCCTGTTCTACCCATTGGATTTTCTTTTCGTTGACCATTTAGAAATCCCTGTAATTAGTATTTTTTAAGATTTTATTTATTTGAGAGAGAGAGAGCATGAGCAGGGTGAGGGGCAGAGGGAGAGATACCCCGCTGAGCAGGGAGCCCAATGCAGGGCTTGATCCCGGGACGTGTCCTGAGCCAAAGGTAGACGCTTAACCCACTGAGCCACCCAGGCACCCCCCTGTAATTAGGACTGAGTGATTTTCTACTAGCATCAAATTTACATGGTGACACTGAATTAGTTAGACCATTTAGAGCAAAAGGAATGGTTCTATTTTACCATTTCCAATTTTGGTTTTCTATCAATGCATTTTCAGTCTCTGTGTGTCTGTCTGCTTGTGGGCATGTGAAAGTGTTATTTGGTCTTAAACACTTATTCAGGCATATTGTCCATCTATGAAAGTTAAAAATTTTATAGTTTGCTTTTCCCTTCTTGTTTGATTTTTCCATTACGAATACGTAGAAACATTTTATATTTTCTGGGCATTTATCCGGTGACCTCTTAATCACTGTTATTATTTACAGTGGTTCTGAGACACAGGGAGAGTAACTGACTTGCCTGAGATCAAAGCCAAAAAATAATTTGCTTCCCTTCTGTTCAACCATGGTCCTGCCAGATTATTTCTTGAGTACATAATGAATTTACCTATGAGAATTTTTAGTTTAGTTTTTTTTTTTTTTTGATAAAAATGCACATCAATGAAGGATTAGGGAATGTGAGTTACTCTACTTAAAGAGTCGCAATTTGTAACTTGCAAAGCACACATCTCTCTCTTCCAGTAATTAAAAAGAAATCTTCCCAACCTTTCAACAAGTGGCAGTGTTCTTAACTGGAGCCGGCTGTGACAGCCTGTAGTGGCAGAATCTGAACACTAGATGGCACACGTTCAATGTTACAATTCAAAAGGCCAGCGCAGACTGGAGAGTGGAAAAGAAAATCTATGGAGATAGGCTCCATTCTTTATTCATCGTGGCTCAGAAAACTTGTGAGGCAAAGTACATACTTTCTTCTTCTTTTCTTGTTGAGGGGGCTATGCAGAAATGTTTACCAGAGCTGGTCATATCAAGTGCGGTAGGACTCAAAGAAATGTCCCTTGTAGAGCTTAATCCACTCACATTTGGAGGCTACTGTAAAATCTGTTTCAGAACACAAATGGCATTTTCTTTTTTTTTTTTTTTTTTTAAGATTTTATTTATTTATTTGTCAGAGAGACACAGAGAGAAAGAGCGCAAGCATGGGAAGCTGCAGGCAGAGAGAGAAGTAGCCTCTCTGCTGAGCAAGGAGCCCGATGTGGGACTTGATCGCAGAACCCTGGGATCATGACCTGAGCCGAAGGCAGTTCTTTAACCTACTGAGCCACCCAGGTGTCCCACAAATGTCATTTTCATCTGGCTTAATCTTAGGCTTTGAGCCTGGCTGAAAAGATAGGGAACTTGGGTCAAGCCCACTGAAGCCCCATCTAGGCCACAGTAGCTCAACTTCTGCAGATTGAAATCATCAAAACCGTCACAAAAATATTCACAGAATAAATTACTTTTCTTATTCAAGATGATGGTATCTATATTTTATTTTCATTAGCCCTTTTTTCATCCTAAATAATTTAAGCTGCTAAATTCATAGTGTACTAAGGTGTGATATTATTTAGTCGAGAATTGTAGTGGTCACTGTTTTCCTCAATAATAATTCTAAATAACTATGTAGTCATTGCCTAATAAGGAGGAATGAAAAAGACAGCCAGCCCATACCTGACCTTGGGGCACTCCTGGGCCATGGGGGGTGGTCAGCACATGGGCAGGTGTAAAACTAGCAACACAAGCAGGTTCTGCCTTTACTGCAGCATGCTGGCAAAAGGTGTTTTTAAATTTCCCGTGATATTTATTGATTCTTTCTCTGGATCATATTGGTCTTTTGGAGAAAATGTGGAACAAACAGGAGTATAAAGAGGAAATAAAGCTTGCCCATAATCTCTTTGCTCCTAGAGAACCAGTTTATGTTTGTAATGCATGGCTTTTTCCATGCACTCAGGGTTGCTGTTGTTGTTTTCTAAGCCAAAGGAATATGCCCATTTTCTAGACACCAGCAGTTCTAGACAACTCATCTCCCTGATAATAACCAGTCGTATGTTATCAGAGAAATGCTTCTGATATTTTACTTTCTTTTGGTCTCTTCCTTTACAGCCTGAAGCAGCCTGCCACCCTGCCATATTCAGAATTGTTGATGAAATGTTCAGGTAAATGATGTGCTATTTTTGCTAATAATTGATCTAGAAAAGCTCAGTTTCCAAATGTGAATAAAAAATTGTGTGGTAGTCTCTGGCTATACCATGGGCAAGTTAGTTTCTGATTCTGTCTTAACCCCTCTGAGCTAAAATTTGGTAAAACCTGAATGTCCGTGTATATTTAAAAGCCAATGCCTTAGAAGTAAAATAATTTTTTAAACCATTTAAAATTCTTATAATGATGGTAGAAAGGCAAAATTGAATTAGATATTAAATCATTAAATGTTCATGTAGGATTTTTCTCAGCTCAAAATAAAGCATAGCAGTGTACTTCCTTCACCACATGAGGGCTGACCAATCTTTTTAAAGGATTTTAAAGCTAAGGAAAAACCAAGAAAAATAAATAAATAATGCCATTCTTAAGAGGGCTGAAAGGCAAAGTCAATTATGTGTGTTATCCTACAACACATTAATTTTGCAAATATGAGTACTTCTTAGGAAGTTCATTGGATTTACGGATGACGAGAGATGAGAGACCACTGGAAGCCAGGTTGGGTTATGGCAGGCAGTTAGTGGGAGTATGTTACCCAGGGAGGGTTTCTGTCCTCTTTCCTGGGTGCTCACCCTCCCCCCTTCTTCCCCCCCACGCTCAGTAGCTCAGTAGTAGTGCCTCACGGCAGACAGCAACACTGGGGGAAGGAATTTTTACAACAGCAAATAACCCAGCCCTTGACTTGGTGTTGAAACATACCAACTTCAGGCTAAATAAATGAGCACAGGAGGAAGTCAGAATGATGTTTTAGTTTAAAGCAAGCAGAGTTTGAGTTGATTTCTTTTGTTTCAACATAAAGTTAGTTGGATGAAAATGCACAGAAGCCAATCCAGGTACAATGCAGAGTCTTCCACAGACTCTTCCATGGCTTCTCTGGGTGGATTTGACCATGGCATTTTACCCGCCGTGGGCAGCTCTTTCTCCACTTGAAAAAGCAGAAGGTCTGTTGATTTTGCATGCCTGGGCATACAATGTGCGAATATTTCTAAAGAGCACTCAGACCTATATGGAAGGGATATGCAGTGCTTAATAATTTAAAAACCAGGGCGCCTGGGTGGCTCAGTCATTAAGCATCTGCCTTCAGCTCAGGTCATGATCCCAGGGTCCTGGGATCAAGCCCTGCATCGGGCTCCCTGTTCAGTGGGAAGCCTGCTTCTCCCTCTCCCTCTGCCCCTGCTTGTGTTCCCTCTCTCGCTGTCTCTCTCTCTCTCTGTCAAATAAACAAATAAAATCTTTAAAGAAAATAACAACAATAATAATTTAAAAACCAAGAAAGGAAGCTCTGCAGATTGCTGTATTAACTTAAGTGTTTAGAAAAGGCGTGACAAATTTCTCCTACTTTCACACAAGGACTGAAATCCAATGAGCTAAGATACTGCTGAAGCTTATGGCACAAAAAGAATGTTTTCACTCTTCCCTTTTACAATTCAGGCTCACATGTTTGCCAGATTAATCATTAAACGTGTTGTAATCTGGCTTTGCATTGCGCAGGTATGCACTCCTGGAAACCGATGGAGCCCCAGAAGTACTAGTCGCTGTTCAAGGGTTTACACGGTGCTTTGTGGAAGCTCTGGAAAAAAAAAACAAGCAGGTTTGTTATAATGCATATATTATTCATTCCCCCAAAGAAAAAAAAGGCTGTTTAGAGTATCTAGCTAATCACCAAGAAGGAGCACTTTGATTTTGGTAATTTTGATGGATCGTTTTGCTTATGAAGAAAGCTTCCAAATGAATGCCCCAGCAAAGGTAAAACCATTTTAATTGAAAAATAAATCAGGATACTTCCTGTCTGCCTTGTGCCTGGTACCCAGAAGCATTTACCTACTGTTGTGTAAGAGAACTGTCATGCCAGCGCGTGCCATGCTGGAGGAGGCATTTTCTGGGCCCCATGCTGCATGCTGTCTGCCAAGCAGGCCTCTGCCCTGCCCAGGCATTCTGGAGTCTCTATGGCGTGTGCTAAGAAGGAAATGCCACATATTATAAAGCAGTGCTGGACATTCTTAATTAGTATTTCCTTGCCTAGCTAGGAGAGATCCAAACGTGAATTGGGTTCCAGGAGAGAAAGGAGCCAGTGAGAGTGACAAGGAGAGATTTGAATCATTGGAGAGAAGCAGCTAGGAACGGCAGTGACCAAGAGGTGCGAGTTGGACACAATCGGTGAGCAAGAAGCCAGGCGTGAGGGCTGTAGGAAGACTTGTACTGTGGGCCCCATCAGCAGAAGCCAGACAACCCCTGCCAATTGCCAGGGACTGATTAGAGGGACCTTGTGAAACAGGAAGCATTCCAACGAGAGCTTTCAATTTCGGGCATTTTCACTACCCTATACTGTGTGTGGTGCTTTGCCTGTACAGTTGCCTGGGTCCGCTGCAGGTCCGCAGGCCATGGTCCCTCACGATGCTTTCCACAGCCTGACTGAAGAGAGCAGTGCTGTGTGATGCTTACTCTGCTACAATCCCATACACCCCTACACCAAAGAAATCTCAGGTTTTAGCAGATGTTTCCGCTTTTTAAGGCAATCATAAATATTTATGATGTATTTTCCCTAGGGAGGTTAAATAGACTGTAGCAAACCATGTTTCAGTAGTACCCAGCCTGGAATTCGGGAGGAGAGCTCTGCTGAAAGGCATTGGTTGGCCCTCACACCCATTTTGAGGCATAATTATAAATATCTTTTATCCTCCTTTGTGCATTCTTTGTATTCCCAGTTAGGAACCAACCTCTAGAAAACTTGCCCTTTGACTCCTGAACAACACCTAGGCTGGGGCAGAAGACAGTGGTTAAAGCATTAGTTTAAGTGTGTTTTTCTTACCAGCCTTGCTCCTGGCTGTTGTTCTTGGGCACTGTGGATTTGGACTGGAGTTGCAGTTGCTTTTAATTAATTTGTCCATTCTTATTTTTTTTATTGAGGTCTAATTAACAAATGCCGGGTTCAGATGTACAACATAATGATTCAATATTTGTATATATTGTGAAATGTTCATAATAAGTCTAGTTTACATCTGTCACCACAAAGTTACAAATTTTTTTTTCTTGTAGTGAGAACTATTAAGATCTACTCTCTTAGCAGACTTCAGATATCAATACAGTGTTGTTAACTGTAGTCACTATGCTGTACGTTACATCCATGAGACTTACTTATTTTAGAACTGAAGTGTTTGTACCTTTGATCCCCTTCACTCATTTCACCTTACTCCGCAGCATGCCTCTGGCAACCACCAGTCTATTCTCTGTATCCCTGGGCTCAAGTGGTGTTTTGCTTTGGGATTCCGCATATAAGTGAGATCATATGGTATTTATCTTTCTCTGTCTGACTTATTTCACTTAGCATAATGCCCTCAAGTTCCATCCATGTTGTTGCAAATGGCAAGATAGCGCTTTTTTTTAATGGCTGAATAATAGTCCATTGTATAGACATAGACCACGTTTTCTTTATCCATTCATCCATCAGTGGACACTTAGGTTCTTTTCATGTCATTGCTGCTGTAAACAATGCTACAGTGAACATAGGGGGTGCCGCTAGTTAACTATCTTTTTGAGGTAATGTTTTCATTTTCATTGGGTAAATACCCAGTAGTGGGATTACTGGATCAGTTGGTAGTTCTGATTTTTTGAGGAACCTCCATACCGCTTTCCAGAGTGGCTGCACCAATTTACATTCCCCACAACGGTGCACTAGGGTTCCTTTTTTTCCACATCCTTGCCCACACTTGTTATTTCTTTTTGATTCTAGCTGTTCTAACAGATGTGAAGTGATACCTCATTGTGGTTTTGATCTGTATTTCCCTGATGTCGAGTAACGTTGAGCACTTTTCAGGTACCTTTTGGCCATCTGTACGTCTTCGTTGGAAAAATGCCTATTCATATTTTCTGCCCATTTTTTATGAGATTGTTTTTGTATTGAATTGTAATGAATTCTGTATATATTTTGGATATCAACCCCTTATCAGATATATGATTTGCAGATATTTTCTCCTGTTCAGTAGGTTGCCTTTTCATTTTGTTAATGGGTTTTTTTGCTGTACAGAAGCTTTTTACTTTGATGTCGTTCACTTACTTAATTTCACTTTGGTTCTCTTTGCTTTTGGAGTCAGGTACAAAAATCATCACCAAGACCATTGTTGAGGAATTTCCCACCCCTGTGTTCTTCTAGGAGTTTTATGGTTTCAGGTCTTGATGTTCCAGTCTCTAATCCATTTTGAGTTTATTTTTTGTATATGTTGTTAAGATAGTGGTCCAGTTTCGTTCTTTTACATGTGGCTGTCCAGTTTTCCCAGCACCATTAATGGAAGAGACTGTCTTTTCCCCTTTGTATATTCTTGGCTCCTTGGCCACGTATGTGTGGGTTTATTTCTGGGCTCTCTGTTCTGTTTTGTTGATCTATGGGTCTGATTTTATGCCAGTACTGTACTGTTTTGATTATTATAGGTTTGTAATAAGGTTTGAAATCAGAGGGTATGCTGACTCTAGCTTTGTTCTTTCTCAGGATTGCTTTGACTATTCAGGGTCTTTTGTGGTTCCACACGGATTTTGAGATTGTTTGTTCTATTTCTGTTGCTTTTCTTTTCTTTTTTTTATTTCTGGTGCTTTTCATTTAGAATATTACCCTGCTAAGGCTACATGAATCTGGCGGCGTGAAGGGATATACACAGAGTCCCAGTGGAAAGCAGGGCAGGGATCCAAAAAAGAAAGAATTCATTGCCCTGACTTTGGGCTCAGATTAAGAGGGCAGTAACCTCTTATCTTTGCACAGGCCTTCCTTTACATATATTATGTCATTTCTCTTCCTGATTGCCTGCCTATTTAATTGACGGCCATTTCTCATCATTGATCTCCTGCCTTCTTGAGTGGCCATTTTTAGATTAATCATAATCCTTAATGTATAACACCCAATGTCCTGTGTGATTCATGCATAACGCTCTTTCCTTTCTGTGTTTTATTCATTCATTCATGTATTTATTCTTAATAAAATGAATATCTATGAATCTGATATCCAAACGAGACCTGGAGCAGTAACAATAATTTACATGTATCTGTATAGCCTATCTCTGTCTTAGAGCCCTGCCTTTCTCCCCTGTGTAGCCACTGTTTTGAATTTATGTCTATCATTCCTTTGCTTTTTCTGAAAATAGTGTGGTCACATATATGGGATTTCCTAAACCATGTTTTCTTCACTTTTTTGCACTTCATAAAACAAACAAGAAACAGGAGTAGCATACTGTATGCAGTCTTTTGAGCCTTGCTTTTCCCACTCACCAAGATTGCTCTGTGATGTGTGTGGCCATGGTGGGGTGTTGCTGTATGGTACTGTGTTGGGAAAGTGGTGGTAGGCCTCTGGGTTGTTTCCAGATTTTGTTTTCTTTTAGAAATAGGGTAGCTCTAAACGTTCTGGGATATGTATTTAGGAGTGCAAGTGCTAGTTATTAGGTATGCAAAGATTTAGCTTCTATAGATACTGCAAATTGTTTTCATATGTGGATGTGCCCATTTATACTCCCCCCAACAGTTGATGAGAAATCCCATTCATCCACATTCTTTCCCATTGTCAGAGATGTTTGCCTTCAGTGCTTCACATTCTCTTTTTATCCTTTCCTCTCACCCTTGTTGTATTTGGCAAGCACAGTGCAGCTCCATCAACGTGCCCAGTTGGACTACTGTTGCCACAACAAGCCACTTTTTCTAAGCTTGCGTAATGGCTTCGTACAAACAGCAAATCAGTTCAGGTTCTGGTTCCAGCACTGGCTGAGTCCAATAATGTATTAGACTAAATCTCCCAATAAAAATTATAAATGGTGAGCAAAATATGTTTAAAAACTATTTGAAGGTACTAGAGAGCAACCAAAAAAGCACATAGAAACTGGAGGAGGTTTAAGCCTTGAAAAAGGAAACTACATTGGAGTTTCTGCTGTCTCCTTAGGTCTCTCATGTGGGGAGTGGTAGGGGGTTTTGTGGGCTCACAATCTGATGGACTTGAGGTTTCATAAAACAGGACTGTGAGCTGCCAGAGGAACAAAAAAAAAATGAATAAATGGGACAAAAGAAAACTAACATCGAAAAGTAGACTTAAATTACCCAGACATACTAACAAGTACATTAATTATAAAAATTAAATAAAAATTAGCTAAATATGCTAGTAAAAGGCACGAATGTCAGATTGGATAAAAAGCCAAGATCCAACTGTATGTTATTTTCAAGAGACCCATTCTAACTAGAAAGACACAGAAGATTAAAGTAAAAGAAAGGAAAGAGATAGGTTATACAAATAATAAGCCCAGGAAGCTGGTGTGGTGCTCCGAGCAGCAGATGGCGTAGACTTCAAGACAAGGTATGACCAGAGATAAAGACGAATGTTTTGTAATGGTCATCAGGAAAAATATCAATTATAGATGGGTATGTGCCTAATAACAGAGTTCCAAAATACATGAAGCAAAAATTGATAGAAGTGAAGAGATAAAGACAAATGCACAGTTACGTATCAAATACTTAAGGGGTGCCTGGGTAGCACTGTCAGTTGGGTGTCAAGCTCTTGGTTTTGGCTCAGGTCGTGATCTCGGGGTCCTGAGATCGGGCCTGCATCAGGCTCCTTGCTGAGCGCAAAGTCTGCTTTCCCTCTCCCTCCGTCCCTCGTCGCCACACTGTCTCTCTCTCCTCCAAAATAAATAATCTTAAAAAAAATAAAATAATACTTAGAAGTCAATTTAATAAAAGATGTATAAGACCTCTACACTGAGAACTACAGAACATTGCTTAAAGAAACTTAAATACGTGAAGAGAGAACCCATATAATTCCAGAACAATAGCCAGAACAATTTTGGAAAACAAATGCAAAAAAAAAAAAACCCCAAAAAACAAAAAAACCTAGCAGACTAATACTACCTGACTTCAAGACTTAAAGCTACAGTAATCAAGACCATGAGGTATCAGCAAAAGGATAGATTGGTAGAACTGAAGAGTGAAGAGTCCAGAAATATATATCCATGGAGTTCGTACATTATATATATGTGTGTGTGTATATAGTCAGTTGGTCTTTGACAGAGACACCAAGGCAATTCAATGGGGAAAGGAACGTTTTGAACAGATGTGGTGAAACAGCTGGATATCTATATGGCAAAAAAATGAACCTCTACCTCACAAAGTACAAAAATTAATTTGAGGTGGATCATAGACTTCAACGTAAATGCTAAAACTATAAAACTCCTAGAAGAAAACATAGGAAAAAAAATTTTTTTTAATATTGGAACAATCTAAGATTTCTTACAAGGGATGCAAGAAAAGCATAAACCGTACAAGAAAAAAATGGGTAAATTACAGATTTCATCAGAATGAAAAGCTTCTTTTCTTTGGTAGACATCATTAAGAAAGTGAAAAAGCAAGCCACCACCTGAGAGAAAATATTTGCAATACTTATATTTGATGGAGAACTTGTGTCTAGAATATATAAAGATCACTTACTCCCTAAACAACTCGTTTTTTTTAAATGTACAAAAGAAATGAATACACACTTCAAAAAAGATACATAAGTTGGCAATAAACGCATGAAAATTGTTCAACATCATTTGCTGTCAAGAAAATACATAGTAGGGGCTCCTGGGTGGCGCAGTCGTTAAGCGTCTGCCTTCGGCTCAGGGCATGATCCCGGCGTTCTGGGATCGAGCCCCACATCAGGCTCCTCCACAGGGAGCCTGCTTCTTCCTCTCCCACTCCCCCTGCTTGTGTTCTCTTGGGTTCTCTCTTGCGCTGGCTGTCTCTGTCTCTGTCAAATAAATAAAATCTTTAAAAAAAAAAATACATAGTAAACACATAAAGAGGTGACAGTTCATACCCACTGAAATGGTTGAAATTAGTAAGATTGACAATATCAAATGTTTCCTGTGTGGAGCAACTGGAATTCTCATAAATTGCTGGTGGGAGTGTGAGATGGTACAACCATTTTGGAAAACTACATGGCATTTTCTTAAGAAAGTTAAACAGTAATTCCATTCCTGTGGTATTTACCCAAGAAAAATGAAAGCACATGTCCACAAAATGACCTAAATATGAATGTTAATTTGATGCTTTTTTTCATAGTAGCCGCAAACTGAAAACAACCCAAATACCCAGCAATAGGAGAATGAATAAACATTATGGTATATTCATATAATGCTTATTTCAAGCAATAAAAAAAAAAGAATATAAGAATGAACTACTTAGGCACAGTAACGTGGATGAATCTCAAAAAAAAAAAAAAATATGTTGAGCCAAACCAGACACAAAAGAATACAGAGTCTATGATTCTATTCATAAGAAATCTAAGAATAAGCAAAACTAAACTCTTGTGGAAATCAGAATATTGGTTGCTGGGGAGTGGTAGAACCACAAATGAACTTTTTGGGGTGACAGAAATGTTCTCTGTTTTGACTGGGGTGATGGTCACACGGATTTGCAGATTACCAAAACTCATCAAGGCCTGAGCACATCACTGTTTCTAGATTTTCCTTTAATTTCTTACAAAAGTCCTTCAGAGGGCATAAATAACTATAGCGCTTTGGTCCTCCAAGTACTGAGAGCACCATTGTTGTTTCATGCTTTTTTTGTTGTTAAAAAAATCATGCTGGAATACGTAACATCTCACAACCACCTTGGAAACTCTCACTGAAATAGGAGATTTATGTGCACAGTTGGGATCATGTGACGTAAAGAACTGCTATGAAGACATCAGGAACATAACTTTATTTTTCTTAAGCCCCAGAAGGTGATTTCAAAACGTTCATTTTTCTGGAACATATTTACAAGGTTATTGGAAGCATTTTTAAAAAAAATCAATGTCTAAGAAAACATTCTGACCATGTTAGTACTAGTAGGTCTTTTTGGGGCAGATGATGCAAGATTTTGTTCTTCCTTAATATCCCTTTCAGCCCCAATGTTCATGTGGTTTTGAATTTTTTATTCCGTTGTAGCTGAAGTTTACATTCAAGACCTACTTTCCTTACGCTTCTCCATCTCTTGTTATGGTGCTGCTCCAACGCCCGGAAGGTACGTGAAAGTTGATTCTGCCCATATTAAAATAATTTCTGAGAAAGAACACTGACAGACCATGACCCTTATCTGTAAAACAGGGGAGATGGACTCGGTCATCTCTAACATCCCTTAAAGCTCTCAGGGTCTCACATTCTGTGGGATTTTGATATGAGAATTTTCTGGACTTCAGTTATCATCACTTACCAAAAGAAAGAAAAAAAAATGGCCTCTCGTTAGGTTTTGATAGTCTGCTGCGGATAACATAGGCCCCTGCTGGTGCCAGCCGGATCCACCTGAATGCCGGGAACAGGCTAAGACGTGGCTGAGGAAGGTTTAAACAGTACGTTTATTTGTATTTCATTCTTTCCACTCTGTGCCCCTTGTTGCAGAAGGAAAGATAAAATGATAAAGTCTAGGAAATTTAGGGGAAATTTCTCCTAACCAAGCCAAGGGAAGAAGACTTTTGAAAGAATTCAATAAGTGTATTATTGGATCATGGCCTTCTCTGGTCTCATTTGCCAGCCTTCCACTGGCCACATCCAGTTGGGAAAGTGATGATTCCATCCTTAACCCAACTGGGGTTGACCTGTCAGCATTTTCAGGAACTTGTGTTTAGGCAGCATTTCAGGCATAAAGAATAAAGGTGTCCTTCCCCAATGGAAGCCTGACATCTGAGGGGAAGGCAGCACTGACACAGCACAGACTGCCAGAGAAGAAGGCATTTTAATTGTGGAAGGAAAAAGAAGAGGGAAAGAGCCGGTAATATTTCCTTTTTATGCCATTTTTGTTTGCATTTTTCTGAGACTTGAGTAAATTGATTTATTCAAGGAAAGTAGATGATTCAAAGTTTCAGAGCATTTTACAAAATCCAGTTCTTCTTCCTTTTTCTAAAAGTTGTAGGTTCTTACCTAAAGCGACCCATCTGACCCTATCCTCTCAGGTGCTAGCAGTAGAGGTGGTAATGAGGCTGGCGGGACCTGTGGTCAACAGTTTTGTGAAACTTACCCTGTGGGAACACAACGGGAAAACTTTCATAACAAGACAGAAGAGTCTGCTTTTCACTTTGCAGCTAAAGTCAGATTAGAGAAGCCTGAGGTCAGTCTATGTGAAAAGCTGAATGAGCTCCGGAAAAAATACTAGAGTTGTTATTTTTTAAGTTGGGAAATCTGTAAACAAAAGACTAAGGTGATACCTTGAGCAGGAACTCAGCCATTTACATTTTCCTTTGTGTGACTGTCCTAGATTTATGTCCAAAAATAAATAAGGGAATTTTAGCAGAAGTTCCTCCTATTCTGCTTTTCAGCATATTACTTTTGGGTAAAAAAATGAATGTTAAGTTAACGAGTTGAAATATTTTTTTTAAGACTTTATTTATTTATCTGAGACAGAGAAAGAGCACAAGGAGGGGTAAAGGAGAAGCAGACCCCCCATCAAGCAGGGAGTGCGACGTGGGGCTTGAGCCCAGGATCCTGGGATCATGACCTGAGCCGAAGGCAGATGCTTAGCCGACTGAGCCACCCAGGCGCCCCTGAAGTATTTTTTAATAATAGAATCTTTTTTTTATAATGATTTTTTTATATTATGTTAGTCACCATACAGTACATCCCTAGATTTTGATGTAAAGTTCGATGATTCATTAGTTGCGTATAACACCCAGTGCTCCATGCAATACGTGCCCTCCTTATTACCCATCACCAGCCTATCCCATTCCCCCATCCCCCGCCCCTCTGAAGCCCTCAGTTTGTTTCCCAGAGTCCATAGTCTCTCATGATTCATTCCACCTTCTGTTTACCCCCCTTTCTTCTTCCCTTTCTTCTCCTACCGATCTTCTATTCATCAGAAATTGATTTTGTGCCCACTGTGAAGTCCGGTGGGGCATAAAAGATAGATCACTTACAAGCCCTGACTATCCAAGAGCTACAGGTAGAGGGGGACATAAAATAAGTATCTAAATAATTAATACAAAGAAGAAAATGAAACATGCCTTCAAAGGCTACAAATCAAGAGTTAGGGGCATTTCAGAGGAGGGAAAGATAATAAATGACCCTGTAATCCGTGACATTTGTGGAGTAGTTAGCAGCGCTGATCCCATCATTTACATTATCTTCTCATGTATTTAATTACAGAATCTATCACTGCATGGAAACGTGGTAACTTTTTCAGATGTTGTTTAGAACTGCAGATACGTACATGTTCAGATGTGTCTAAAACCATGGAATAATTACGAAACCAGAAAAACTAACTCAAGAAAAGACATTTGTTGGGGCGCCTGGGTGGCTCAGTCATTAAGCATCTGCCTTTGGCTCAGGGCGTGATCCCAGGGTCCTGGGATCGAGCCCTGCATCGGGGTCCCTGCTCTGCTTGGAGCCTGCTTCTTCCTCTCCCACTCCCCCTGCTTGTGTTCCCTATCTCACTGGCTGTCTCTCTCTCTGTCAAATAAATAAATAAAATCTTTAAAAAAAGAAAGAAAAGGAAAGACATTTGCTTTTATGATATCTGCGTATTATTTTCCTGGCCTTTTCTTTCCTTTAAACCTGAAATCCTATTCTGAATTCATCACAGTCATAGAAAAAGAATTGGGCAGCCTATCTTTAGTTCCTTGTTGACTTTTACTACCATCTCCATGTACTTTGAAATCATGAATTGTCAGTGATAGAGGGTGGGGGGTGGGGTTGAAAAGAAAAAAACCTGGAGCATCTGCAACATAACATTTCCAGTCCTAGGGTGGGCTGCTTATGCAGTTTGTCTCCTTCCGTGTACCTAAGTTAAAGAGCCTTTGCAGTTTAATTCTGTGTAACACTGAGGATCTTCCCAGGCTTAAGGGTTGGATATTGGCTGGGAACAGCATGAGACCAGTGGTATGGGTCCCATGGACCAGGAAAAATAAGGCCTTTTTCCAAAGCTCTTCTGGTCTTAGCAGCAGATGATCCTAATAGGTTTGACTTTTCTTCAGTTCCCTCTGGTCTGTCTCTCTACACACAGATATTCCACAAGAACTGTGGCACCAGCCACTGAAACATATTTCTGAAATGCTCAGAGAAATAGTTGAAGACCAGACTCATGGGTAAGCAACTCTTGACAACTCCTAGGTCTGCGTCACAGTGGCTTCTCTTGACCCTGATCTTCACTTTATGGAGGGCTGACGGGGGTGGCGTTACTGTCTGTGACCGTCCCCAGACAGGTAAGCACACTGCTGAGTGAGAAGTGGAGGAAGCACAGAGCCAGCTGCATGTATCACTTTGAGCAGCTCGGAATCAACAGGTGGGTATGTAAGTATCTGGCACAGAAACTGTCCCGAATAATGGCTGGTATTGGGTTTTGAAATATACAAGTATAACAATAAGAAGACTAGACCCTATAAAAAGCAGTGCCCGCATGCTGCCCCCAGCCCCAGCCATGCAGAAGGAGAAGGGTGGTGCCCTCTGGGTCCCTTGGTCTTCTCCGACTTCCTGTTACTCTCTAGGGAAGGAAATTCTAACCTTCTCCTACACAGTAGGATAAAATGCCCCCTTTTCCTCCTCTTTTTAATAAATATTTGTCTAAAGTTAGAAAATCCATTCTAATATAAATTAATTTCTAACATGATATTAAGTACCCTCTCATATACATTATTTTCCTAAAAGCAATCACATTTAGGCTTTACTAAGTTCTTTGTGATGTAACACTCTTCAGCTTCCTCTTGACTTTTTCGTAGATTCTAAATATTTTGTTTGTTGTCTATATTAACCTACTAAGACTGTCTTTATTTGTTCCTTTTGCCACTATTCCCTCTTGAAATTCTCTGTAATCTCCTCACTGACCTATCATACATTCCGGTTGGTCCTCCTTATGTTCATGATCACTGATGCAGGCTTTGTGCCCATTACTACCTACCCCTCCCCAACAAGAAGATTCTTACCAATAAATGAGACGAACTAGCAGCCAGGTGGGGATCGGAGTATTGGCCACGCTAAAGACCTGTAACACCTGTGTGCATCCTTTCAGGTGGTTCCTGTTGCAGAGTAGGACCTAGACCCAAAACCTAGGGTTTTGGTACTCCTACCTAACCTAGATCTGCCTTCATTAGATTTCAGGGTCCACCTGCAGGGAGGAGTGGATGAGTCAGTTTAGATGCTTTCTCAGCCGGCCACTGGGACTGCGTCACATACTCAGTTACTGGTAGAGAACAGCAAGAAGGACCAGGTGCATTTGTGAAAGGCAAGTTCTAAGCTCTGCTCCAGGTGTGGTCCCCACCTGTGAGCAGGGAGTGTGAGAGAGCCCTGGTGCTCCGCTTACAGTGAGGTCTGTATAGAAGAGACCCTATGGAACCTGTCCCTTGCTTTTAAGACCTCATAACCCAGCTGACCACTGATGCAGCCCACAGAGCACCACCTCTTTCTCCTATGGGACAAGTAAGATTAATACCCTCCTTTCTTCTTTTCTCTTCACTGTTCCACAAGCTAGATTTCAAAACATTTAATTACTTGTTCTCAGAACAGATACAGCAGACCCAGACCCAACCAAGAGAGGCCCAGAACTCTCCTGTTCCAGGAGCTTCCCTGGTTCTGATCTAACTTGCTCTCTGGCCAGTCCTGTTCCATTTTTTTAGAGGAGATATTAAGCTGCTGACACTGTCACTGTGCATATTAATGATTCCTTTCCTTGAGTGAAGTCTACCCTTTAAACAACCAGCACACCTCTCAGTTCCCAGCATGACAGAAGGATAGCTTCACAAAAGCTTCTAACTTTCCAGCTTGGACATACACGTGATGACAGGAAAGAATACAGTATGCAGTCCATTCAAAATTTATAATTGCCAGAATACTGACCAGAACCTTGTGTTTTGTCAGAAAGGAAACAGCGCATGTTTCTGTCTGCATCCCTTCTCTGGTCTCCATCTGGACCCCCAGGAGTCCCCTCAGTTCTTGCTCTGGAGCTACCTGGGTGGCTGCCTAATGGCTGGGGGGCCCCACTTTCCACGGCAGCCCAGCTGTGCAGGCCAGGCAGAAAGCAGAGGGGGAGCCTGCAGGTTCTCATCTTGTAGCATTCCTGTTGTTCATGGTCCAGAATCTTTCTTTGTCAAAGGCCTGTACTCACTCATGGTCCTTGGATATAAAGATTTAAATGTCTGAAGTCCTCAGGGCACATGGGGTTTTGAAAGACCTGCCTTTGATGGCCCTGTGATGAGTTCAGCGTGGCATTGTGAGCTACATTTCTGAGTCTAACTTGTATTCCTCGCAAGTTGTACTTCAGTGGATAAGAACAATTTAAGCCAACCATTCGCAAACATTACAGTTGCTTTAAGAACCAAAAAGAAAAAGAAATCAAGTTGCCAGCTGCCATGTGTTTTGGTTCTGTTCCAGGTCCTACGGAGGCCCCTTTGAGTGCTGGTTTTTGTTCATTCACTTTGGAGGATGGGCTGATATCGCGGCTGAGCAGTTAGTGATGTCAGAAGCTGAACCCTCTGAGGCCCTGCTGTGGCTCTTGGCATTCAGCTGCAGCCCACATGACGGGAGTCCGCAGAGAGCACAGACCATGGTGGGTGGCAGGGCCCATTGCGTGTGGTGCTCCGGGGCCGTCTCGGGATTGGAAAGGATGCTGCAGGAAGGGGCCCTGGAGTGGGTTTGGCTTCCACTAACCCTCAGGCACCTAAGCACCGAGTGTTCATTGTGTTCATTGTGGAAGCGTGTCGATGTCCACCCAGAGAAGTGAGTGCGTGTGTGCTGGGTTTGTGGTCAGAGACGTCTTCTTGCCTCACAGGGTTGACTGGAGACAGCACACTGCCCCTCTGCTTTCCTAGGAAGCGTCGAGGAGATGAGGCAGAGCCCTTCTGTCTCCCGCATTGTTTCATCTGTTCTTGCTCGGCTGCCAGCTCTGCCCTCACAAGTGCTCCTGGCCCCAGGGCCGCGTCCTCCAGCGTTTGCTGTGCAGAGTCTGACTGCTCTTCTGAGGGGCTCTGTCCTCCCTCTGATCGGCAGCCCGCCTGTCTTGACTTACTGCTTTCTTAGATCAGTCAACAGGTCCTCACATTACCAGCTTTGTTTAGAACTCTTACTAAAGTAATCTGATATTAACCCCTTCCCTTCTGAAAAAGGACTTGGGCATTTTCATAAATAACAGAGCCGCTAAGTGCTAGACTGTCTATGGCGAAGAGAGTTGTTATTTTATGTGGAGTATAATGATTACAGGAGGCGATGCTTTGATTAAAGGCATTGGCACCTCCCTTGCAAACATTTATTTGCCGGTTTTTAAAACCTTAACAGCTAGCACTTTTTGCTAATTTTAATAATTAAAGGAAGCAGGTTTCCTTATGTAGAGAGCAGTTCTCCTGTTTGCTTGATGTTTTCCGTTGGAAAAAAGCAGAGAATAGTTCAGATATGGCTGTATATTTTACTTGTTTAAAGGTTTGCATATAGAGGAAAGAAAGTTTTGGATTTTAGAAAGTTGAAATTTGGTGATAATTTATATCATATCAAAAATAGAACATTTTAAAGAAATTATCATAATCCACATACATCTTTGAGGGTTGCTGTATGATTAAAAAGAAAGCCTTCTATTTCCCTTTTAAAATATCAATTAAAGGGGCACCTGGGTGGCTCAGATGGTTGAGTGTCTGCCTTCAGCTCCAGTCATGATCTCCAAGTCCCCGGATCAAGCCCCGCCTTGGGCTTCGGGCTCGGTGGCGAGTCTGCTCCTCCCCCTGCTTGTGTGCTGTCTCTCTCAGTCTCAAATGAATAAATTAAAAAATACATCAATTAAACTAATTAAGAGAAATCCTAATCCTAATTAAGGGAAATCCTTGCTTTTAATAATAGTTGTAGTTAAAATGTATGTAGCACTAATGATTTCCAAAGCCCTGTTACATATACTTTATATTTGATTATCTATAAGCTAAATTGGTAGGTTATGTGTTAAATTCTATATTGATGATAGAAACTAACAGAAGTTCACTCTTGAACTATAGAGAAATAAACTGTTCCCCCAAAAATGTAATTTCTGGAAAGTTCTGCATTGCCATGTCTTTCTAATACTTAACTTGGTCTTTTTTCTTTTTTCTTTTTTTTTTTAATAAAACGTGTGCATAGTTCTTATTACTCCAGGGATACTTAGGCATACTGGATAAAAATAGATTATCTTGGGGCACCTGCGTGGCTCAGTTTGTTGGGCGTCTGCCTTCAGCTCGGGTCATGATCTCAGGGTCCTAGGATCGAGCCCCACAACGGGCTCCCTGCTCGGCAGGGAGTCTGCTTCTCCCTCACCCCTGTCCCTCCCCGCAGCTCACGCTCTCTCTTGCTATCTCTCAAATAAGTAAATAAAATCTTTTTTTAAAATAGATTAATTAGTTCATTCAGAATAGTTGAGCGCCAGCATGTTCGCTTCCTTCTTAGCTACCCTGTCAGAGGTGGCTGTTTATCTTGTGATTGAAGCCACACTTCATGTTTGTGATCCCAAAGCCTCTTTTTTCCTCCTTGGTGCCCAACCTGAGGCGCTGGTGTGTGTGACATCCTGACAAGCAAGTGGGCCCAGTTTTCCTAGTTTAACTAGGAAGACACACCTCTCACTCTCCAGGGTTTTTGAGCTCTAATCCCTTTGATGGTCTGTTGGGTGACTTGAGAAACAAACTCTGAGCTGCCTTTGAATGTGTGATTACTGGGAGATTTGAATGAGCCTGACGACATCTGTGCCTTTTCCTCAAAAGGTGTCATTAAATCTGGTTAATCGCTCAGCCCTGATAGCCTACTGTGGCTAGAAGCACTGCCTCCCCTGGCCATCCTTGAGGTTCAGTAGTGGGGAAGCAAAAGCAACCGCCACACAAAGACCCACACTTCTCTCTGCAGACCATGTTCACTGCCAGCCAGTGTCCATCTTCTTTTGCTAACTTGGAATTGGATCATGAGAAAAACAAGAAATACCTGTGTTTGTATATCCCTAAGAATTAGTTCAGGGTTCATACTCTAGCTTTGTCATTCCATCTCTAGAAATTCTCCTAGGGGAGTAATTAGAGATCCATACGAAGATTTATGTATAAGACATGAGCATTATTGTAATTGCAAATGTTACAAATGGCCTAAACTTTCAATAGTGAAATTAAATTGTGACGTATCCTAACCATGGACTAGCATTCTGCCATGAAAAATCATGTTCTCAAAGACTATGTGTTCAAGATACATGATATTGCTTACAGTGCATTGTGAAAGCTATAAGAAAACATAATGCATAGTGAGTGCTGTGTTCACAAGGCATGGGAAAAAGACAAGAAAGATATGAACCTGGTTTCCTCCAACTTCCCTGGAGAAAATGGAGCGGGACCAGGCTGGGATCAAGTTAGATCAGAACTTTTATCTGGGTCATGGAGTTATATACTTTTTTGTTCTAAATTTCTACAGTGAGTATATGTAGATTTTCATAATGCAGGATAAAAAGTACTACTTAGAAAAGAAAGCTTATGTCTTTTACCTAAAAACAAATTAAAAAGCATTTAAAGTTTTGGCATGTCAGAAGCTTATGGCTATGGAAGGCATTTAAAGGGAAAGATGGTCTGGGATGAAGAAGACTGGTCTTAGGGAGTATTGGACAAGGGTAGAAAATCAAGAAGGTTTTCTTCGGTCAAGAAGAAAATGGATATGAAGGCATAGCTTCCTAAGCCCTGATATTTTTGCATACCATTTAGATGGCAGGAGGATCTTGGGCTCCCATAGACGCCATCAGATGAGGGCAGGCTGGGCCCAGCTGACAGAAGGAGGTGGTGAGAGAGTAGCCCTCTCCTGTTGGAATGCTGCCATTCTCCGTGGAAGAGCCCCATGGTGCAGTTTCTCACGGTCTTGGACTGTGGTCAGAATAGCTCACACAGCACTCCTAGTGTACTGGAGTTTATAACAGACTTCATTGAAGGAGGCCTTAACTTCCAGGAAAAAAAAAAAGACTCACACAAAATCCATAAAATTGGTCATGGGAATTCTCAGAATAGGCCTAAGTATTCTTCCGAAAATGATGGAACATATCTGTTCATGAGTGCCATGT
The DNA here is from genome assembly GCF_024610735.1 of Ursus americanus. Classification (NCBI taxonomy): domain Eukaryota; kingdom Metazoa; phylum Chordata; class Mammalia; order Carnivora; family Ursidae; genus Ursus; species Ursus americanus. The sequence goes on along the minus strand of NC_142160.1, from coordinate 27,061,547 downwards.
GGCATTTTGGATCTATGGCTTTTCAGTTTTTTCTTTGTTTTCAAGTCACAACTTGATGTACCATTCTTATAGCAAGCAGAAGTCTCAGCATGAAATAAGTATTTTTTATGCAAAAACAACCCACAGATCTATAACAATCACCATTATTATGTGGATTCCACAGACTTGTGACCTCTGCTTGGGCTTTAAACATGTATGAACAGACTGTCCCAGTGTCTAAAACAAAACAAATGTGGTGTGTGTGTGTTTCCTCCCTTTAAAGATAGCAAAAGGCAAAAGGCAAACCTCATTCTTATCAGAACATTGGCTCAGTGAAGGTCCAGTTGCATGGGGCTTTAATTGATTTGTGGCTGTGATAGTGAGCGAGTCTTCAAGGAGCTTTTTGTTCTTTTTCCCACAATATAAAAATCTGACTACATTCTGCTGAGGATTTTTCTCCATTTCCTTTCTTTAAAAAAAAAAAAAAAAGGTCAGTTCCTGGCATGGTGCCTTGGCTGCTTAGTGAGCAAGACGAAAGAAAGTCAAGAAATTTCCATTACGCCCATTTGGGTTTGTGTGGAGCAGTGTGTAAGCTCAGACATGAGTCGCCTCTGTCTGCCTTCCCTCGGGCGCCAGTCCTCTCCTCTTTCTGGGGGCTTGCTTCAAAGTCCCAAATAAATCCTAGAACCATGAATGTCCTGACTTTTCCCTAATCTCTCACCTTTGAATTATACTTCCCAGGTAGAGGTAAAGGCAGTGCTCAGCCGCCTCAAGAAGCTGCTCAGAAGTCCGATTCTCTCAGCCAAGGATTTGCAGGCAGCAGCTGCAGAGAGCCAAGACAGAGACCCCAGACCACCTTTGTGTCAACAGCTGATCAGGCGCCTCCTCCTGAACTTCCTGCTCTGGGCTCCTGGAGGCCATGTGAATGCCCGGGAAGTCATCGCCCTTGTAAGTCTCCCCTTTTCTAGCATGCTCAGTCTCACTCACATTCCAGGGAAGAGGTGGATTGTCTTCCCAAGGGTCTGGCCTTTGACAAGTGTGTGTACCAGGGTGCTATCCAAACATGGATGGACAGGCAGTGAAGTTGACAGTTGGGACTCCAGAGCCCACCCCTTGCAACACCTTCATGACATGGAAGAGAAAGGAGGTGACTTCTTCTAGGTCACAGCTTGCTGCCAGGGCCCATAGCCAAACTGGGTCTTCTGTGTCCCCATGTACTTATTCTTTCAGTTACATCGCATGACTCCCATCCTCCTCATGAATTGGAACAAGACTTCGGTGAGATGTGTTCACTGTAGCAATCCAGAGAGTTTTGTTTGTTAATATAAAAAAAAATGTTTGCCAATTACAATGAATTCCTTCCTGAAACCCAGCTGACATGAGGGGTAAAGAGTGGTCCAAGTCCAAAGTGAGTATCATTCATGGCATTGGATTAGGTAGTGACTTCTTGGATAATGTCACCAAAGGCACAGGCAGCAACAACAAATAGATAAATTGAACTTCATCAAAATTAAAACCTCTTGTTCTTCAAAAGGTATTAGTAAGACAGTGAAAGGACAAACTCATGGAATAGGAAGAAAATATTTGGAAATCGTATCTCTAATAAGGGTTTAGAATCCACAATATATTGGGAATTCTTACAACTCAGCAACAGCAAAAATCTAAATCAGAGGTGGGCAACAGATCAGAATTGATATTGCTCCAAAGAAGATATACAGATGGCCATTAAGCACGTGAAAAAATGCTCAACATTATTAACCATTAGGGAAGTGCAAATCAAAACCCACAATGAGGTCATACTCCACATGCACTAGGATGGCTGTTACAAACAAAACAAAGCGGAAAAGAGCAAGTGTTGGTGAGGATGTAGAGAAATTGGAACTCTCAAAAAAAGAAAAAGAAATTGGAAGTCTCCTGTATTTCCAGTTGGGAATATTAAAATTGTACAGCCACTGTGGAAGAGTTTAATGGTTCCTGAAAAAGTTAATCAGAATTACCATAGGATCCAGCAATTGTATTTCTGTGTAAAAGAATTTTAGAATTAAACAGACACTTAGCCACCCCTGTTCATAATGGCATTATGCACAATAGCCAAAGGTGCAGACAACCCAAGAGTCCATCAGCAGGTAACGGATAAAGTGTGGTCGGTACATACAATGGGATATTTTTAAGCCCTACAAATGAATGAAGTTTTGATACATGCTACCACATGGATGAACCTTGAGAACATTATGCTGAAATAAGTGAGACACAAAAGGACACATACTGTATGTTTTACTTATATGAGGTACCTAGAATAGCAAATTTATAGACAAGAAGTAGAACAGAGGTTACCAAGAGCTGGGCAGGGGAGAGGGATGGAGAGTTTGTTGGGGATAAAGAAAAAGTTCTGGAAATGGATAATAGTGATGGTTAGTGATGGTTGTACAGTATTATGAATTTACTTCATGCCAATGAATTGTCCACTTAAAAATGGTTAAAAGAGCAAATTTAAAAAGCATCCACATGCTGGCTCTTAGAATTTTTATTTGCGTTTGTTTTTATTTTTTATTAACATATAATATACATAAAGAAAATGTATAGGTTGATTAATATTCATAAACCAAAAATAACTATGCAGGCAGCAACCAAATCAAGAAAGGAATGTTCCCAGCACCCAGAGAACTCCCTCTTGCTCCCTTCCCCGGGCAGGTTCTGTTTGAATGTGAATATGAGGGGAGTCCCAATGATAAATGGGACTGCCAAGAACCTCAGAAGCCAGCACTCAGGAGGTTCTCCTCAGTCCTAGTAGAACACTCAGCATGAAGCAGGCAGGCCACAGCAGCCAGCCTTTCAGTCCTGCCTCTCATGTTCAGACAGAAGGCCTCTCAAGAGCCTGGGCACTGCCAAGAGCGGAAGAGTACTTGCCTGTTACACATGCTGGGTGCCATCTCCTCAGGGCCCATCCCAGCACAAAATCTATTGTATACTTTTATACAGTGCATACCTCACTTAATTTCAAGTCTCTTTAGGGTGGATGAACTTCATAAGTGAGAGCTAAAAAATGTCCATGTGTCTGTAGACCTCAGTACCAACTAACATTTTATCTCTGGCCACATATAAGTTATAATAGTCATTTTTCAGCCACTACCTCAGCCAAGTGATCAAGGTCAACATGAACAGTGATAAGTCATGTTGAGTGTAGGTACCTTTAGTATAATGTGATGAAAATAGCACTTCTGTGGTCTTCCTCCCCAAAACCTGTAGCCCCAGTCTAATATTGAGAAAAGTAATTGACAAGCCCCAGTTGAGGGCCATTCAACAAAATACCTACCCAGTACTCCTCAAAACTGTCCAGGTCATCAAAAAAAGGAAAGTGTGAGAAACTGTCACAGCCAAGAGGAGGAGCATAAGGAGACATGAAAATTAAATATAATGCATCTTGGATGTGATCCTGGAACAAAAAAATTTGAGGCGATCAGAATAAAGTTTGGCTTTTAGTTAATAAAAACGTATCCATATCGGTTTATTAATTGTGACAAATGTACTATAATAATTTAAGATGTTAACTGGGAAAATTGGATGTGGAAGATACGGGATCTCTCTGTATTTTCAGGAAACTATAAATATAAAACTGTTCTAAAATTAAAAGTTATTTCAAAAAGTCAGCAGCAGGCACTTTTGAATCATGAGAGTGTTGTAGGCATTTTTTTCACCTGAGACAAATGAAATACCATGAGACAAATGAAAATGGGAACTACTTTCCAAATTTTATGACATGCTGCAAAAACAGTTGAAAGAGAAGTTCATAGCGATGCAGGCCCACCTCAGGAAACAGGAAATCCCAAGTAAACAACCTTAACTTTATACCTTTATATCTAAAGGAACTACAAAGAGAAGAACAAAATGAAAGAGGGAGGAACACACACACACACACACACACACACACACACACACACGAAAAGGTCAATGAAACTAAAACCTGGTTTAAAAAAAAAAAATTGAAAAACCTCCAGCCAGACTCATAAAAAAAGAGAGGACTGAAATAAAAAAAATCAGAAATGGAAGAAATTACAGTTGACAGCACAGAAATACAAAGGATTATAAGTGATTACTACAAACAAATACCAACAAATTGGAAAACCTAGAAGAAATGGATAAATTCCTAGAAACAAGCAACCATCCAAGACCGAATCACAAAGAAATAGAAAATCTGAGTAGACTCATTACGAGTAATGAAATTGAATCAGTAATTTTAAAATTCCCAAAAAACAAAATTCCAGGACCAGACAGCTTCACAGGTGAATTCTGCCAAACACTTAAAGAACAAATGTGGCTCCTAGGCTGGCTCAGTGAGTTAAGCGACCAACTCTTGATTTCAGCTCTGGTCATGATGTCAGGGTAATGAGATTAAGCCCTGCGTTGGGCTCCATGCTGGGTGCGGGGCCTGCTTAATATTCTCTCTCTCTCTCTCCCTCTGCCCCTTCCCCACTCACTCTCAATAAATAAATAAATAAATAAATAAATAAATAAATAGTTAGTGACTTTACTCAAATTATTCCAAAAAATTGAAGAGGAAGGAATGCTTTCAAACATATTCATGAGGCCACCAAAACCAGATAAGGACACCACACAAAGAAAACTACAGGCCAGAACCCCAGATGAACATAGATGCAGAAGTCCTCAATGAAATATTCACAAAACAAATTCAACAAAACAGAGCATAAAAATCATACAGTCATCTCAATAGATGCAGAAAAAGCATCTGACAAAACTAAACATCCATTTATGATAAAAACTCTCAACAGAGTGGGTATAGAAGGAATGTACCTTAACATAATAGGAGTCATATATGACAAACCCACAACTAACGTTATACTCCATGGTGAAAAAAGGATAAGAGCTTTTTCTCTTAAGATTCGGAACAAGATCAGGATGCTACTCTCACCACTTTTATTCAACATAGCACTTGAGGTCCTAGCCATAGCAATCAGACAAGAAAAAGGAAATGCATCCAAATTGGTAAGGAAGAAATAAAACTGTCACCATTTGCAGATGACATGGTACTATATTTAGAAAACCCTAAAGACTCCATCAAAAAACTATTAAATGAATTTAGTAAAGTAGCAGGATACAAAATTACCAGAAACAAATGGGTTACATTCCTATACAGTAATCATGAAGCATCAGAAGGTGAAATTAAGAACAGTCCCATTTACAATTGCATTAAAAAGAATAAAATGTGTAGGAATAAATTTACTTTTTTTAAAAGGTTTTATTTATGTGAGAGAGCACGCACACAAGCAGGGGGCAAGGGCAGAGGGAGTGGGAGAAGCAGACTCCCTGCTGAGCTGGGAGCCCAATGCAGGACTTGATCCCAGAACCCTGGGATCATGACCTGAGCCAAAGGCAGACACTTAATGGACTGAGCCACCCAGGCACCCTGCAGGAATAAATTTAATCAAAGAAATGAAAGACCTGTACTCTGAAAACTATAAGACATCGATGGAAGAAATTGAAGACAACACAAATAAATGGAAAGACCTTCTATGCTTATTGATTGGAAGAATTAATATTGTTAAAATTATTACCCAAAGCGGGGCGCCTGGGTAGCACAGTCGTTAAGCATCTGCCTTCGGCTCGGGGCATGGTCCCAGCATTCTGGGATCGAGCCCCGCATCAGGCTCCTCCACTGGGAGCCTGCTTCTTCCTCTTCCACTCCCCCTGCTTGTGTTCCCTCTCTCGCTGGCTGTCTCTCTGTCAAATAAATAAATAAAATCTTAAAAAAAAATTATTACCCAAAGCAATCTGCAGATTCATTGCAATCCCCACCAAAATACCAATGGCATCTTTCACAGAATTAGAACAAAGAAACCTAAATTTTGTATGGAACCACAAACGATCCCAAATAGCCAAAGCAGTCTTGAGAAAGAACAAAGGTGGAGGTGACATGTGCCCTGATTTCAAACTGTACTACAAAGCTATCATAATCAAAACAGTATGGTATTGGCACAAAACAGACATACAGATCAATGGACTAGAGAGTCCAGAAATAAATCCATACCTATGTGGTTAGTTAATCTACAAGAATGAAGGCAAGAATATACAATGGGGAAAAGACACTTAATAAATGGTGCTGGGAAAACTGGATCACTGTCTTATACCACATGTAAAAGTAAATTCAAAATGGATTAAAGATTTGAATATAAGACCTGAAACCATAAAACTCCTAGAAGGAAAAACATAGGCAGTAAGCTCTTCACCATCAATCTTAGCAATATTTTTTTGAACTAGTCTCCTCAGGCTAAGAGAAACAAAAGCTAAAATAAACGGGATTACATCAAACTAAAAAGCTTTTTGCACAATGAGGAAAACCATCAACAAAATGAAACCATAACCTACTGAATGGGAGGAAATATTTGCAAATCATACATCTGATAAGGGGTTAATATCCAAAATATATAAAGAACTCACACAACTTAAAAAAAAAAAAACCTGATAAAAAAATGGGCAGAGGACTTAAACATTTTTTCCAAAGAAATACAGATGACCAAGAGATGCTTGAAAAGATGCTCGTCATCACTAAGCATCAAGGAACCGCAAATCAAAACCACAATGAGATATCACCTCACACCTGTCAGACGGGCTGTTATCAAAAAGACAAAGTAAGTGTTGACAGGAATGTGGAGAAAAGAGAATCTTACACACTACAGATGGGAATGTAAATTAGTGCAGCCACTGTAGAAAATTATATGGGAGTCCCTTAAAAAGCATACAACTACTGTACAATCCAGCAATTTATCTGAAGAAAACGAAAACACCAATTCAAAAAGATAATATGCAGCTCTATGTTCATTGTAGCATTATAATAGCCAAACTATGGAAGCAACATAAGTGTCCATCAGTACATGAAAGGATAAAAAGGATGTGTTTATGTGTATGGAATATTACTCAGCCATACAAAATAAAAAGAAAAAATGAAATCTTGCCATTTGCAACGCCATGGATAGGCCTTGAGGGTATTGTGCTAAGTGAAATAAGAAAGATTTTTTAAAAATAATAACAAAAGAAATATAAACACCATATGATTTCACTTATATGTGGAATCAAAAAACAAAATGGGCAGCTGGCTGGCTCAGTTAGCAGAGCATGTGACTCTTGATCTTGGGGTCAAGCCTCATAGAGCTTACTTAAAGTAGATAGATAGATAGATAGATAGATAGATAGATAGATAGATAGATAGATAGATAATAGGTAAAATTAAAATGTCCTTAGCTGTTTAAAAAATTTTTTTAAAACCTTAAAAACTAAACAAATGAAAAAGCAAAATAAAATGGAAACGGACTCAGAGAACAAACTGATAGTTACCAGAGTGGTAGTTGTTGAGGGTGGGGGAGGTAAAACAGGTGAAGGGGATTAAGAGGTACTAACTTCCAGTTATAAAATAATTAAGTCATGAACTCTGGTCCAAGAAGGCAATGTAGGAAGATGCTGAACTCACCTATTTTTGTAGACACACCAAATCTGTACCTATTGATAGAGCAATTCCTCCTGAAGAACTGAGGGCTGACTGATCAGCTTCTGCACAACAGAAGATAGACCACAGAGAGAATGGTAGGAAAGATGGAGACACAATAAGGAAGGGAACCCCCCCCACACACACACACAGTGTGAGCTACAGTGGAGAGGGATAGTACTGAGGAACCATGAGTAGATTTGTCTGCCCTGGGGCACAGAAAAAAAAAAAGCTATGGTTTAAAAGGCCAACTAAAATATAAAGGAGCCAGCCCTAGAGCCCTACTAAACAGTGGGGTTGCTGCTGGAATGCTCTGGGTTAGGGGGGCTGGTGAGCACCATGATTTATGTTCTCCCTTCCCCTTCATAGCACACACATGAGCCGGTTCTGGCACCAAAGTCAGCCTGCCACCTCAGCAAGCCCCATGCCTCTAGCCCACATAGCTCCAGACACCCTGGAAAGGAGAAAAATGTTGTGATTTAAAAGAGCAACAGGACTATAAAGGATCCATCCCTAGAACCTTGCCAGTCATTGGGCAGGGGCAGACTCTCTCTAGATCAAAGGGCTTGGCAAGCATCATGGTTTACATCCCTCCCCCCACCTTGATAGCATGGACGGGAACAGGGTCCAGGTGCCCCAGCCAACCTATCACCTCAGTGAGCCTGGGCTTCTAGCTTGTACTAGCCAAAGCCTTCCCACCCAGCACAATGCAGACCAGGACACCCCTAGTCATCTTTCACTATAGCTCCAGCCATCTCACTAAAGTGACACAAATGCAGGCCAGCACTACTGTGGCTCCAGATGACTTGCTAAGATACCCTCAGTGCAGAGCACCCCAGGCCCTCCCAGCCCATTCCCACCTTGGCCTCTGCTGTCCCATCATGGGTCCTTTGCACAGAGCATTCTGGAACCTCCAGCCTACACCAGACACAGATCCAGGCATCCAGTCAAAGTCACCAGGCACACACAGTCTACACAGAAGATGATCATTCTTTCAAGTTTAGGAGAAGTAACTATACCACTGAATTCATAGAAACAAACACAGAAAGTCAGGCAAAATGAAGAGACAAAGGAATATGCTCCAAACAAAAGAACAAGCACAAAACCTCAGGGGGAAAAAAAAAAACCTGAATGAAATGGAGATAACCAATCTACTTGATAAAGAGTTCAAAGTAATGATTATAAAGATACTCACCAGAATGAGGAGAAGAGTGGCTGAACTTTAACTGAGAACTTTAACAAAGAGATAGAAAATATAAAAAAAGAATCAATCAAGGGGTGCCTGGGTGGCGCAGTCATTAAGCATCTGCCTTCGGCTCAGGGCATGATCCCAGCGTTCTGGGATCGAGCCCCACATCAGGCTCCTCCACTAGGAGCCTGCTTCTTCCTCTCCTACTCCCCCTGCTTGTGTTCCCTCTCTCGCTGGCTGTCTCTCTGTCAAATAAATAAATAAAATCTTAAAAAAAAAAAGGATCAATCAAGAGTTGAAGAATACACAACTGAAGTGAAAAATACACTAGAGGGAATCAACAGTAGGTTAGAGGATGCAGAAGAATGGATCAATGATCTAAAAGGTAATGGAAAAACACCCAAGCTGAGCAGAAAAAAGAGTTTTTAAAAATGAGGTAAAGGGGGGAGTGTCTTAGACAACATTAAGTGAACAAACATTTGCATTATAGGGGTCCCAGAGGAGAAAAGAGAAAGGGTTGGAAAACTTATCTGAAGAAATGATAGCTGAAAACTTCACTAGCCTGGAGAAAGAAACAGACATCCAGGTTCATGAAGCACAGAGAGTTTCAAACAAGATGAACTTGAGGAGGTCTACACCATGACGTGCAATAAGTAACATGTCAGCAATTAAAGATGAGAGAATTTTAAAAGCAGGAACAGAGAAGCAACTAGTAACATATGAGGGACTCAAAGGGAAGAACAGGGGGAAAAAATACAAGGAAGAATACTCTCTTGGCAGGATTATCATTCAGAATTGAAAGATAGTTTTCCAGATAAACAAAAGTCAAAGGAGTTCATCCTCACTAAACCAGTCTTACAAAAAATGTTAAATGGAATTCTCTTAGTGGAAAAGAAAAGGCCATAATTGGAAATAAGAAAATTATAAAAGGAAAAAATTTCATGAGTGAAAGGAAACATATAGTAAAGATAGTAGAGCAATCACCAAGCTAGTATGAAGGTTAAGAGATAAAAGTAGCAAAAAGTAGTAGTATGTATAACATTGGATGGGAAGGTAAAAATGAAGTTCTTTTAGAATGTGTTCAAACTTGAGTGACTATCAACTTAATGTAGACTGCTACATAATTACGATGTTACATATGAATCTCGTGGTGGTCAGTAATCAAAAACTTACAATAGATATACAAAAATAAAGAGAAAGAAAGCCAAGCATAACACTAAAGAAAGCCATCAATCATAAGGAAAGAGAACAAGAGATGAAAGGAAAGAGCAGAACTCCGGGTGCCTGAGTGGCTCAGTTAGTTGGGCGTCTGCCTTTGCCTCAGGTCATGATCTCAGGGTCCTGGGACTGAGCCCCACATCGGGCTCCCTGCTTGGCAGGGAGTCTCCTTCTCCCTCTCTCTCTGCTCATGCTCTGTCTCTCTCAAATAGATAAATAGAATCTTTAAGAGAGAGAGAGAGAAGAACTACAAAAACAACCAGAAAACAGTCAACAAATGGCAATACATATATACCTGTATATGCTGCCTACAAGAGACTCTCTTCAGACCTAAAGACACATACAGACTGAAAGTGAAAGGATGGAAAAAGATATTCCATGCAAATGGAAACAAAAGAGAGAGAGAGAGAAAAGGGCAGAGTAGCAATACTTATATCAGACAAAATAGACTTCAAAACAAAGTCTGTAACAAAAGACAAGGGCATTATGTAATGAAAAGGGATCAATCTACCAAAAGGATATAACAATTATAAATATCTATGCACCCAACATCGAAGCACCTAAATACATAAAGCAAATATTAACAGACATAAAGGGGGAAATTGCCAGTAATTCAATAACAGTAGGGGATTTTTTAACAGCCCACTTATACCAATGACTAGATCATCCAGGCAGAAAATCAATAAGGAAATAGTGTCTTTGAATGACCCAGAACATTATACCCCAAAACACCAGAATACACATTTTTTTCAAGTGCACACAGAACATTCTGCAGGATAAATCACATGTTAGGCCACAAAACAGATCTCAATAAATTTAAGAAAATTGAAATCATACAGTGCACCTTTCCCAAACACTATGGTATGAAACAAGAAATTAATCACAAGAAAAAAATGAAAAAAAAAAAAAAAACACATGGAGGCTAAACAACATGGTGCTAAAGAACCAGTGGGTCAATGAAGAAATCAAAGAGGCTAACAGAAAAATGCATAGAAACAAAATGAAAACAATGGTTCAAAATCCTTGGGATGCAGTGAAAGCAGTTCTGAGAGGGAAGTTTATAGCAATACAGGCCTACCATAAGAAACAAGAAAAATCTCAAACAATCTAATCTTACACCTAAAGGAAGTAGAAAATGAACAAAGCCCAAAGTTAGTGTAAGGAAGGAAATAATAAAGTTAACAGAAATAAATGAAATTGAGACAAAAAAAGAAAAGAAACAAAAAGGTCAATGAAAACAAGAGCTGGTTCTTTGAAAAGATAGACAAATATGATAAACCTTTAAGCAGATAAAAGAGAAGACCCAAATAAAATCAGAAAAAGAAGTAACAACCAAAACCACAGAAATATAAAGGATTATGAGACTATTATGAAAAATTACATGAGATCAAATTGGACAACCTATGGATAAATTCCTAGAAACATACAGTCCTCCCATACTGAATCAGGAAGAAACAGAAAATCTGAACAGACCAATTACTAGTAATGAAATTGAATCAGTTATCAAAAACTCCCAAAAAACAAAAGTCTACCACCAGACAGATTCACTGGTGAATTCGTCTAAACATTTAAAGAAAATACCTAGTCTCCTGAAACCATTCCAAAAATATAGAAGAGGAAGGAAAACTTCCAAATATATTCTATGATGCCAGCATATTACCCTCATACCAAAACCAAAAGCACCACAAAAAAAAATTACAGGCTACTATTCCTGATGAACATAGATGCAAAATCCTTAGCAAAATATTAGCAAACCAAATTCAACAATACATTAAAAGTATCATTCACCATGACCAAGTGGGATTTATTCTGGAGATGATAGTTCAGTTGCAAATCAGTCATTGTGACATACCACATTAACAAAATAAAGGATAGCAATCATATGATCATATTAATATTTTCAGAAAAAGCATCTGACAAAATTAAACAACGCTTTATGATAAAAACCCTCAACAGAGTAGGTTTAAATGGAAGGTATCTTAATAGAGACCGTATATGACAAGCCCATAGCTAACATCATAGTCAATGGAGAAAAACTGAGAGCTTTTCCTCTAAGATTGAGAACAAAATAAGGACATCCATTCTTGCCACTTTTATTCAACATAGTACTGGAAGCCCTGTCCACAGCAATCAGACAAGAAAAAAAATAAAAGACATCCATCTTGGAAAGGAAGAAGTAAACTCTAGAGTATTTGCACATGACATGATGATACACATAGAAAACCATAGACTCCACCAGAAAAACTATTGGAATAAATTAATTCAGTAAAGTTGCAGGATACAAAATTAATATGCAGAAATCTGTTTCATTCTGTACACTAACAAGAAAGTAGCAGAAAGAAATTAGGAAGACAATTCCTTTACAGTAGCACCAAAAAGATTAAATACCTAGGAATAAACTAACCAAGGAGGTGAAAGACTATACTCTGAAAACTATAAAACATTGATGAAAGAAATTGAGTATGACACAAACAAATGGAAAGATATACCATGCTCGTGGATTGGGAGAATTAATATCCATATTATCCAAAGTAATGTCTAGATTCAGTGCTATCCCTATCAAAATACCAGTAGTATTCTTCACAGAACTACAACAGATAAATTGAAAATGTGTATGGAACCACAAAAGACCCTGAATAGCCAAAGCAATCTTGAGAAAGAACAAAGCTGGAGGTGTAGGACTCCCCGATTTCAAGATACACTACAAAGCTATGATAATGAAAACACTATGGTACTGGCACAAAAATAGATCAATGGAACAGAATAGAGAGCCCAGAAATAAACCCATTCTTTTTTTTTTTTTAAGATTTTATTTATTTATTCGACAGAGATAGAGACAGCCAGCGAGAGACGGAACACAAGCAGGGGGAGTGGGAGAGGAAGAAGCATGCTCATGGCGGAAGAGCCTGATGTGGGGCTCGATCCCGTAACGCCGGGATCACGCCCTGAGCCGAAGGCAGACGCTTAACCGCTGTGCCACCCAGGCGCCCCTAAACCCATTCTTATATGGTCAATTTATGATGAAGGGGGCAAGAATCTACAATGGGGAAAAGACAGTCTCTTCAGTAAATGGTCCTGGGAAAACTGGACAGCTACATGCAAAAGAATGTACCACTGTCTTACGCCATACACAAAAATTAACTCAAAATGGATTAAAGACCTAAATGTGAGACCTGACACCATAAAACTCCTAGAATAAAACATAGGAAGTAATCCCTTTGACATTGGCTGTAGCAACATTTTCCTAGATATATCTCCTCAGACAAGGGAAACAAAAGCAAAAATAAACTATTGGGATCACACCAAAATAAAAAGCTTTCATAGCAAAGGAAACCTTCAACAAATGAAAAGACAGTCTACTGAACAGAAGAAGATATTTGCAAATGATATCTGATAAAAGGCTAATATCCAAAATATATAAAGAACTTATACAACTTTACACCAAAAGTACAAATAATCCATTTAAAATAGGTAGAGGACCTGAACAGACATTTTTCCAAAGAAGATATACAGATGGCCAACAGACATGAAGAAGAGATGGTCAATATTATTGGCCATCAGGAAAATGCAAATCCAAGTCACAAGGAGATATCACCTCACACCTGTCTAAATGGCTAGAATCAAAGACAAGAAAAACAAGTCTTGGCAAGGATGTGGAGAAAAAGGAACCCTCATGCACTGTTGGTGGGAATGTAAATTGGTGCAGCTACTATAGAAAATAGTATGAAGTTTCCTCAGAAATTTCAAAACAGAATTACTATACCATCCAGTAATTCCACTATTGGGTATTTACCTAAGGAAAACGAAAACACTAATTTGAAAAGATATATACTCCCCATGTTTATTGCAGCATTATTTACAATAACTAAGATACGGAAGCAACCTAAGTGTCCATCAATAGATGAATGGATAAAGAAGTGGTGGTCTATATACACAACAGAATATTACACAGCCATAGAAAAGAATGAGATCTTGCCATTGGTGACAACATGGATGGACTTAGAGGGTATATGCTAAGTGAAATAAGTCATGCAGAGAAAAACAAGTATCATACAACTCCATTTACATATGGAATCTAAAAAACAAAAATAAGTCCATGAGGATGTAATGGATAGCATAAGGAATATAGTCAATATTATTATAATAACTTTGATGACAGATGATAACTAGACAACACAGGGATTATTTTGTAACATATAAAAATATCAAATCACTATGATGGAAGCCTGAAACTAATAGGATATTTCAGTTATTTCTCAACATAAGTCAACAGCAGGCACTTGTGAATCATGAAAGCATTGATGGTATTTTTCTCACCTGATCTCTGACCTCTGTCCCATGCCCTCCCATGGATGGAGCTTCTGCCCTGAGGGAGCCTTCTCAAGCCTGGCATCTGGGACTTAAGCTCTTCCTCCTGGAGCCTGTGCCGTCCTTCTGCCCAGGGAGTTCCTGTTCTGCTCATCTCCTGTCCTATAACCTTGGGAATGGAGAAGCAGGCCCATGTGGAGTTTGCCTTGCTTCACAGGCCATGGAGATGATGGCTGGCCTGGCCCTGCCCATGGAGTATGAGAGGAAGAAAGTGGCCCAGCGAATGCTCCTCTGGTTATTCCAGTTGCATAGCCACCCATTCTGGGGAAACAGTCCACATTCAGAATGGATCATCCTTGAGTCTCTCCCATAGAGAATGTGCTGTGAATAAGGAGCCTAGAGTATGTCATGAATTCAGGTTTGTTGCCTCAACTGGGCAGCCCATTCCCACAAAACAGTCCCATCCTAGTCATACATTAGTGCTGCTGACCTACCCCTGAGGCTAAGGGAAGTTGGAAAACTCCAGTGCATCTTCATAAAATATCATAAGTCCACTCAGCTGCAAAAAAAGTCATTGAAGGGAAAACACCAATGGTTCTCTTTACACATTGGCTTTTTAGCAGGTGCTGTCTGGGCACCTTGGAGCCCATCCTTCATGGTCTAGAGAGCCTCACGGACACTGTCCTTGTGGGGGTTTTGAAACTATTTTTAGTAATGTACCAGACTTCCTAACTGGAAGGTGTCCTGCAGTGACCTCATGACAGGGTGAAGGCATCCTGGCTGGTGCAGACAGGACGGATGGAAAGAGTCCTCTGCACAGTGCTGGCCTCTCATGGGTTTCTCCTCATCCCCCCTATCTCATCGCTTTCTCTGAGAGCACCCTGGAAGGAGTCCTGGGCCAGGTCTGCTTGGCCTGGGAGCAGGTGGTGGCCAAATGGTAGAAGTGTTGGCTTTGGTGGGCTGGCCTTTCTCTTCCAGCAGCCCTTAGGACCCCAGCCCTGACCCTGCTTTGATGCGAACTCAGGCCCAAGC
The DNA here is from genome assembly GCF_024610735.1 of Ursus americanus. Lineage (NCBI taxonomy): Eukaryota > Metazoa > Chordata > Mammalia > Carnivora > Ursidae > Ursus > Ursus americanus. The sequence continues at coordinate 27,046,326 of NC_142160.1, read as the reverse complement.
AGAGCAGCTGCTGAGCCAGTGCCCTGGTCTTATCCTTCTTATCCCAGCATCAGCTTTGGGGAGCTGCACACATTCCAGGCTGCAGACAGCAAGGGCTGCGTGTCCAAGCCCTGTCTGAAGGCTGTGGCCTCCCTCATGGTCTCACACCCCAGCCTCCGCTGTAGGACACGCCCTACAAACTGCTCCCCTGGGCTCCTGCACAGGCCCCAGTAATCAGCTTCTGCCCATCTGAGGCTTCTGGGAATTTCCACTGAACTCCTTCCTCAGAACCCCTGCCCCTTCATGCCTGGTGTTCTGCTCCTCCGGCTACTAGGGTTCTTTCCCTGCTCACTTGCTCTGTGCCTCTTTGACTAGGATGAGGCGAAAGCAGCTCGGGTGGTGTTGGGGTTCCTCCTGCCCTTGAGGCTCACTCTCTCCTGCCTCCTGTCCTGTCCCGAGTTCATGTTTCTCTCTCCTCCTGCCGTCTCTGTTGCTGGACCACAGCAGTTCCAGGTAAAAGTTAGCTAGCATCTGAAACAGAGAGTTCAGTTGTATAGTTGTTGAACTCAAATGAATTTCGTCTCTATACAGATGCTCCCCAGCCGACAGTGCAGGCTGCCCACCTGGGCTGCAGGGAGACAGGCCTGCGTGACTGGACACCTGAGTGTGACAGCGCAGAGGCCATGTTGGCGCATGAAGGTGACACAAGGTCAGGGCGGCAGCCTGCACAGTCAGCTGTTACGGCTATGCCACCGCAGTACTAACAGCCCAGGGGAGCCCCTGGGGTCTCTGGCACTCTCCCTGCACTTGGGGTCTAGGAAGTATTAACGCTTTTAAGGTGTCCCAGGGAGGCTCACGCAGTATCATCCACAAAGACACACTGAATCTGACAGAGGTCATCCACAGCATCTATGATTCTGAGTAAAAACCACGGAGTAATATGGACACCAAGAGCCACAGTGAACCCCACCTAGGTTGGTGGCCTGCCCGGACATCTGCCTCAACTGCCCATCAGAGGTGGTGGCCCTGGATTGAAGGGCTTGTCCAAGTGCGCCAGGGTGGCGGCCACCCTACCAGAAGGCCTGTGTGGAGATGGGTGGGAAGCCGCCCTTTGCCTGCTATGGCTAATTAAATATCGGACTGGGGGGTCTATAGAAAATGTCCCACACCAAGTGAATATATAGATTGCCCTTAATGTGCTTGTGTCTGAAACACTCACAGTAAATTCTTCACGCAATTCAGTTGTGAGATTCTCACCCTTCCCTTTTTGCTGAGCTGAAATTCTTAGGAAAATACTTAGGCACCAACAACTAAGAATGCCTTGAGGCTGTATTTAGCAGAGCTAACAATTCCTGCATTTCCTGCTTCCCTTGAGAATCAGGTGTTAAAACCTTAGATGTCTATTAAAAAACAAGTGGGCCCAGGTCGCTAGCCCAAGAATGCCATTTATAAAGCTGTTTGTGTGAAAACAGGTGGCATTTTCCTTCCAGCCGTTTCCAGTTCTCATATTAATGTGAGCTTTTTGCAGACAGTCAGGCCGCGGCACGTTCACTTGTCTTCGCTCCCCTCGGCAAATAATCGCCCAGCTTGTGACTGGCATTCCAGGAAATGCGGTGCTTATTTGTACCTTTGTGGGTTTGGGGCCATTCTGTCAAAGAGGATGATTGTGAGGAAATGACTCTGCTCATTGGATGGCCAACCTCTGAGGACAGACTTGCTTTGCTGATCACCTTGCAGACAAAACCAGAGCCCTTCGAAGCTAGGAAGGCAGCTGCTTTTCAGGGAAGGATGGGTGTGGTTGGTTCACTGGACCAAGAGATGAATCTGTCTGGTTAGTGTTTTAGTTTTCTTTCTCCTCTGTTCTCATTTCAGATAGCTCCAAGTGATGAGATAGCCCATGACATGACTGGCTTTCTTGACCAGACCTTGTACAGATGGGATCATCTCCGCATGGAAGCCCCGAGGTCGAGAAAACTGGCCAGAGAGTTCCTTGCAGAGCTGCGCATGGTCGGCACAGCCATGCAGGGACCAGGCTCCCCGAGGCCTCGTGATGTGATGAGGAGACCATTTCTTCGTGGAATGAGTGCTGAGAATGAGCCATAGACATCTTGGCAAGATCTGCTAGTACATATTTTATGAAGCGAGAAGACAGGTTCTTTAGCCCAAACTCAGTCAATTTTATTGTTGATGACTGGATGGTGCCCAGAGCGTTCCCCACCTGCTCAGCCCAGCTGCCAGAGAATCACTAAAGAAAAGGCTTAGATAGGAGACCAGATTTTTATTTCCGTTTTTCCTCATATCAAACCAAGATACACAACTGTTATTTGAGTGGTTCACAGTCTTTGGACCAAGAAATGGGTCATGAACCACTGATCAATTTAGAAAGTAACTTAGTCCTTTTCCACAGGTCTCTTTTTTCAGAAGTCATGTTATTGGTGTTTCTTTTGGCTTGCAGGCATTTGAGATAAAGCCACACTGTCTTGCTTCCCTAAGAAATTCTTCATCGAGGAGTCTCTCGGGCACCTCAGAAGGGAAGCAGAGCCCCGCTGCAGACTGAGAGCGAAGTGGTAGCGACCAGGACCGCTGCTCAGTGGTGGGCACACCAGCCTGCCTGCTGTGGAGGGCAGCCCCACTTGCCAGTGGGGTAAAGCCACTTCCAGTGCTAACTCTCTTTGCTTTCTGTTTGTTAACTACTGCCACCAAAGAAGCTCGTGTGACCTCAAGGATGGCTGACAGCAGAGAGTATAGGACATGTTCTGGAAACATTAGAAGAGATTACGTATCAGTTATCTAGTTAACCAAAGTGGAAATTTTAAATTTTTTTTTTTTAAGATTTTATTTATTTGAGAAAGAGAGCACGAGCAGTGGGTGGAAGGGCAAGGGAGAGAGAGAGGCAGGAAGGGGCTGATCCCAGGACCCTGAGACCATGACCGAAATCAGATGCTTAACCCACCCAGGTACCCTGGGTATTAGAAATTTCTAATAAAGAATCGGTAACCCCAGTATTTACTTCATATCAATTTTAAAAATTTTCCCCTTTCAGGTTTATTCTTAATATGCATTGATTATGTGCTTTTCTGTGTGCGTTCTCGCGGTTGAGTCAGTCAAGACTTCGTGTCCACTTTGATTTATGTGTTCGTAATCTCCGAATTGCCCTCAGTTTGGGCTTCTGTTTGAGGTATGAGTAACATTTTGTTGGATTAGAGGTGGTGGTTTTAGGGGCATTCGTGTTTTGGCATATGGATCCACCTAAAGGTCTGGAAAATTCAAGAATTTTTGACCCGAGCCTGCCTTTTGAGCAATGTTGCAGTTTGAGCAATGTTCTGGTAAAATACTGTCGACACAACTACCGCCATTATTACTGTCACATAAAAAGGCTTCATCAAAATGTGTAGTAGCTGAAAAATGAGCTGTAGGTTTCACTTGGAGTCGAGGACATCTCTTCAGTGTTGTTTGCCGTTGGAAGTGTGACCAGCCTGTGCGGGCAGGAAGGAGGGGCTCCGTTGTCTGGTAGCCTGAGTGATCCCTAACTTGAGTGCCCGTCGGGAACCGAGCTCCTTTCGTGGGTGTGCTTCCACCGGAAGTTCATTCGTGCTGCATTTCACAGCAAACAGTCTCAAGACTCTTACCCACCTCAGACTGTTGAAGCTGCATTTCTGGAAGGTTCCTTCCTGTCCTGGCCTTACCTCAGCCTGTTTGTAGTATCTCCCATTCCTTTACAAAGCCTCTAAGTTCTCCCAAGCCTTGGACGTTTGAGTCAGCACCTGACCAGACTATCTGATCTGGCAGAGCTTTAGTCTTCACCCCGGTGAACTCCTGGCAGCCAGGCGGTTCTTGTGTCTGCAGCGAACCCTCACTGACCGTGAAGGCTTTCACCAAGGGGACAGCAGGCACTGGTTTGTTTACTGCCCTTCCGCCCCTTGATAAAGTCACTAACAAGGGGAGAAATGCTCCACAGGGGGAAACAAAGGGAAGCAGGACTGTTCCCCAAACTGGAGGGACGGCTGCGAAGCCTCCCTGGCAGGCCCTGGTCTTCAGTGTGGGCACATGCTGACCACTTCAGAAGGGTTACTGCTTCATTCCATTCACTTCTCTGAGGAGGAAGGAGCCTCCCAAAGTGCAAACGGAGGGGGAGTGCACAGCGGAAGGGTAGGAAGTGACGCTCTCCCCTTGACAACCCAGGAAGACAGGTGCCTTGTGCTCCCTGTGCTCCTGAGCAAGCCCACATCCAGCCACCGCAGAGGAAACCCAGTCGGGGCAGAGAAACTCAGGAGCAGACTGAGAAGTGGTTAGTAAATTCCACCTCCTCTTCCAGTTGCCTTGGATTGGGGGGCAAGTCGACATGTGGGTTCTTTCAGTTTTTTTAAGTTCAGAGAAGTAGGTTTCAAGCTAGCAATGGGCTCTAGTGAGAATGCACGTGAAGGCCCTGCAGGCCGCTGAGCCTTGTGGCCCTGCTGGAGAGCTCAGAACGCTGAGGCCTAAGGCAACGTCAAGCAGAGAGGCTGAGACCCAGAGGCTGTACGTGGGGTTTACCGGACTGGGTTTCTTTCCACCATAGTGTCTGTCAGGCAGAGGCCTCCAGCTTCCACCAGCAGAATATCCAATGACGAGTGTCTTCCACAAGGAAGACACCTGGTGGTCTCAGACACAGAAAACCCGGAAAGGTGGCTAATTCAGCCTCTCAGCAACGGGTTGGCTTCCGTGGAGTTCTGGCTTTTCTAAGTTCGGGAAAGCTGCCAAGCTGAGATTTTCCTGACAGCCTCCAAGAAGGAAAGGGACAGCAGGTTCTCTTGCCTCTCCCGGCAGCCCGCACCAGCCCTGCCCTTGTGTCACGGGCACACCCAGCCACGGCTGAGTGGAGTTGCTAAGACCGTGGGCAGATTGACCAGGACATGAGCGAGCTTTGAGTTTCAGGGCCTTCCGCGGCCTGGCCCCTCACAGGCCCTGGGAGAGGCCCCAGCACCGTGCTCCCAGGAGCATCTGTTCTTGTAAAATTTGTGATGAGAATTTAGCTGCACTGGCAAAGGTGTCCCTGTGCACTCGTACTGCCCCCCCGCCCGGCAGTGCAGGGGCGGCTGGGTGCACCGGGCCCCCGCTGAGGGGATTGGGGCTGGGGCAACGTCGCCGCCCAGTCCGGTGAGGTTGCCGTGAAGGGAGAGCTTCCAAGAACGCTGTGCCCCCCGGGGGCCGTGGCCCAGCAGCAGGGTGGCCTGCGCCCCGGAGAGCGGCCCTGCGGGAGTGTGGGGGATCCTTGCAAGACCTCCAGCTTGGGTCTGGGACGAACCTGTCAGAGATCTGACAACAGCTCTAGAATGATCTGTTACCAAACAAGCTGTGAAGCGGGGGAGACTGACGTTTTGGATCAGGCGTGCTGGAGACGCTGTGCGCGTATATGGAATCGCCGTCCTGGCGAGCGGTGACCAGAGACAGAGCTGCCAAACACGGGGAAGAAAAGGCGTTGACTGACTACCTGTTAGTGCAAAGCCTGTCACCTGCACTTTGTGATGGGTGGAATCTGTTAGCTTTTCTAAATTTGTAATTAATTTTTTATTATAAATAAAAAGGTACATTACACCTAATTTTGTATTCATGAAATATTACAGTCTTTCTCAGAAAAAGCTTCCCTTCACTCCCGTTATGGAAGCTTAAAGCCCCACAAAATCCATAGAGATCTGCCCCCAGAGAGACCGATTATGGTGTATCCTTTGGGCCTGGGAGTCTTGCCCTCGGATACCTAAAAAACTGGGGTCCCGCTGCCAGGGAAGAAGAGGGAGGGCTGCAGGGGGTCGGCCGAAGCCTGGTGGCATGCATCGTTCCCGGCCTAGGTTTCTGTAAGCCGGCCGTCCTCCGCACTGCCCTTCCCCTGCTGAAGCCCGCGCCCTCCTGTGCGCCGCTCTCATGAACGTGTGCACAGGCTCCCGGGGAGCCGTGGGATGGAACGGACTCAGCTCTGTTCAGTGGCACCTCCAGGACCCAGCCCACCCCCCACCCTGGTTCTGCGGCCCAACAGCTCGCGTGGGCCTCCTGGGCGGCCGCTCTGCTTCCAGACGCAGGGCACCGTGGGCCCTTCCCGCGGCCAGAAGGCAGCCGGGCAAGCAGGTGGCCGTGGCTGAGGCACGTGTCTGAAGCTGCCCCTCGCTGAGCGCTCCGGGGGCTGCTCTGAGTCGCCGTGCGGCGTTTGCCCTTCTCCACTCGGCCCGTTTCTCACGGGTGGGCATGGGCTCCTCCCTCCGCGTGACCCCGGTGTTCACGTGGACCTCAGAGACTCTCAGGCACTGGCCTGATACTACTGGTCACCAAGCCGTTTGATTCCTAAAGAACCGACATTAGGGCAAAATAAATACGTGTGTGTTAAAGCCGCCTTCTAAAGCCCAGCTTGTTTCCCCCAGAGCCCACAGCCTGTCCCCCAGTGTGGGCCTTCCCTTTCCCCGGTCCTGACATAGTCAGGATCCCTACTAGGGGTTTGGGGTAGGAAACTTGGATACTTTGACACGGAAAGTTTCACACTTTTCTGTAGAAAAGCTGAGTTCAGGCACTGGTGAACATCTTGGCCTGCGGGGTTTCTCGCGGTATGACGAATCCGTACCAGCCAGGGTTCTTGGTGGCAAGCAACAGAATGGGACCCGGTGTCGAAAGGGTATTTAAAAGCCCACAGAATTGTGGGGCAGACAAGGCTTTGTGTCAGGCAGTCAACAGCAGCACCCGAACCTCGCCTCAGAACGGCCCTACTGCCACCACCGAATGAATCCTGCCACGTAGAGCCTTTGTCGCTTGGACTGGCCCTGTGCCCCCCGTGGAAGCCCTGGTCCCTGCCAGGGCATCTGACAGGGAACGTGAGTCCCCGACCTGTATTTCAGATGGAAGGTCACTGGAAAAGCAGGTGTCTGGCTTGTTTCACTTCCGTGACGTTGCTGGAACCTTGGCCGCCGCCAGCGGTCTCCTACATACAGGAAGGGGTCAGAGCCTGGGCAGCTGAAGAGAACACGAAATCTCCGCAATACGAGGTATCATCAACCCTTAAAGCTCTTCCAGAGCAGTTGAGATGGTTGAGTCCCATCAAACAGCCCAACCACTTAGCAGGAAAAGCCGTAGAGGACGGTGTGAGGCCGAGTGTCCAGTGCGGCGCTCGGAACAGAGCCCGTGAGTCCCTGCGGCGGGGTGTCGTGTGCCCTGTACACGGGGTGCAGCAGGATCCCTGGCCTCTCCCCGCTATGTACCAGCGCAGAAGCGACACCACTTTCTCCAGGATGTCTCCCCACAACTCCCCAATTGAGAACTATTGCTCTAGCTGGTGTTTCATTATTTCTGGAAAGACGTCCTGGGTAGAAACGCGGTTACAGAGATACTAAATTAGGCTTAAGAGGATCCTAATGAGAAAACTAGGTAATCTGATTCTAAAATTCAGATGGAAAAACAAACATTGAGGAGCGGCCGGGAAGAGTCTGGAAGTGCAGGGTGATGACGTACGACGAAGTGGGGCAGGCACTGGCACGGGCTCCACGGCTCGAGCATGACAGCCGTGCAGAGGGACCAACGGAGGGGCCTACACAGACCCCCTCCAGGCAGCCCCTAATCCCATAGGCCCTTCCTCCCTGACGGTTTGCCTTGACTGGCAGAACATTCCAGGGCTTCCTCTCAGCTGGAGAGCTGGTCCCTGCTTACTCCTGACCTTTTCCCTGGGGGTGCTCCCGGGCTCCATCCTTGGGCCTCTGCCTTGTAGACCCTCCCTGCTCTGGGCTTTCACGTGTCAGCTCTGTGCAGAGGGGCCACACCCCCTCCTGGACCGCAGGCCTGAGTGTCCCACTGCCCAGCAAACATCTCCCCCCGGCAGTCGGGTGACCATCGCATGTGCAATACCCTTGATTCTTCTCTTTCTCACCCCCACATCCAATCCATCAGAATATTCTGACCATTTCTTGGCCTCCACTCTCAGACACCATCATCCACCTGGTCTCCCTGGTCCTGCTCCTCCTCGCTGCAAGCAGTGTGGGCGATCTCTCTCCACTGGGATCATGGCACACCACTGTTCAAGGCACTCCAGATGCTCCCCGCTTCACCTCAATAAAACCCTGCATTCTTAAAATGCCTTTCAAGGCCCTACACTATCTAGACCCCCTTTTACTCTCTGACTTCATCTAATTTTCTCTGCAACCCTTTCACCCACCCACTACCACCACCTCCACTAGATGGGCCCCCAGCCGTGACTCCAACACGAGGTACACTCCAACCCCAGGGCCTTTGAATGGGCTGTCCTGAACTCCAGACATGCAGGCCAGTTCCCCTCCTGCTCACAGATCACTGTGTCCATGAGGCCTCCCTGACATTGACAGTGGCACCCCACTCTCCTCCACCCCTCCCCCTGTACTGCCTTGGCTTTTGCCGCCCCGCCCCCAACTCCTTCTAGACACAAGGTAATCTACTTACGTATTCTGTTTACTCTCCATCGACTGTTTGCACCACGGGTGCCTGGAACAGTTGCAGGCGCGTAAAAGAATGCCGGTAAGTATTTGTGGAATCGATTAGTAAAGGGATTTAGTGTATGGTAAAAGCTTTTTGATCAACAGGAAAAGATGGTGTTGGGAAATCAAGTTGGATCTCTACTTCTTCGATGAAAAGAAACATTACAAAATAAAATGTCCAGCCCTCTTCTTTACCAAATGTCAGCATCTTGAGGTCTGGGCTGGGGTTTTCTCCAGAAGAGGCTCTGGCAATTCTGTTTGGAAAGAGAGGAGGGAAGAGAGCCTATTACTCAGATACATAAAAAGTTTGTAAAAACAGAACTTCCCTGATGTAGAAAGAATGTTCTATTTCATTTAGTCTTCCTTGCTCACACACACCCAAGTCCCTGCTTGGGTCTCCGAGTCCAAGCCCCCAGCCACCGTTTCAGAGAAGGCGTCTCAGTCCTTTGTGGGGAGTATGGGAGGGGTCTTCCCTGAATGAGCTGGGGAGGGCCTGAGGCTCTCCACTCACATCACCTGGAAACTTCCATGAATTCTCCATTTTAGGCCCTTCAAATGGGAGCACTTTCTATGTAAGACAGAAAACCCAGAAACCACAGAAGACAAATAAAATTACCCATACAGAAATGTTAAAATAAGCAAAAATCTAAATACCCTGGGAAAAAAATATTTGCAACAGATGACAAATAACTGATTTCCAAACTGTTAAAGCTCTTCTTCAGATCAATAGAAGGCCTTCAACCTGGAGCCTGACGGGCCAGCAGTAGAAACATTACACACAGTTAACAGAAGGAGAATTACACAGGACTCTGATGAGACTTTTTAAAAATGTTTAATACAGCTTATGAGAAATTCAAATTAATAAAAATATTTTCCCATATCAATATGCAAAAGCAAAAGAGATTGATATGGCCACGTGGGGCTGGGGCAAAGGCACGGTCCTACACGGAGAGGCACAAGTGGTCGGATTGTGGCGTTTCATAGGCGTAGAGCCCCGAAACCGCGTGCTAATAGAGTCACCAGGTGATCCTGCAGCTGCACTGCTGGCTGTGTCCCCGCGAGGACGGAGAGCAGGAACCGGGACAGGTGTTCACCCCCCGTGTTCACCGCAGAGGTGCAAACAGGCCCGGGGGCCAGGACACATCCGTGGATCCACGAAATGGGGTCTGTACGTCCCACGGAATGTTATTCGGCCTTAGAGGAATGAAGATCTGACACCTGCTACAACATGGACCAAACCTGAGGTTCTGCTAAGTGAACTAAGCCAGACACACAAAAAAAACAAATACTGTGTGATTCCACTTACAAAAGGAACCGAGAGTAGACAAAATTGTAGAGACAGAAAACAGAACGGTGGTTGCCAGGGGCTGGGGGACAGAGAATGGAGGGTTAGTGTTGAATAGGGACCGTTTCACTTTGGGAAGATGAAAAAGTTCTGGAGACGGATGGTGGCAACAGTTGCAAGACATTGTGAATGTACTTAATGCCACAGCCCTGTACCTGCGAAAATGGTTAAAACGGTCAATTGTGTTACGGAAGCTTTCCAAAAATAAAAACATTAAATAAAAGATGTGAAATTTATATATTCTATTCTCCATGAACAAAAATCCGGTTCTTCAGAGCCACCTCCTCCCATTTCGGGGTTGCACGGATCCCACTAGCAGCACAAACCCGGGAGCGTCCCCCAGGACCCGCTGGCGCCCGTGCACCTGCAGAATGTCTAGGAGACTGGCCGCAGCGCTGCCTGCAAGGGGCGCTCGCTGTGAACAGCTCGAGGGCTGGTTAACACTTGAAATCAACCCACACACGAACGAAGAGGAGCACACACCCTTACAGCTGATGCCAGGCCCCGTTCCCAGGGTCGTGCACACATTCATTCGCCCACGGGTTACAGACGAGGAATCGGAGCCAGGAAGGCTGCGCGGGGACATGGAGCAGGGCTGAGCTCTGAGCAATGGAGGCCCTGTGCTGCTGGGGCCTCCTGCCTCTTCAAGTCCCGGACGTTCCGACCAGAGCTGTCCAAACAGAAGTCAAGCGCCGCCTGCGTGCCGCCTGCGACCCAGTGTGTCCATGGAAGGATCAGTGTGTGCTGGGCTCCCGGCGGGCCTCGAGCAGGGCTGTGGACGCGGCTTGCTGGAGCACCTCCCGCGGGTCTGCGCTGGGCCAGGGGCCTGTCAAGCTCTTCTCCGCGAAGGTGTGGGAGAAGGGGCCAGGCGAACAGGGGGAGGAAAACGTCCTTTTTGCTCTGTGTATAGTTTGTATTGTCTACATCGTGTAGGCCCCAACATCGTACTCAGCGACGCATAACGGAAGACTCCTGCTTGCCTGTTCCGCAGGAGGCCAAGCAGAGCGGGGGGACGGCAGGGTACACCATCGCCGGGGCCTGCATTCCACCAGCATGGTGGCACTCACAGGACCGACGCTCTAGCCTCGAACATAGTTTTCGAGGAGAAGACAACCCGGTTGCCTCCAGCGATCTGAGCTACGGGGAAGATGGCCCGAGCACCCCGCCGGAGCAGCTTGCGGTCCGTCCGTGGGCCCAGCACCGCAGTTACTAATAACCGTGTATCCGCCCTGCAAAGGGCCTCTGCCTCCCGGGGCACGGAGGCCGGAATTTCTGCCGTTTTCTCTTCTTCGACATGTCTTTTAATTTATTAAAACAAATAAAATCATAAAACGATAATCCCTTTCCCTTAAATGATCTGTGCTCTCTTTACAACCCAACATAAACGCACACTTGGCCCATCTCACGGGCCAGCGTTGAGCCTGCTCCTGCCTTATTTCCCCCCGGACTCGCGCCCATCTCGGGCGCCCCTCCTTAGGGCTGCAGTTCGAGTCCGGGGAGACGTACATCACGCGCTGCGGTCGCGGGGTCTTCTGCGAGGGGCTGCCTCCTCTCCTGTAGAGTAACCCCCGCCTGGTCCCGGGACACTCACTCCCGCCCCCACGGTCATGGGGCCGGGGAACAAGGCAACAGCTGTTAGAAGGGAAGGGAACTTTCTGGAACACGGACTGTTGGCAGTTCAGTTGGGGCCCAACCACAGGCGGTTTGGGCGCCTCCCCCGCCGCCCTGCCGGCAGCAGCGGCTCCGGGCCGGACCTCAGGGCGGCGAAGGAGCGGCGGCCGGGAAGGCTGAAGACACGAGTGCGGACACGAGCCCTGCACCTGTCTCTCTCTCTCTCTCTCTCTCTCTCTCTCTCTCTCACACACACACACACACACACGTGTGTCGTGTGTCGTGCTGTCACCCGCCCTTCCCCGCGGCTCCCGAGGCTTCTGGCTGGTGCTCTGAGGGCCCTGCCCCGACCCCAGGGTGCCCGGCACCCACCCATCATGCCCGCAGAAGGTGCGGCCGTTGCTGGTCCTGGGAACTTCGGGTTTTCTTCTGCCCGGGGCCAGGCCCATGGCCTCCTCCCTCTTTTCACACTGTCTGGGCTGGAACAGAAACGCCTTATTGGCAGATCCATCTCCCAGACAGCACCAAGGGTGGGAAGAGACCTATAAAAGCCCCCGGCCGCCTCTCCTCCTTTCCACCTTGTAAACCCCCAGGGCCCAGCCAGGAAGGCTGAGGTCATTGTCCTCAGGGCCGTGGCCTGGGGGGGCTAAGAGTGCCTGCCCTCCCCGCGCAGCTCCCCCTCCCCCGCCCCCCACCTCCGCCCTGGGAGGTCCAGACCGCCCTTCAAGCCCCCACCTCCCTGAGGCACCAGAAGGCCAGGCCCTGTCCATCCTGCCCCCAGCCCCGACCGCGGGCTGAAGGGACTTGGAAGGGACTCCAGGGAGTCTAGGTTCCGGTCGGTATGGAATCTTCGCCACAGCTGCACCCTGCACAGAGGGTCCCGCCCCACTCTGCAGCCCAAGGCAGTTCAGCCCCAGTGCCCTGGGGAGAGGACACTGCAAGGGACCATCTAACCCCAAAGCGGCTGCGTGTTGTTACCTGCCGGTGACGCCAGGAGCAGCCCCTCCTGGACTTCTCAGGAATGGGGTGTGTGGACCCTGGGGCTCTGGGCAGGCCGGTGGCAGAGGCCACAGGCCTGGGATGCCCAGAGATCTGTCCAGCAGGTGCCTCGTCGGGACAGACTGCGCGCTCCCCGGGGTGGGTGGGTCCAGCCCCTCTCAGCCCTTCCTCCGCCCACCCCGCCGCTCATCTAAAACTAGGAAGTGGTTGGCCCAGGACGTAAAGGTCTAAAAACACTGGCGCGCCCTGTGTTTGGGCTTTGCCAAGTGTCCACGCTGACCCAGGCGGGTCAGGGAAGAAAGCCGGAATGCTCGGGAAACATCTGTCCGAGGCCTTCACTTTAAAGGGATGCTTGAAGTTTGGGGACAGAGTTTACTAGCTCTGGTTCCTGTACTTGGGGCACTGGGTTCTGCCTGCTCTTGGGACATGTCTGTACCTCATTGGGGTTGGAGACTATTAGATGTTTTGATTTGAAATTCCAATAAAAATAAATGCTTTGAAACTCTGTCATCCTAAAATAGAGACCAAGAGGGAGAACTGAAACATCTTCCCTTGTATTTCTTCTCCCGCCCCCCCACGCTGTCCCCCACCTGCATTTCCGGTCCTGGTACAGCCCGGGTGCCCAGCACTTTTCCTGCCCCGGCCGCTGCCCAAAGCCCAGAAGCCAGGCCGTGAGAGCCGGATGGGCAGCAAGGGCTCCTGGGGATGTCCCTTCACCCCCCCTTTCCAAAGCTCAGCCCCTCAGCCAAGCCGGGCAGGAGAGGGACTGCTGGCTGCCTCAGGCTGGCCAGGGGCTGACAGCCAAGCCCAGCACAGTGGGGAGCACCCTGGGGACATCGGAGGCCTGGCCCCTCGGTCCAATCATGGGTTGAGCCTGCCTTCCAGCATGTTTGGAAATCAAGGTGCCGTGGGGAGATGTGCTCCTGTCCGAACCGGACTTGCTCTTCAAAGACACTGCCTGCTTCAAGGAGTGGAGGAGAGCTTGCATTTCTAGAGCCCTTGGAGGGCCGCTGGTGGGCAGGTAACCGATGAACTTGCTCAGAGGACAAGGCTGCACCTTCTTGCTTTTTTTTTTTTTTAAAGATTTTATTTATTTATTTGACAGAGATAGAGACAGCCAGCGAGAGAGGGAACACAAGCAGGGGGAGTGGGAGAGGAAGAAGCAGGCTCATAGCAGAGAAGCCTGGCGTGGGGCTTGATCCCAGAACTCCGGGATCACGCCCTGAGCCGAAGGCAGACGCTTAACCGCTGTGCCACCCAGGCGCCCCACCTTCTTGCTTTTTTAATAAACCTGTTAAAACACCCCCCGTTCCGTGCTTGACTGCCTGGCTGGGGGGGGGGTGGGCTTTCTCAGTGGCCCCCGTGTCCCAGGAGGGGCTCGGCGGGCCAGGGGTGCCTCACAAGGGGACAGCCCCCAAACCGCCCCTGTGAAATGCCTGGTTCCTGACAGCCAGTACGGCCGAGTGTGGTTCAGGGTCAAACTGACGCGACAGTTGAGGAAGCCACTCTCCCTGGACCAGGGGACCAATGGTGACGGGTGGGCCCCTCCTGTCCCGGGCCTTCTGCTGCGGGTGCACCGTCCTGGGAAGCAGGCTTGTTTTTCTCGCTTTATTTCTCACACTCCTTCTCGGGGGGCAGCTCAGCCCTCTATGTCTGCTTAACGCGAGAACCGCGGCAGGGGTCCGGGGCACCACTAAGGCCAGAAAGGAGTTCTGGGGGAGCAGACCTCAGGATCTGTGCCACCCACAAAGTGTACGAGACTGCCACGCGGACAGGTCTTCGTGCCGTCTCCGTGGTGATGTAACTTCGGCCCACTCCAGATGACACTTTCCCAAAGCAGGTGTCCCCTGACCCTGCCCTCACCCAGGCCCCATCCTTAGAGCAAATCGGATTAGGGGTGCAGGCCTCTCAAACCTCAGCCGCGGGATGACAGGTGGGCTGTCCCTGGGGAGCATGTGAGCGTGAACAGTCCAGGCGATGAGGAGCTGTCACGGGGAGGGACATCCTGAGCCACGTGGACCCACATTCATAGCCTGTCACTTCATAGGTGACCTTGGGAATCTGTCTGGCTAAACCTGTCTGGGGGTGCGGCAGGGGAGGGGTTCCTGCCCTGGGAACCTGGGCCTGGCAGCCTCCCTCCTGCACTGGCACCCCCAGACCCTGTCTCCACAGCAGCTCCTGGGCCCCCTGCAGACTGTCCCGCCCGCACCGAGGCGGCTCTCGGAAGGTGCCGGGTGCTGCCGTGGAGAAAAGCGGCCCAGGGAGGGCAGTGGGCTAACTCGAATTCCCGCACGCCCTGCGCGCGCCACCTCGGCCACCGATGGGAAGCTGCTTCTCCGCGATCAGATGACACAGGGAAGAAACAGCCCGCTGGTCCGAGCTACCCAGCCCCTCGCCGCCAGCGACCCCGCCCGTGGCCCAGGCTCCTGCGCAGGCCTCTCAGGAGCTGAGGGGCGAGCTAGGAAAGCCGGCTCCCGATTCCGAGGAAACTCGGAGCACGCACTCAGCCCTCCTCTGTCACCGTCCCTGTGGGGGACAACACCGGGCACGGGCACGGACCCCGGTGTCCGCAGGCCGAGAAGGCAGACACAGGACTCAGCCAAGGGGGTGGGGGGCTCGGTTCAGGTGACCCCTCGGGGACGGGCCGCCGCCCACTGGCGCTAACAGGTTGCACGACTCGGGATCAGGGCAGCAAGGGGATTAGCTGTCTCGGGGTAAAACCCCATGCGTGTGGGGGCTCAGCCCTGCCTCCGTGGCTTCTAGAGACAAAGTGGGGCTTTAACTTTCTGGAAAAACAAGTCACCTAACCACTGGGCCAACTGGTTGCTCACGGCCCCGGGGAGGTCTGGAGGGGCCACGCACAGTAGGCAGCTGGACGGTGCGGTCTGCCCCCACCCGGTCTGTTCCTGCTCCACCGGCAGGCCCAGCGCGCTCACGCACACCACTCATGCCAAGCACGCACAGGACGCAGCGTTCTTACATTTATTCAAATTCAAAAATCACAATTTTTCAAAATTCAAAATTCACAACGTACACAAGGCACGTACCCTCCTATGCAGAGCGCAGGTAACAGCGACGAGCAAACCCCCAGGAAACCTTCTAGAATAAGTCACCATTAAAGAATTCTGAAGACCAAGAGCTTCCGACGAAGGAAAGCCGCGCTTCCTCCCACAGGCCAGCTGCAGAGCGGGGTGCACGGGGCCCTGGAGCCAGGCTCGGGGCGCCATGCCGGGACCGCAGCGAGCTTGGCCGCCTGGTGGCTGCACGTCCTCCGTCGGCGCGGTGCTCGCGGGAAAGCCACCAGCAGCGCAGGCTCCCACCAGGGGGAGCGACACCCGGGAGAGTGCCCAATGGGGAGGCTGGTGGGCAGGAGAGGGACAGGACCAGCTTGCAGAGAATACCCCTTGGGTAACACTGTTTTACTTTTTAAAAAACATTAAATTCAGAAACAGGAATACAAAAATAGTAACCCATTACGTTTTATTATGAATACACCCTGGGTTCTTAACACTGCCCTATGACCGAGGGTACTAACGTTTCGGAAAAATCTAAACAGACTTATCAAAATAATCCTGCAGAATCTTTCTGGACTGATCTAGAGAAGACTTTCACTGGTCCCAGGATACAGAAGCTGTGACTTCCTGGAATTGCAGAAATCTCCAGTGCAGCCATGTGCTGAGGGGATCGATGCAAAATGTCCAGCGGCATCTCCACTGTATCCCAGACAGCTTTCATCACTCGTCCTCGAGGAAGAGATCCGGTGCAGATTCAGTCTCTGGAGGAGGCAAGTTCAGGGCAAGGGACGAAGGCACCAGCGGTCCATGAGCTCCAGCGAGAGAAGCCTCCAGAAAGAGAAGCACCAAGGCGTGGACGCCGCTGGCTGATGGCTTTAGCAGCCCATTACCCTTCCTTTGATGTCCAGGGTCAACGCGATCCTGGTCCCACCAGGGCTGGGCGTAGATGCATGAAAAAGAATCTCGCTGTGATCTTTCCTGCAAAGGAAACAGCAATAAAATTTACTGCCCGGTAACAGCGGAGGAATTCTTGTAAACCTGTACCTCTGTGTGCCTCTGCTCTCCGCTCCGAGAGAGGACTTGGAGAGGAGGGCAGGGCGCGCCCGGCTGCACCTCACGCCGCCGCGGGCGGGCTTCACAGCCGCGCTGCTCGCTCACGGCTGGGGAAGCCAGCAGCCGCCACCCGGCCTTCGTTCCACCGACAGCTCCGGCCCCCTTCACTCCACCTGCGCCTACAGCCTCCGCTCCTCGCCGCCGCGGCGCTAACTGCAGCCTGCCTCTAGGAGCGGCAGCTGATCCCCCGCGAGGCGGCACGGCGCGAGGATTCCACCGACATCCACACCCGGGGCCACATACGGAGGGGCGCCGCTGTCGCGTCGTGGCGCGTGGTCGTCGTGTGCACGCAGTCCCAGCTCCGGAGCCTTTGGGCACTTACAGACAGGAAGGCTTTTTGCTCGAGGGCTCGACTCCTGTTCCTGCTGAACTGAGCCAGTGTGTAAAATGAGAACTGATATCAGCTCAGTAGGCACCGGAGGGCGGGTCCAACTGACAGCCGGGAAGCAGTGCCTCAGCTGGGAGCTCGGCGCTGTCCTGCTGGGGGCTGCGAACACAAGAGAGAGGTTACCGTGCTCGGGAAACTGCACCAGGGCTGGCCTTGGAAAGCACCGGCCGTACTCACATGCAACCAACTGCCGACACAGTTTTAACTTGATTTTTTGGTGATGCATTAGCTTTAGTGTTTATAGAAGAATAATTTTTGCAGCTGTCAATACATTTGACCATTCAGACAGATGTCTAATTAGTGAATTTATATTTCCGCAGACTTTTGGTACATTCGTGTATTCACGGCAGAAGAAAGCGCATCCTCAGAGCCGAGCAGGTCTCGCATCCTCCAGAATGGCGCCCGGCACCGAGCGGACCACTCGGCGGCGGCCTCTGCCCCAGCAGCTCCAACTTAACTGTCCCCATCTCACCTTCTCTTCAGGTGCAGAACTTAGCCACTGTGAACAAAGCGGAAACCAGTCACTGTTCACCAATCAGCTAAGCTCTGCACCTCGGCAGAGAGGTCGTCGGCTGGGCATAAGGAACGGGCCGCCGAGCATCTTCCACGGCTGTTGCTTCTTCTGTTTCTGGAGAAGAGCTACAAGATGCATCTGTTCTCCGAACTGCAGAGAGAGAGAACTATGGCTTCTGGAGGAGCAGCCAAGGTCATGGTTGCGTGGTAATCCCTGGCAATGTGATTTTAATCTTAAGTCACAAATCAGCATGCCAGGAACCCAAGCAGCCAGAGCACTCGGAGCAGCGCCGTGCCTGCTCACAGCCCACACCGCACACGCCGCCTTCCGCCCGCACTGGGCGCCGCCGTCCACCCACTAGCTACTGAGTAGCCTTGACTTCAGCTTGTTGCGTATTTTACCTGGTGTCCTAGAGGCCTAGCTTACAGCAAAAGGACTCAGAGGCGACCACACACGTGCCTGTGCAGTTTGGAACATGAAATGAAAAATGCAACCAACGGCGGCCCCTTTGTGGTTCGCTGCTTCCACCCTGGGGGCCCGGGTTCTCAGTGAGCAGGGCCGGGGCGTCCCCCGCTGCAAGGTGCCACTGTCACTGAGAAGGGGCTATGGGGGAGGGGTGTGCACATGGCCCTGCATTCATCCACAACGGGCAGGAACAAGAAGGAAGCAGACTCATGACCGGGCTACCCCAAAAACTCACGATGGAGAAGCGAGGGCCTCAGAGCCCGCTGTGGCTCCCCACGAGCTGCAGCAAGGGGGCGGTGGGGGAACTGCCCACTGTATGCACAGTCTTCAAGAAGCCAAACGCTCCACGAAATAAAAAATCTAAGAGAAATAGGATTTATACTGTGGCTACACAACGGTGGCAGCAAGAGAGGCGCTCTGTCTTTCCCGCTGGCCCGGCTCTGCCCAGGACGCGCTGCCGCCATGAGCACGGTGGGGGGAGGACCGCGCGCGGCTGCTTCGCTACCAGATGTACAATCGTGGCAGATACTCCCACTACTTCCTTTTCCTGGCAAACACAGTTCCTGGACTCTTCTGGAAGAACAGGATCGTACTTTAGAAAACCCTTTTTTCTCTTTAATATCGAGAGTTCTTTCAAATAAATAAGACATTTAAACATGTCAGAAATGGTTTTGTTAACAGCAAAACATCAGAAGCACACTGCAAGTCTGACAACAGGTTGAGAATATCTACTTAAATTTTAAATAACCATTAAGAATTCTACATGTAGAGAATCCGTATAAACAATCAAAAATGCTCGAGATTTGATGTGAAGTTTAAAAAACGGTACACAATTAGACCCTATTATATCACATAAAAGCTCGAAGAACTGAGAAGACAACAGAAGCCACAATGGCCGTTACAGGTTGTGCTCGCAACCCCGCAGTTCTCCCTGAAGCTTCCCGTACCACTGGGATGTGACCTTTAAAATGCAGAAAGCCAGTTAAAAATGAACCGCGAGGAGGTAAATCTCACAGGTCAATTCCAAGCACAATTAATCGGAAGCGGCTGAAGTAATTTAGGACTCCCACTCCAGGGCAGACCAGGGAGAAATTCTGCTCCAGTGCACGGCGAGAAATCAGCCAGGCACGGGGTTGTTGAGAAGTGCATGGAGCACTTTGGGGGGAGGCACCCCAAGTTCTCATGCAGATGAGGGGCTGGGGGCCCAGGGCTGGACACAGACATCTGCACGGAGCTCAGGGGTCTGGGGTACCCTGGCAATGTGCGCCCGTGTGAGCCCGCACCTGGACGACCGGATTAGTGCTTCCGTGGCCTCCCCAGCCCGCCGTCTAAACCTACTCCAAGTGCCCTCCTGTGTTTCTGTCCCTATAAGTAACAAAACCCCAAGTGGCCAAGACAGTGCCAAGGAGAGCTACTCTGCCAGGGTGGGCAGCCTCTGCTTCGGGGGCCACTCTGGCCAGACTGGGCCTCACGCTGCCAGCAGCCACCTGCTCGGGCTGCGCTCCCAAGCCACTGCCACGGAGCAGGAGCGGAGGACGCGGCTCAGCGTCTCATTATCGACTCATACGGCTCCTATGAAGAATCTCTGCTTAGAGCTGGATGGCGGAGAAAGGGAAGGGAGAGAATCACCTCTTCAGAATAACATCTCGGCCACCACCTCGGCTGAGGACCTATCCATCCGCTCCTTGGTCAGCTCGAAGCACCGGCGGGCAACCTGCTGCTGCCTGGCGTCCTCGCTCAGCATCAGCTCCCCGTAGAGGTACACGCCCATGGCCTGCGGGGGCGCAGAGGCAGAGCGGGGAAGGGAAAGAAGTGACGTGTCCGCACGTGCACAGTCGGCTTGCACACAAACTCGCCCATCTGGAAATTACAAAGACCCTAGAAAGACAGACACCTGACCAGCTGCACTTCTGGAACCTACAGTTTTTGATCCCTTCTCTCTTGTTCACATGGATCCCCCCAGAATTCTCAGCCATCCATTCCAACAACAGAACCTTGGCAACCTAATCGCTTCTCCAGGGATGACGACGTCAGAACGCCAGGGACAGGCAGGTGGGTCCCCACAACGCCCGCCACGGAAACCCGCCCCTGAGGCCCCATGAGCCTGCCACACGGTCGCAGGACATCCCCCAGGAAAGTGCCCTGAGCTGCGGCTGGGGAACGAACACCAGCACATCACACAGGACCACGGGGCGGAGAACTGTCTTGCCGCCCGGGAAACGGTGCCCGCTGTGCCGGCCTGGCCTCCCTGAGCCCCCCGGCCATCCCCACCCTGGTGGCAAACGCCACCTCTGCAGTTTCAACAATGCTGCCACAGCCGATCCTGTCCTGGAAGACCAAAGACCCCATCAGCTCTGGCTTTTCTCTCGTTTCAAGCAGTTGCGTCAGGACTACATTCTGCTGGGGCGAATTAAAAGAAGGATCTCAAAGACAGCACAAGATAAAAACCTGGTAGTCTGGGGCTCAAAAACTCTTCCCTGAGAGAGCGGAGCTGTGGTAAGCCTTATTTGGTAAAGGTCTTGGCTCTAAAAAAGCAGTTACTTTTGGTTTTCAGAAGAAACCTTAAGTTGCTTCTTATATTTTGTCCCTGTCTGTGGTTCCAAACACCTCTGCTCCAACTGTGCAAATGTGACATTTCTTGTGCTACAAAGTCACGTGTTTTTCCTTGTGGGAAGAACCAGCCCTTCCTTGCTGGCTGCCCCCCATACTCAGGCCCTCTCAAAAGTCCCTTTGTTTGCCCCACCCCCGCTGAAGCATGGCTCCATCCTGTCAGCCCGCAGTGCCCGGTGCCGAGCTCGCCCGGTGGCACACAACGGTCACACTAACAGCAACGAGCGGCCGTGCTGGGCAGATGTGGGTGGTACAGAGGCGGCAAGGAGGGTTCCCCAAACACGTTCACGTACCTACGGCTTCCCGCGGGCTCCCAGGAAGGTGACCACCTTCCCCCGTGAACAGTGAGGCAAGTTCTCGCAGGAAGGACACTGGCAACGGGGGCGCGGCTGGTGCAGGTACTGACCAGACTGTCCCAGGTGGTGGGGCTCTCCCTGCCCAGCCTCATCTGCACACAGTACATCACCGCCACTGCAGACACGGACACAACTGTGGCAGCTAAGCCACGGCCTGGCCTGAGACCTGGTGACGCTGTGAGGTCTGCACGTGCGCCCTGCGGTCAGGACAGTGGTTCACAGCCATGTCAAAGCGACGTGGCTTTTAAGGGTGTAATTCCTGCTTTAAAGGGACGTGGAGAGAGGGGAAAATCAGCTCCAACGTGTGCTAGGGACGCTCCTACCTACTTCTTAAAAATCTTTGGAAAAAGTTTAAATATTTCTTACGAAAGAAAAGTTCACAACTTGGGTCCCTGTGCTAGTAAGTGCCCCAGAGAGTCGGGGGACAGCATTAAAGGAATTCCCATCCGCTGAAAATGAAACTTACCTGATCCTCCTGGAGGAATCTCTCCACGTCTTTGTATGCTTTTGTGTATTTGTGCTTGACAATGAGCTCACACCATCGATGGCGAACCTTAAGGAAGGAGAGAAAACCCAGTGAGCAACAAACTGAGGGATTTCCTCGGCCTGTCTTAATGACAGAATTTGTATTAGCAAAAGTTACTCTCTCTACTGGATTAATGCTGCTGACACTTTGTAAATTTTGTTTTAGTTTAGTTTCTTGTACAAAGAGAGGAACCATGCTCCTCACTGGACTGCTGTCTGTCAACTTTAGGGGAAGAAGGGACATGTTTCAGCTAGATGTCCTGCTGTTTTTAAACCAATTTTGCAAGACACCAGATAAATGCAAAAAATAACGGGGCAATGAAGCACGCAGCCCAGCCAGCCCAGCTCTGCCCCGCAGCACGCGGTCAACGGGCGTTCCCTTCAAAACCACAGCAGCTTGATCTCCAGCGACGACCAATTCGGTTCAACGCTGTTGATTCTAATAAACAGTGAAAAGCAAGAAGACACGGTCCCTCCACATTCCTGAGAAGACCCACAGCAGGCCTCTGCAGCGCACGGGGCGGGCACCCGGGGCCAGGATGCAGAGCAGGGCACCTGTGGCAAACAGCAGCCCACCCCCCGCGTGCCCGAGGGGTGCCGCACGTCTACGCAGCCTGCCGCGAACATCCCAACTGACTGTGGGGCCCGTTCAGTCCAGATCCACTTGACTCAAGGTTTCCCAGAAGGAATTTACCAGGAACCCCAGCCCCCTCCAGACAACATGGGAGTCTGGTCCTAGCACTAACGGTCCCTGCGAGCCCCAGCATCTCCTGGCACTTCTGGCACATTCTTTAGGTGGGTCTACCCGAATTCAGTTTTTAGAACCCAGTCGCAGGTCCGTGTCTACTGCCCCAAGTGCTCTCAATTATACGCAGAGAACTGTCCACCACTTTCTATTCCTTTACTGGCTCAACATCAGCCCTACATGGAAGTGATTACAAACACCTAAAAAGCTTCCCTCCTTCCCTCTGTTTTTATTGCCTTTGAAAGAGGGAGACCCTGCACAGTAATCCATCTGTGGCAATGGGATAATGTAAGCAATTTCAGCATTTTGGCTGGGGCCCCTGTAAATTACATCATTACCTACTGCTGGCCGGATCTCTCCTTTAATCTACTATAAATAGATTTACACACAAACAAGTAGAAATGAAGGAACAAATCTTCTGGGAAGAATCCTCCCCCTGGGCTACAGTGCACTCCCAAGACTGTGTGTTAAGTCTGGGGTTCTGGTGGGGCTGCCCTTTGCTTGTGGGCAGTAAGCCCTTTGAACTTCTAAGGACAGGATGCCAACGAACTTTACATCCACGAAGGAATGTCAGAGGCACATGGAAATGAGCTAAGAGCCTCCGAGCATCACAACAAACGGGAAGAGGCTGGACTGGACGGGTCTTGGCAATCTTTCCATCTTCCACAAAATGTTCTTTCCTACATAGTCAATAGAACTGAACAGACCATAAAAGGGAAAGGGCAGCCCCTAAAATATTCCCACAGAAAGGACGAGTGAACAGAGCTCTGAGAAGCCAGCCTGTCACACTGCACCAATCAGAAGCCACCAGAACCACCAGACCCCTGCTCCCGAGCCCTGGAAAGCACCCGACCAGGCCCCGCTGGGCGTCCTTTCACTGTTTTCTCCCAGTCACGGTCATCTGAACACCTCAGACACCACTGTGGCACCTTGTGAACTTGTGGAAAATAGGGGCCAGCTTGGCAAAGTCAGGAGAAGGATGGCGACGAGCGGGGCTGTCCTGGTGGGAGGCCCTCCCTGTGGGATGGACTGTTGCTCTGTGCCCCGCCCGGGGCCCTCCGGAAAGAGCATCCCTTCCCACCCCACCCCGCCCCCCGCACACGGGGTGCTCTCCTCTCCCAGATGGGCATGGGTAGGAATAACAAGGTTAAGTGGGGGCCTATTTCGTGGCAGAATAAGGCCTCTAGGCAAGCGGGAGGCGGGGTGGTCCCACCACAAGTGGGAGAAGGTCCAGGAGGCCCAAGCGAAAGGCTCTTTGACACCAACATGAAGTCAGCACTTCCACTTCTCTTACTTCTCTTCCTGTTAAAAAGTTTATTGTCACAATTAATAAGAGATCTAGTCTTCTGACCCCTGAAGGCCAACATGGCATCCAGGAAGCACAGCCCAGCATCCCCTCCCCTGGAAGAGCAGAAAAAACAACAAGCCTTTTCTTTACAAAAGAGCTCAGTGCATTTCAGCATTTCAGTGACAGGATGTTTAAAAGACATCACAGAGGCTGCGTGAGACTGAGAGCATGACAGATACTTCTTGCTCTCGCACAGGGCTTTTACCTCTCTTCCTACTTCTTTCACAAAGAAAACGCTCATTTTTTATCCCCTGAACTCCAGGACCCAATCCCCATGGCCACTTGTCACCACACATAATAGGGGTCTTCCCAGAAAGCCAGCAGCAAAATGACATTTGTCTCAATTTTTCCCAGCAATATTTCCAAAGTGGGTACTGACAGAATATTCCCTCTCCAGATCACTGAGCAACCTGAATCGTCCTTGACCAAGGCCATCACACACGCTCCTTCCCCCACTGGGACTGCAGAAAGTGAGGCTCTCCGTGCCGGCGGGGGGGGGGGCAAGCCCGAGAATCCAGAGCAGGCCTCTAAAGACAGCTGTCCCCCCTGTAGATCTGCTCTTCCTGTCTATTTCATTAATCAGATAACGGGGTAGTGGGCGCCTCGTCTTGTGACCGCCGCGGGGAGATCACAGCCAAACGCTGCGCACGCACAGGCTGCGCACGCACAGGCCCGCGCCCGGCCCGGCGGCCTCCGCGGCGCCCGGGTTCCGCTCAGCGAGTCTCAGCGCCGCAGGCGCTCGCGCACGCCCGCACTGACTGCGTCACCCGTTTTACTATACTTCGGTTATGTCGGTAGAGCTGAAAACACTTAACGACCTTTTGAACTAGGACTCAAATTCACATCACTCCAATCTCGTGCCGGGAGTCACCTGAAATCCTAGTCCCAGAGGCCCTCCGTGTGGTCAGCCGCACCGAGGACGGGGGCGGAGGCACTGGGGGGCGGGGAGGGGAGCGAAGACCAGAACCTGAAGATGAGAAGAGGGGCATTTCAGAAGTGCAGAGAGGCAGAGCTGCCGCAGGCGACGAAGAGCAGAGCCCCAGGGACCCGAGGGCCCGCGCCCTCCGTCCCGCTGCTCTGCGACAGGGTGTGCGGCAGGGTGCTGGCGGCCTTCCCCCCACTGCGCCTCCGCCTCCCCTGCCCAGGCTGGGACGAGGGACAAGCATGCGCCCCTGCCACGGCCACGCGGGGGCTCCTCGCACCCACCAGCCATTTAGCACAGCAGGTGGCACACGACTGGGGAAGAATGATACAGAAAGAGAATTTAGGTCCCCGGTTCTTCCCACGCGGTCACGACAAAGTGTTTGCTATACAGACACGATGTACAGGTGTGCGCCGTAAATACCTCAGTCCAACATAAGCTGGTTTGAAAATCTGCTTTTCAGGGTTCTGCTCAAGGGACGTACTGAACAGAAAAATGATGTGGGTGCTGCACTCGGCGCACAGGTGGGTTTTCATACAGCAGTGCTAATCTGCACCACAGGAAATGGTTTCCAGAAGCTTCCAGGCTTCCACAGCCTCCATGAACAAAGCGCGGTAAGTACACAGACATTACTGTTCTCCCCAGGGAGCCCAACAATGCGACGGATTCTTGGGGTTGGGTGCAGATGGGCAGGTCTTGGAATCGAGGTGGGAACAACGAAGGGCAGGTGTGCAGAAGCGGATTCATCTTGGACTCACTTTTGGTGACAGAGAATGGAAACCCTCCAATAAGCCGTGTAAGTGCCCCAGACTGGTGGATCCCTGACCCACAGCAGGGGCTCCTCCAGGAAGACGGGCTGTGTGTGTGGCAACAGGCATGAGCCCCCGGAAGGCCTGGTGGACGTGTGGCCTGGCTGCATCTGACACGTGTACCTGTGTAGACACATGCACGCACACGAATCCTTTCCCTCCACTCTGGTGTTTTCTGTCCTTTTCTTTACGCTGGTTAGCGATCTACTCAACTGATTTCATGACCCACTGTGCCCTGAGCCATGGAGCCCGAGGCCCAGGCTGGAGACCTGGGTCTGCCACTCAGCCCCGTCAGCCGGCCCCGCTCCCTGGGGTGCGGTAAGAAGAGTGTGGCCCCTGTAGCCTGCTGCGGAAGGTGACTGAGGTCGCCCAGGGCGAGTGCAGCTAAGAGTCCCAGATAGTGAGTGCTTGTCACCTTAGCAGGACTGGCATGTTTCCGGCTTTCTTTTCTACTTCAGAAGTTCTGGTATTTCTTGAACTTATAAAAACTTGGGAGTATCATCTCAAGGAAGTGCTGGTAACTGGTGAAACGACAGAGCAAGGTGCCTGTCCGACAGCTGCTGTTCGAGGGTGGCCTGGAAGGTACGTGAGGCAGAGCAGCCTGCGAGGGAAGGCGGGGCGGGGGGGGGGGGGGCGAGGTCCCCAGGACTCTGGGCCCCTGCTTTGCCTGCCCAAGCAACTGGATTTAGGAGTCGGAGGTTCCCTGCGGGAGAAGAGGCAGGGGTGCCACCAGGGAGGGGCCGAGAGGTCCGGGGAAGCTGGTGCTTCTCCTGTCATCCAGAAAGTACACCCAGGGGCCGGGACCTGGGAATTTCCCAAACCACCTGTGCAGACAGAACGCTCGGCTCAGCCGTGTCTCAACCCCACGGTGTTTCTTCCATTTCAAGGAAGTCCTCATTACTCAAAGGCTCGCCTGAGCCGAACTACTCCTGGCTGCTCCTCTGACTACAGCGGTGCTCGGAAAAGGGGACCTGCCTCGCAGGGGTCATCTGTATTCCCAACCACGTCTCAGACTCAAGGGGGCAGGTCCCATGACCCGATAGGGCCTCTCTGTGATACGACCGCGACCTTCATCAGGACATGCTGGGGCTCCCCTGCACTTAGTTGTTCTCTCCCAGAAACAGGGGAGAAAGACTGCTGAAGAAGAAGCCCGCTCCCCACCCCGATTATCTTTCCAACCTGAGAATTTTCATATCCCACAGCTCCGTTAAAGTCTCGGTGCCCCACAAAGTCCCAAAGCATGTTAACAGCCTTTGGCTTTTTAAACAAGGAGTCTGTGAGGGGCCAGCAGGCAGAGGGGACAAGGACATCGGCTGTATGGGAGATGGCACCACCGCGGCCCCACCTCACCCAGCAACACCCGTATGGGCGCACAGGATCTTCGAGCACACCCCTGGCCTTGCCCTTCGGCGGAGCCCACCAGCACTCCACCCCCATCGGCCACTCTCTTAGAGTGGGGTCTACCACCTCCCCCGCCCCCAGTGCTTGTGGAGGAGGCTGTGTCCCCTCGTTTGCCCGTGTACGTACCTACCCTGAAACACAAACTCGGGGAGAGCAGGGGCCGGGCACCTTCAGGTCATCTCCAGGCCCCGTCTCGATGCCCGACACAGTACACGCCTGAGAAATGTTTCTGAATGAATGTATCCCTTTTAAAGACTCAGAATGCTTTCCAGCTACAAGGAAATTATAAGGCACAGTTGGAAGCTGTAAAACGCTTTGAAGAATGCCACCCATCCTATTTATGACAGGAAGTACTCCCCTTTCTTTTCAGTCCTTTTGATTTCAAAATTTACTGTTAAAGGGGAAAAAAAATCTGTCTAGGGAACATGATCTGGGAAGCCCATTAAACCTCATTTAGAGTTCCATTTTATATCTGTAAACAGAAAGACCAAGGCTCATGGCTTTTGGGAGTTAATAAGTCTAACACTGCAATAAATGAACCCGCTTTTTCAATTTGTGTCTGAAATTAGATTTAACTTTGCTTTAAAGTGGCTTTACTGCTGGTGAGGGAAGCCTGCCCGGCAGCAGGAAGGCCTGTGCAGAGTGTGGCTCTGGGACAGACAGCATCTCCAGCAAGTGTTTTCTTCAGGGGCGCGTGTAACGGTCTGGTGTGCCTCAGGAGAAAAGATGAAAGACCCCTCAGCTGTGTGGCTGTCACGAGACCCCCGGTATCTGTACTTTGACTCTAGCACTTTTCGCTCCCACATCCACTGCTCCTTACTCCGAAGAGCTGCGATCTTCATGCTCTTTTTTGAAACAAAAAGAACTAGAAGTTCCTGCATTTGCTGTCACAAAGCCGGGTGGGCAGGGTTAAGGACAACAAATGAGGCATCAGAGGCCGTCCGCTCCTCCTCAGGGCTCTTACGACCCATGCCCGACTTGGCCCCTAGAGCTCGAGGTGATGGACAACTGGTTGTAACTGGTTATAGCCAAATATAACTAGAGCTGCGGCAACACAAAAAACAGGGATCCTTCGGGACTGCCTCAACTTGATACGCCCACCCAGAGTGACCGGGAGGGTACGTGGGATGACAAACATCAAGGATTAGAAGAGGAAGCCTTACAAAGTTCACAAGGGCAAGTTCTAACCTTTCCTCCTTCTCCTGTGGATATACTGACTCTTCTATCCAATGACATTAATGCTATTAAGGGCAATTGGCTTCAAAAAGTAGAATTTGGGAGCCCATGTTGGGTCTGCCTTGAAATGTGGCACAACTTGGCTTCCTTTCCCATCAAAACTGAGCACCGGATGACAGTCTGTTCCAACATGTAAGTCTGTAATTAGGAAGGAATACATTCCACCTTCTTTCTTCCTGTTGTCACCATGTGACACACAGCCTTTACTGAAAAGAGGACTTCTACTGTTGGCAGAAAACGGGACCATGGGTAGCTCCTCCAATAAGCTCAGAAGGGACACCGGTGCCTTCGCACTCTCCTCAGAGGCAGACTCGAGGCTGGGGGGCCTCCCCGAGTCTATCAAAAAGGATCGTTCCCTCCCAGAAGCATTTCCCTACTCCAGCCACCTTGTCACGTCAGATGCTAGTAGCTGCTATTCCAGAACACCTGGAGACTCAGGAAAAGTCATTCTCCAAAATATAAGTATTAGATGCTGAGGATAAAGTGGTGAATAAAACAGACAAGGCCCTGTCTTCCTGGAACTTGTATTTCAACAGAAGGTGTAAGAAAAATCCAGGAAACCAGCAACACCTCTGTGATAAACGCCGTGAAAGAACGTAACACGGCGCAACGGGCGAAGCCGGAGTGGCGCAGGAGACGCTGAGAAGGAGCTGCATGAACGGAGTGTAGAAGGAAGACTAGACACCAGTTCCTGTCCGAGGCGGCGGCCTGAGCCCAATTTCTAGCCATACCACACACGCCGCAAAAGTGTCAGCCCTCCCCTCCCCTCTCTTTTTAATGGCTATTTCTTTCAATACCCTCCCTACAAAACCACTCTTCACAGCAGCTGAGATGTGGAAACAGCCCCACGTCCATCAGCTGATGGATGGATAATGGCTGTAATCCATACGATCGAAAATATTTGGCAATAAAAAAGGAATGAAGTGCTGATAAAGGCTAAAACAGACAATTCATGAAAAGAGGACATGAAGTGAAAAGAAGCCAGTCACCAAAGGTCACATACCATGTACGGCTCCGTTTGTATCAACGTCCAGAACAGGCAAATCTAGACAGACCGATGAGTGTGTTGCCAGGACCGGGGTTGGGGGTGAGGGCGACAGGAACGACAGTTACGGGCTACGGGGCTGTCTTTGCGGGAGGATGACAGTGTTTTACAATCATTTGTGGTGATGGTTGCACAACTCTGCGAATACACTAAACCACTGATTGTACACTTGAAATGGTGATTTGTGTAGTCTGTGAATTATTTCTCAAAGCTGTTATTAAAAACAACCAGAGTCAAGCTGGGGAAGGCTGTTTCAGCAAAGGGCCCTCTGCTGCAGAGTCTATTCTTGTGGGAACCCCCTGGTGTCCTGACAGCAGAGCCAGGGGACTTCTCGAGCTCAGCGCTGCTTCTACCCACAGATGGGCAAGACCACTTGGTCTATGGAACACGGCTCCATTCAGTTCGAGGCTGCGGTGCCGCAACATGCAGACCAAGTGTCAGTGCCACCCCGTAAAGTTTAGCTGATCCTTCAATTTCACACACTGACACATGCACAAAATGCCACGATCTGCATATAAGTGGGAGCTCTTTAATTTTTTAAACAATTTAAGTCCAATTCTCCCTTTGCTCTCAGATACCAGCACAAACATTCACACATAAGAGGCATATGCTGCCCCGACATGGCGTGGGAGCCACAGAGCGCTGCCCCTGCGCGGCAGCAGCTGCCCCGGGGAAGGCTCCCCGCACGCCTCGGGCAGAACCAGCATCCCACGTGCGGTACGTGGCTTCCACAGCTCGAAGGCCAGACTCCCCCAGTCTCAAATCCTGGTATGCTGGGGAAGAAGAGAGCAGGGACCGTGTCCAGGTAAGGCACCGGAGGGTAGAATTTTGGCAAAAGCAAGCCCTCTATTTTAGGGTATTTACGGGACACTGTACATGTGAGTATGGCTCAGTTTACAGTTGTGGAGAAAAGATGGCAGTGTTCATAGACAACAGTGTGCTTTTTTGCAGTGGATTTCAGCACAGAAATAGAATGTGAAATATGTAAACCACTGATAGAGCAATAAAGAACCAACAAAACCCCACACTGATTTCACTCATGAGCCCTTTAAAGACAAAATGAACATGTGATGTCACTGGACATGTGAGGTACCTTGCGGCCCTGGGCACTGCCTAGAAGGTAGCGCTGGCAGGGAAACCCCCTGGCGGTGAACGGCTTCCCGGGGTTGGGGTGCTCTGGGCCCCGGATGCCATGAGGAATGTTGTAAACTATGAATATTGTCCTGCAGTCCTCGTGGCCGGGGAGGGATTCCTGGAACTTGAACACCCCCACCTTCCCCCGGGTTTTGGGCTCTACCATAAGAGCATTAAGGCAACGAACGTTACCTGTAACTCCAGAAACTGTGCTCATCTCTGCATCTTTCTGAGAAAATCTGTATAGAGAGGGGTGTGCGGCGGCATACAAAGCTTCTATACCAAGGACCTGCTGCTGAGCACCAAATGGTAAAGAACAAGGAACAGTGAGAGACTAGAAGCTTCTCTAATCAAGTCTGGCTGAACCTGTGGCTAAACGCCCCTCTAGTAAATGTTCTTTTCCTTTCTCTTCTATTTACAAATTATAAATATTATCAACTGATTGTGTTTATTTAAATGGCCCTTCTAAGAAAAATTGAGTAGGTTATGCCATCAGTGGCTCATTTTTTCTTAATACATCTCAGCAGCCGCGACACGCTGGAACAATTCAAGGTAAATACAGCACAGTCCCTGGCTTTGGGAACAAGAAATGCGTATTAATCTAAAAAATAAAAGTTTTCTTAACTCTGTCATTTTAGATCAGTTTTTGAAAAAATCCTTTATCATAGTACAGTAGGAGACACTTTACTTGTTGCAAGATTTCCACAGAAAAAAACCTAGGGACACTGAACTTAGTAACAAAGAAAGAAAACTCCAAGAAAGACCTAGACATATCTTCCTGACTTGGAAGGAAATGTTCCAAAACCAGTTTCATAAACCAAATACAGCAAAGGAAAAACACACAAATACAACTAAAGAGTTTATAAGAGCTCTGTTCTCTCCCACATCATAAAAGGCACAAGGTTTAAAAAGACAGGTATGTCTGCAGCAACTAAAGAAAATTACCCCGATCTCTTTTTTCAATCTGTACCCCACCCAAGCCTTCAAAACTCTAGAAAAGGATTTATAAAGCTGTGTCAAAGAAACAGCTCAGCCCCCCGCTCCAAAGCACTGTCTTGGCTTTTTAAAAAAAAGGTATTAATTCGCACTAAAGCTCACATCCAAAAGTTGGGCTTCAACAGCATTTGACCTTTTGATTTGCAACTTGAGCTTAACCATGTCACCAGGCCACCAACCCGGACTCCCTACCCCTGCAGAGAAATTGTGACAAACAGCCCAGTGCTGGATATGGCAGGTGTTTTAGGAAACTCCCATCTCACAACTCACCCTGAGAAACCAACTCGCTAATTGCCACACACCATTCTGACTCTCCAACAATGGTCTCTTTTTTGATGCTTAATCCCAAAACTGCCTCGTGGGGCTCTAGGCCAGGACGGTGCCTCCAGACAATGCCGGTTAAGGACATGCGGAGGTCCTGGGGTGCATGTGCAGCCTCTGGGAGGAGGGAGAAAGAGATGTCCCTGCACCGTGCCGCCCTCCCACAGCACTGGGGTCACGGGCCGGACACCAGCCAGGCCACAGCATGTGTTGCTCTGCTGCGTGGACTGTGTGTGGAGGCAGCCCGGAGCAGAAGGAGGCACGGAGTTCGGGGCACTGCATTTTAATAAATGTAACCAACTGAGCTTCCTGAAGTGCCAACGGAGCCTGAAGAGACTACAGCTAACCTCTCCTCTAAACTGTTCTGTGAGGAAAACAGAATACAAGCGCTTTCTTTCTTTTGTCCCTGGAATGCTGTGGAAAAGCAACCAGAGGAGTGAAGGGGAACGGGGAGCTCCGTGTGACCGGGACCGGACCTGAACACTCTGCGAAGACGACGGTGAGCTTGAATGGAAGGAGGGTTAGCGTGAAAAGGAACGGGCAGAATCACAGTGGTGGATCAATTTTAGAACGCAGAGACGCAGCAAACTGAGCTTTTATTCTCCGCCCTTTTAACATGCCAAGGTCTGTGAATCATGAAATTCTCTCAATTCACAGGAACTATGCTTTGGGCCCAAATGAAATCCAAAATGAGCACCAGAGCTGTGAGACCACTGCACTCCTGGAATCATCCCCTCCGACTTCAAAGAAATGCTGCGGTGTTTTCTGCTCCAGCAAACGAGGAGTTCTCTTAGTAACACTGCACTCCAATGCACGCCCTCCCCGCGTCCGTGAAGCCCACCGTGGTAGGGCCGTTTATCGCGTTTTCAAGGGCTCTTCAGCAGGAACCAGAGGAAAGGCCTGCGAGGTTGGATGTTTTCCATTTGCAATCAACCTTGAACGTGTCCTTTGCGAGCGGAGCGGAGCGGCTGGATGCTGGCACGGCCGAGTCTGTGTTCTCTGGTAGAACAGGTTTCACCCTCTTTGCTAATCTGCCTCCTCAGATTTGCTTGCTGCTACTACTTTGGTTCTAAGTTCCTTCTTCTTCTTCCTTGTGAAAGACTTTGCTTTCACCTCTCCCAAGGTTACATTCCTTGGAGGCCCAGAAGCACCGCAGACTCAAGGTGGCCTTTTAACGTTGTTAACTACCTTTCCAGCTCCTCCGTGCTGTGTTGTGACCAACTGTCAGGCACTTTATTAGATGAAAGGAAAAAACTGCCTTCTGTGAATCAGCCGGTGCTGTGGAGCTGGGGTTCTTACATGGGGGTGACTCTGCCCCCTAGGAGACATTTGGTTATGTCTGGAGACACTTCTGATTGCCAGACTGGGAGGGGGTAGGTGGCGCTCCTGCTAGCATCTCATGGGTAAAGGCCAGAGCTACTAATCTTCCTACAAGGCCCAGGCCACCCCACAAGAGAGAATTACCTGGTCCAAAATGTCGGGAAGTGCCGAGGTTGGGAAACCGTGATTGACAGCAAGTTCTCCCCTGCACCCTCCCCTCCCAGCCCACCATGCCCCCAGATCAAGAACTCTGTGACCTGATGCATAGGGGCTGAAGCTTATGCTTCTTTTCTCTCTTTCTCCCTGACTAAAGGAAGGAGATAATATAAAGGTTGTTTCAGAAAAATAACAAAACCCGACCATTTCACAACAAATGAGACACTGTGAATCTTACATGAACAGAAATTACATGAAAGCCATGGACGTTAGCAGACATTTTCTCACATCGTGTTGGTAACAGTCCCATGAAGAAAGGGTTTAGGGCTCCTTTTTAATCCTGAGGAGACGGAGGCTCAGGATCCTTGGCCATGGTTCGCAGGGAGGAAGCAGGGGAGCTGGTGAAGAGGACACTGATGTCGCCGCACCCAGCATTTCTCAAACTGTGGATTGCGACCCATTTGGTGGGTCATAAAATCTATTCACTGCATCACGACGCACGTTTTTAAAGAAAATGAAATAGGAAATGATAGTCAATGTAAAACTGGTTTTGTGAAACTCTTCTTGCCACTTGGCTGCAGTTCCGTCCAGGCAACGGCTGTGCAGACAGGAAGATGGCACCCGGGAAGGGGACGACTCAGCTGCGGTCACCAGTCATTTGGGGGCCTGGGACTCGAGTGCAGCTCGTCATCAAGGCAGTGCCTTGGCCAGGACCAGATGCTCAGCCGGGGTGTAAAGAGGAGATCAAGGCATGGAAGAGGCACTCCCAAGGCCAGAGCAGGCGCCGCTCCGTCCCTTTCCTTCTCACAGCCAGCCATGAGGGCGTGTCCCCTTGATGGGAGACTAGAGGGCTGTCATCCAGCTGTCCCACTTCAACCCAACCCAGGAGACCTCTCCTTTCAGCCCTTGGTACTTCCCCAAACACAACGAGGGGAGGGGCTGATGCTAGTTCTCTGCCAGAGAACTAATTTTCGGGCTCAATCTGCCAACTGAAGCACCACAGCAGAGCATGACATCCTGGGGACCCTCCTGACCAATGTCTTCTGTTCCCATCTAAGCCAGATAAGATGCTGAGTTAATGATTCTGAATTTCTGAACACTCACCTGAGGTGTGCCCCTAATTTTGAAGTGCTCACCTGTAGTCCACAGCAAGAAATTAACTTCAAGGCCACTTGAGGAGCTCTTGGGAAAAAAGGTCCCAGAGCCAAGCTGCATGGCTCCTCACCCCCCCCACCACAGCAGCTACTGCTAACCGTTCAAGAGACCTGCTAAAGAGGGCAGGAAAGTCATCGTTTAGAAGGGATCTGAGAAAATATTCTTTGTACCAAGGATCAGTTAAACTTCTATTTTCTAACTTTCAGGGCTCTTTAGTTGAGCCAATATGCTCAGAAACTACAGACAATATATTTCTGTGAACTGAGGTTCCCCTCAGCTCATTTTCCATCCTGGTTAAAAGCAGCCCACATATGGTTAGTAGTTTCATTAGCTCCGGATGTAAAAGATGGTTGACTTCTGTGCTTAGTGTTACTTTCCAGGCTAAGGAAGGCAAACATCCCCCACCTGTGCCCCACGTTTCAGGTGGTGGCAATGAGAATGGGAAGGCAAGGCATGAAGTGGCCTACAATGCTACGCGTGACTCTGCCCCGCTCCTGATGACATTTGTCCTCCAGCGCTCTTCCCGTAAGCCTGGGAGCACGGGGCATCCCTCCCCTGCAGAGCAGGCCTGTGCGCTCACGTCATGGCTGATGCGGGCACCTGGAAGTCAGGACTGGTGGTCAGAAGGCTCACACACCCACCGATCTGACCTGCAACACACTGACGAGCCACACCAGGCTGAGCGCCATGCTCAGAAATCCTGACCCCACGGACCAGATGTTCTGGAAACGCAGCTGAAACCCAGAAGCAACACAGCTGATACAGACCCTGAGCTACCTAGAGAGAATAATTAAAAATAAGCCTCCCAGTGGACCGCGCGAGCCTGCCCACACACAGAGAAGGCAGGGAAGGGCCCAGGAGGGTGACAGCAAAGCCGGTGAAGCAGCTCCTGGACGGAGGGCCCCAAGTCACGGCGGGGCAGGAGTCGCACACAGTGGAGCACACTCTGGTGGGACGTTCCGGCAACAAAGGAGTGCTGCAGCGCACCGAGCCGGCAGGCGTGAGCGGCCGCACACCCTGCATCAACGAGCTGTGCAGACGCTGCGGCAGCCAACGAGGAGCAGCAGGCTCCCCTGTCAAAAGGGACTTTACGTATATGCTTTCAGGAAAAAGGCCCGTCCGAGAAGAGTAAGGGGAGCCTTTCCGTACACCTTGGAGACATGGGGGACCTACACTCCCTACTCTGCTGGAGAGTCCCGTTGTCCCTGGGGCTAAAGTCTCGGTCCCAGGTCCCAGCACCCTGAACAAAGAGCAGCAGGGCCATAACTCACTGTTCTTTGCCAGGAAAGTCACTCCAGAGCCCTTTCCCACAGGCATGCTTCAGACACAGCCTGCCACACTCCAGTAAATTCGGCCAACTTTCCAACGACTGCTATTTAGGACATATTTAAAAGCTCTGATAATGACTGAAAGGGACAATCCTTATTTGTTTAGGTCAAGGAGAAGCACCGAGAATAAAGTCAGAATCCTCAAGACCTTCCCATCAAATAATAATTCTTTCTCCTATGAAATGTTCTGTCACTTAAAATAAAGGCAGATGGTTATTCAACTAAATTCCTGCTAATCAATGTCACAAGAAATCACACTTAACTAATAAAGTTTCTAGAAAACAGCCTGGTTGGCCAAAACGCTGTTGCTTTTCTGGTTCTGAGTGACATTTCAAGGAAACTTCATAGTGAGATGAGCTGTCAGTGTAACTAACTCCATGCCAGGACCTCAGACAACCTGGGAAGGGGGCAGGGTAGAGCACACTGTCAGAAAAAAATCCCAACTGTGCACCACGGCCTCAAGGTCCCCACGACCTGCCCCAACCCCCAGCCCTGACCTCAACCCAGCAGGCCCCAGAGCCAGGTGGACAAACTCCAGATAAAGCAGGCCAGATCAGCCTGCAGCTAAGAGTGCTGTGTACTTTTTAAAAGAGTTTTCAAAAGTAACAAGGGGGGGGGAAACAGGGTGTTGGGCCTCATAACTTCCGGGCAGAGAGTGACAGGTGCCCGGAGCCTGCTCTGATCCGCCTGCCCTCTCCTGTCCGCTGCCGGTCACAGGGCGCTGGCATTTCAGAAGAATTCAGCTCTGATTAAAACATAACCTCATGCCTATAAATAAAAATGTCTTTTAAACACTAATTAAAAATAACAGGCTGGCATTTGGAAACTCCCATAACAAAAATATAAGAGTTGAAATAAAGAACAACAGTTGCCTGTTTGATCCATGCTCAGGTGCGTAACAAGCCAAATGTGTCTTCTCTGAAGTTTTTCATTAACTCTTGAATTTATGGGGCTTTAAAATGCATAACAATGTCCATCTTACCTTTTAATCTAATAATGTCACAGTGAGCTTTTCCCGATTTACTCCGTTTTAGTGACTGTGTGATTAGTTTTCATATTTTAGTTAACCCAACATATCCAAAATATCATTTCGACATTGTAATCAAGAAGAAATCATGAAATAATTTGCTTTTTTGTACACCATGTCTTCAATTTCCACAGTGCCTTTCACACTCTCGGCACCTCTCAACTCACGACGGCCACAGATCAAGCACTCAGGAGCCGCATGTGCCTGCAGGCTGCCACACGGCCCTGGACAAGTGAACACAAACCAAACTCACTTGCATTTTAGGAGTTTTATAGAAAAGAGTTTTTCTCATTTGGACTGTGTGCTTGCTTGTTTTTTACTTCAGATGACTTAATACAATAAATATTTACTATTTCATGGATATAAAAACTCCTGGAATTCATCTTAGGATTCACACCACATTCTTCACAATAAGCTAAAAGATATTACAAACCACATCATATTGCTTTCCCACAAGCATCCAGTTTTGCTTTTCAAACCACGGCTGTTAGATTTAGTTTTCATTTCCTTTACACATGGCTCCTTTCCTGTCCTAACTCAATGCAACCAAGCAGCTCTGGCACATCGGAGCCAAGTTTCCTTAATGTGCAGCAGGATGGCGCCACCATCGTGCACAAAATGACCCGCCTGAGTTTCTAATTCAAAAACACTCCACCCTGTCTGCTCATTCCTTTAGGAAACTTCTGTCCGTCTTTATGATTTAAGAAGTGAAAGGGAAAGACACAGGACCTCAAGAGAGACTGGTGATAAGCAGGATCAGAGAGGCCCCACTGTAGCAATCCCAGGTGGGGAGCAGTTCTTCCCTCAGGAGCACACAGCATGGATGCTGCTATTGGGAACAGCAGTTTCAACCGCCTGGGAGGCAATGGGACCATCACTCTTCACCAACAGAGAGGGCCCACCGTCTAAAGTCCCAAGAGCGTTCCTGGTTACCTCTGCATCCTGCTGGGGGAGGTGGTATGTCCTCTCGAGGCTTTGCAGAGTGCGGGGGTTCAGAGTCTTCTGCTCCAAGAGATGCTCCAGAAGCAAGACAAGCTGGTCTGGAAGGAGCTAAGGGCAAAACCAAGAAGTCTGTGAAAAGACTAGAGATTTGACCTTGGTAAAACCTCATTGCTTACACCATATCCCCAAAGACACTGCATTTTGGAGCCTGATTAAGTCCTATTCTCCACGGCTTTTCATGTCAGTTCTATATTTAGAGCAGATCAAAAGATACAGTGTTTATTATTTTTAGGTTGTACGATGTGATTTAAGGTGTGCGACATGATGATTTAATATACGTTTACACTGCAAAATGATAAAAACTGTACTTAATAAAATATTATCATGGTTCATTAGATTTCTTTATGGCATGTAAATGCCAAAAAATGTCATTTAACCCAGATAAAGATTCAAGAAGCCATCTGATCTTAAGTGAACATATGGAAAAGAAACAAGCAGTTTTCAGATTTCCTGTACCACCTAAACCTTGCAAGTGTACACTAAGAAATAAAGGGCACACAATGAAACAAGAACCATGTGTCACAATCCCTCCATTATAAATATTACAAGTTTACCATTCCGTTTAAATTTTAAGATGATTGTACATGTGATTTTATACATGTGTGTATGTATAATTACACACACACACACACACACGCTCTCTGCACAAGCTTACTCTTCTTCCTGAATTTTCATACAGTCAAAAAATGGTGTTTATCACTTAAAGGCAAAGAGAGGAAGATGTTCTCATATGACATAAAAACAACGAAAATTTATGAGCAAACAGTATTTGTGAAATCCAAGAACTTAAAATGTCTTATTCACTACTGGACTGCGTGCAATGCCTGGATCAGCCCTGACCATAGGGCAGTGCTCAAATAAACTCTAAACGGAGGGAAAAATAAATTGAAGATACATCTTGCAGGAACTGTACGAACTGAAAAATATTTATTCTGAAATCAAGGTTTTAAAAGTATTACTCTGAATTCTATTATTCTCTACATTTAGCTTTTCTCCATCCCTGCTTATGACCAGATAATCCCTGCCAGCTAACTCGATTTTACAGGTCTAGAAGTCAATGCTCGACCAACAGAATATTCATACCACCACCTGGATTTTAATCCCCAGTTTGATACTTTAAAAGAAAATTTAAAAATCTTACTACCTTTCTACTAGCTTTTGCCCCCAAGGGTGCACTCTGCCCCAGCCCCATTCCCAAACACACACACAACTTCCCGAAACACACATGGAGGAAAACCGAGCAGACAACACGCGCATTATTCACCATGCAATTTCACAGTGAAAGCATTTCTCGTACTTCCTCATATCGCCCTTCAAACTAATAATAAAACCCCCACTTTCCTACAGACAAACATGGATGTACATCACTTGATTTCTGGGCATGTTTATTTTATAACATCACTTTTTCCACCTTAGAGTCAATGCTGTGGATCGTCTCTCAGGCTGACAGGATTAAAACAAGGTACCTTCAGCAAAAACAGGGTTACAACCAGCACTGACCGTGAGGTCCTATAGGAGGACTCAAAGGATAGCTAACACTGTATTTTCTTTCATTATAGGTCATGTGCCTTTAAGATGTTTGAAGATATCAAATCACTACCTAAAAACCAGTAACAAAAATGCCAGTTTTTCATTTTTTATATTTCAGACACATGAGGCTTTTATATTTTCAAAAATTTACTGTTTACAAAATAGCCCAAATCCAGGGAGCCTTCTCACCAGTTCCTACCACGAGCAATCTCCTCAGGCCCTGCCTGGCAGCCAGGCTCCCTCAGCCTTCCTTCCCACCCACAACATCCTGCAGCCTCCCTCTCTGGATCTTTCCTTCTCGCATTCCAAAAGGGGCCTTTCTCTGGTGGAGGCTAATCCTTCAGCCCCGGCCTTGAGTACACCCCTCAGGTCCCCTTAGGTCACTCTCCAATTGTCCTCCTGCACTTGAACCCTCTTGACGGAGCTGGCCTTTCTCCTCCATCACTGTCTCTCTCCCCCACCTCACTACTGCCCTTTACAGAGTGTGTCCTAGCAGCCCCCACCAGGTGGTGGCCGGGCCTGGCTTCTGCCTCTGCAGAGCTGTGGAGGGGAGGCCCCAGCCTGAGTCAGGGGCCCATCCAGCCCTACCCCCTGACAGGCACTCTCAAAACTGGTCCCCAGCATATCTATAACTAGCCACCCCCAGGAGCAACAGCTTGATGTCGAGGCCACTCTGGATGCAGGACTTCTGAGGAAGGGCTCACCTGACAGAGCACAGAACACCCATCAGCTGGGGACTTGGGCCCTGCTGGCTAACTAAACATAGCAGGACCCAGCCCTGCCAATTTGTAGGGTTACAGGGAAGGAAGGAGCAGGAAGGAAAGCATCTCCCTATTATGTGTACGCACTTACAAAGAGCCTATTGTTACAACTCAAGTTTGGGATTTGGTTTAAACTAGAGAGACCCACGGAGGAAAGAAGCCCTTGAGTAAGAGGATTCACTTGGTCCTTAACTTACCCCAACTGGGTCTAACCAACACACACAACTCCAGCTTGAAACTGAAGAATTACTAGCTTGTGAACGGATCAAGATACTTTTATATCCTGAAGTTTTCTTCTGAGCAGAACGGTCACACATCCTCGCAGAGAAACAAAACCAAAGGATCACTGAAGGCCTTTGTCCTCTTCAAATTTTCCACGATGGAAAAATATTTAAAGCCAAGCCCCCTGCCCGAAGATGGACAGCAGAGATGGATGGGGGGGGGGGGTCAAACCCTTAGGGCTCTCTAACATGTTTCATTTACTCTAACTGGAGAGAGGCAGAGAGCAAGCCGCATGCCCTTCCAGGGAGCCCCCCCACCGCCACCCCAGGCAGCGCTGCCGGGAGGGTCGGCCTGTTCAGAGAGGGCAGAAGGCAATGAGGGCCCACGCAGAGACCTGAGACCATTTCTCCCGAGCGAACGAACACACGCAAGCTGGTCCTACGCTTTGGAGCAGACTTGTAGAAGTGACTCTCCCTTAGTAAACAACCTGTAGCCATCTGGCTTCCAAATGCGGCTCTTCTAATTCACCAGGAAAAATGCAGTTTCTAAACAATGAGGAAAGTAGAGAAAATCAGCGATCAAATGCTCTTTTGGTACACAGACAATAAAACTGATTCAGTATCCTTCATTCACAAACAAGTAAACATCACATAATTTTTTACATGACATTACAAGACCCCGAAAAGAGGATATGAAAGCAAAAATGTGGTAAGTAGCTCACTTTAATACAGCACATTTCTCTTCCTAAAATAAACATTTACTCCCTATAAAGCCACCTTACAATGAAAAAGAAGTACTATGTAATAAACCAAAATGTTTGCACAGCAGTGGAGAGACATCGTACGCTAGCAAGTGTGCTCAAAATGCGGGGCTGGGCACCAACCCGGCCCGGCAGCTGGCACAGCAGCAATGGGAAATGTTGTGTGGGTCATTCCGCTCCCACCCACGTAGAAATCAAATTAAATCTCACATGACTTCTAGGCCAACTGTGTTTTAATGCAGCAGTACTGAGAGCTTCCGTCACACTATGGGGTGATTAAGGAAAATAAAGTGCGCGTTTCAGAGCATTATCTCCTGAGAAAGCAGCTCCTCTAAACATTATAAAAGAACCCGCCTTTATTTCTGAGGGTCTAATGGTGCTCACGCCCACAGTTTACCAGTGACAGGAAGAGAAGGTCCCCTCCTTTGCACACACAAGGACTTCATGACGGGGTGATCGCTTTTCCATAGGGAAACCACCTCGGTACTTTAAAAATTCATCTGCCGCAGAAACTTAGGCGAAATAAGACAATGCGGTGCCAAAGTCATGTGCGTGTGAAAGAGAACTTCACAACACGGAAAAACTTAATACATGAATACAAAACTTACGAATACGAAACATAACATAAAATGCTAAAGGGGGTCAGTCAATATAAACGCTATTTGTTAAGGATTTAGAAGTCTGTCTTCTCGCTGTGAAGAGGGAGGATTCCGTAGTCGCTAATTACCCAGAAATGTACAAAGAAAAAAGTCTACCTGGTATTTTTCCCAGTCAGCTTAAGAGCTGAGGGAAGCCACAGAACTCTGAATGGTTTTAAAGAGTTTCCACACAGGCTCTTGGAAAGAAAATATGAAATTCCAAACCCACCCTCCTAGTCTACAAGCAGCACAAAGCAAACAAACCCTGACTCTTCCAGAAGCCCCTTACCGCTGTCAGAGGGGCATCACTCACTCCCAGCTCCCAGAGGACCACCCACGCAACTGAGCCCCTCCACCATTTCTGCCATTAGCAGGACGCAGAAAAGGCCAGCTCGCCGCCTAGATCAGAAAATGTCACGAATGCGTCCCACCACTGACCTTCCAGAGGCAGGAACCGACAGAAGGAACCCGGCGCCGCCACCGCCTGCACCCCTTCAAAAGGAAGGCACCTCCCCTCGTGGCCCAGCTGGCCCGCTGCAGCCGCACACGGAGGAAGTCTCGGAGAGGCTCCCAGACAGGGAATGAGCCTGGGACTAAGGCAGCCACCAACTGACAGTGGCGTGAGTTCTATTATTACCCCATTATCACTCTGGATCTGTGCCTAAATGAAGCATGCTTCCTCCCTGCTGCCATTTCCTTTTATCCTGGCTGGAGACTAAAAGCGGATCAATGGGGGCAATACATATGATGTCACTTCAATTTACAGCAACAGCCTCCCTCCTTCAGTCTGTCTGAAATACACAGAAAGATCAATTCTTCCCAAAAATGGTTAAAAAATGCTTAGGGAGCATTCTTCTTCCAGAAAAGCATTCTCTGCTATATTTGTCTATGTTACTACGGCAGGAACTGTTTACACTGAACAAAAACAGAAGAAATGGGGGAGGGAAAAAAAATCTCAAATTCTCCTGTATGCTGGAGACTGGCTGGCTGAAATTCAACAGAAGCAGGGGCCAAACCAGAATCGAGGCAGCTGACCTTTCAAAGTCACAGGCTTTCGGGTGCAGAGTCACAAGAGAGACAGCAGTTCTTTGCCCCTTGGATTAAAAAGGTAATCCCACAGATATAAAGTCTTTTTTATAAGATTTCCCCAAAGTCGAATAAATTCCTTTCTACTCTTCCCAGAACACACACACCACACGAAATATCCTCAGGTGTCCCCACAGTCCACAGTGTGAGAACAGACAGTGCCCCTTCATGTACTTTTCTCATTACGGGCAACAGGAACGGACTATAGGACACAAGGCAAAGCCTTAACAAATCATCTTTCAGACGATGCCCTGACCCAAAATAAAACAAAATAAGAACTGCTAAGTTATATAAATTTTCGTATCATGACTTTTGAAAATGGGGTATAATTAAGATGTAATTTTAAAAATCTCCTCAAAACATAAGAATTCTCCTTCCTTACTACCCCAAAAGACACACAAAATCCTAACAGTATCAGAACCCTGGTGAAGCTGACCTTCCAGACCCCAAACACCAGCCAGGACTACGGTCTTCATATCAATGTTAGAATAAGATCTTCTTTCCTAATGATACATGTTTTTAAGTGACAAAAATGAATTATTTAAAAATATGTACACAGGACAAGTGTCTGCCTAAGAGCTGTTGTCAACTAAGGTATCATGATATAATTAAAATATTCCTAGTTTAAACTAGTAACTTACATGGAGGAAAAACAATTGGTTTGAGTTGCTACTGAAAACAAAACCTACAAAGAAGAACCAACCTCTGCATGCTAAAACAAAACCTTAATTACATTTTAAAGAACTGCCAAATTTAAGAAAAGAAGTCACAGTTCCTATTATTTTGGGGACACAAACTTGATTTACCAACAAATGAAAGTCACCAAATAAAATAATTAAAAGTGAAAATAA
Source organism: Ursus americanus (assembly GCF_024610735.1). Classification (NCBI taxonomy): domain Eukaryota; kingdom Metazoa; phylum Chordata; class Mammalia; order Carnivora; family Ursidae; genus Ursus; species Ursus americanus. The sequence continues at coordinate 27,003,155 of NC_142160.1, read as the reverse complement.
TTTAGTTCAAAATACAGAAAGCAATCAACAGACATATTTATCCAGCATAGTCCTTTCTGAGTATCAAACATATTTAGGGAGTATGTCTGTAGTCCGATTTTAGTAGGAAAATTCAAGCTGAAGCAAATATTCATATAACTCATTTCACAGGAAAAAAAAGTTGGGAAACATTTTGGGAAACAAAAATACAGTAAACTCCCCTTGCACACATTTCTTCCCCTCTTGCCATACTACACCTCATTCTTTTTAATAGCTGCGTAGTGTTCCATTATGTGGTTCCCTACCATGGCTACAGTCTGACATACAAAATCAGCTGACAGTTTTCACTATAAAGGTATTCACATGCTGGACGTTGGGGTGGGGGTCGTAAATTAGTACGCAATTGAATTTTGAGTTAGAAAATATTACTACTTATAAGTTAGAAACTCCAGCTCATAAAACATACACTCTTATTCAAGATAAACACATCAGTATTAAATACAGTATTATTAATTTAGATAAGAGCATTAATTCTAAGGAAACAAAAAGAGGATTCTTGTTTTAAAAAAACCTAAACATGTAAGAAAAGTTAGAAGTATTCTCTGATACTTTCAAGAATTCCAAATTCTTTAGAAAGCTTTAAACAAGCCCAACATTGAGCATGCCATTGTTGTCATGGCAGAGTGAATGGACTGATCACTTAGGAATTTATAGTTTTTTTTTCTTCATGAGTGATGATTTTCTTGAGAAGCATAAAATTCAGATCAGGAATTGTCTCCCTTTGGCCCTCTGGTTACTGACCTGGCAGGTTGCTGGGTAGGGGAAGCAGACATGACGATCTTAAGTACTCTGGTAAAATTCTGGGAAATTCCAATGTCAGTGTTTACAAAATGTATAATGACATAAACCATTAATGTACACATGGTCATAAAAGGTGACTAGAAGACTGCCTTTTATGTTGTTTAAATAACATGCTTTGTGTCAGACAGCATAGAGTTTGGGTAATACTTTTACAAAAGTTGGGGAAATTAGCACAGGAAAATGTGACCCCCTTATATAACGTGAAAACAGGAGAACAATCTATGCCAGTCAATTATATCAGATCCTATCTGCTCATGATGGTGTCTGCTTTAGTCTCTGTGGCGTCACTTTTGGAAGTACCACGACCAACCCACGGCTCAAAAGTAGAGGACATGAGCTGCCTGGTCTTTTCCTTTTTTCCTACCTCCAGCTGAAGTAAACTATTTTTCTTAAATCATGTCAAAAACATTTCCCAATAATTTACTTAATGGAGAGAAGATCTACTTTATGAAGAAATTCAATACTGCAATCTAATTTAAGCGATGAGATGCATAAATGATTAAAGCCCGTGCTCTAACGAAGTGCTGAGCCAGCACCTGGAAACCGGCGGGGGGCGGGGGTCTATAATGAGGTCCAGTTAGTATAGGCAGAGTCACGAGAAACCTGTCGGCATTTCTCTAGTCTTAGAACAACAATATTTGAAAATAACAGATCTCAAAAGTTCAGATTTCCATGCTTTTCCATAAAGATGAACGCTAACACCATCAGATAAAAGACATAGTTCTGTGCACACAACACTCAAATATTGCTAGAATCCTACATTTTCTGAAAGCTTTGCACATACAAAGCATTGCCTCAAACAGCTGCATGCTCAGATTTTTGTTGTCATTTACAACATAAATGAACTATCAAATATTTTCAGTTTTTTCCAAAAGAAAAAGAACAGTAAACTGTAATTTCATTCAAATTCAGAATTTTTCTCTTTTTCTCTCACTTCCTATATTACCCCAAAATGTCAAAATCACGGTCTGTGTGACATTATTTATTACAAATTAAATACCTGAGTAAGTAACTATATCAATTTTAGATTCCCCTTTGTAACATTTGGTCGAATAGATTTCATGGAGTCCTACGCTCCTGGTAAAGAGTGATCTACAGAACACCCACAAAAGGTGTTCAGAAGTATAAATATGTAACTCGTAGTAACATTGTCTAAAAACGTACTTTTCCCTCTAAACAACAAGTAGTGAATAAATTGGGGGGGGGGAACTAAGCTCTTATTGAAAATACACTCTTCAGTATCTTATGGATCCTCTTAAGTGTAAACAAAGAGTAAGTTCAAACAAAACTATATTTTAACATCTGTAAAAAAGTTTAAGGCAACTCCTTAGAGACTGTCACCCGACAGTGCTCATTTCTTGTGCCATCTACCCCTGGCCTGACATTCACATGTTTAACAAATTTAAACAAAGGCATTAATGTCCAGTATAATAAGTGGAGTAATATAGTAAGAATGACTGCAAGAACAGTTGGCAATCAACAATTTGGCAATTTAAATCTATTACAAGAAAACTTATAGCTACAAATGAAAACTCAAGACAGAGGTGATTCTCACTTCTAAACTAAAACAAACCCAAAAAATACACATATTAAAATATATCAATTTAAAAAGTTTTATAAGCATTCCAATAATGGATGCAGTAGGGGATTCTTATTTTAAAAGCTAATGGTAAAATAACTGAAATGCCTCTGCAATTGTAATCAACTGTATTCAATAAAATGATGGCTCTATAATGTTTTTAAGGAGATAATAAATAAGTTAGGTTGTACAAGGAGTTGCAACAACCCATTCTGCTCTAAGTGCAAAAACTTGATAGTACCTCTGAGAGAGACCTGCTGCTTGCTTTCCAAAGTCTCCTTGTTAAAACTTGCTATTCAAGAATAAATTTTTCCAAATTATCAAAATTACCCGCTAAAAAGAAAGTAAGCCACAAAAGCATCTTAGAGACAATGGTACTAACCAGACCATAAGGTGAGAAAAAGACCAGAAACAGGAGGAAGGAGAAACCAAGTCAATCACTGGCCTCAGCTTGGACATGGGCTCGGGCATGGATCGACACACACACACACTCAACGTGTTTTTAAACACAGAACACAATTTATAAACAAATTTCATTCCTGGGTGTTTATTCTGGTCTAGAATGCTAACATTCCATCACTCCTGGTTCCTGCCCTTTCTTCTTCACAGGGGCATAGTCAAAACAACAGGAACATCTTTTGGTTAGACTTTATTTTCTAATATTCTTTCTATATTTTCTACCAAATCCAAACTAAGAATGACTTTAGCCACATGTCTACAATGTGTTGCGGTTTCTGTCATAAATCTGACAAGGAGACATATCCCTAAATACAAGTATAGCCAACCACAACTAAGGAGGCATGCTGGGGGTGGGGCAGACGACGGTGAGGAGTCAAGCTGCATGAGCGACTGTGGGCAATAAAACAATAAAGTTGTGTTTACTCAATAAAAATACGTTGAGAGTACGGTTCCACTGACTGTCCAACGGCTGAGGGTCATTTCACAGAATAAATGTACATAAAGCACATGAGGCCCATTTTGCTCAAATTCTGTCCACTTCTGGATTCGAGTCCAGACATTCTATGTCCGGGATTAACTCTGGAAGGTTTTAAGAGGAACCGAGCAAAGGATTAACTTGGGAAGGGTCACTGGCACAGCAATTCGTATTACTGAAAAAGATATGGACTTGAGAACTTCAGAAGAAAGGCAGAGAACAAGTCTCTCGTACTTTCAAGAAATGTTTGCTCCATTTTCAACTTCTTGCCTCTCTCCTTCGCCTCAACACCAGCTCACCTGAAGGGAATGAACGTTCCTACTGGGCCAGCATTCTGTATGAAGACAAGTGGCTGCCTTGTGGGTGCACATCACATGAGAAGGCGAAACAAACAGGCAAATGGGGAACAGAACAATAAAACCACACAGACATGTTCGAGGCCAGATTTGTTTACCCCCAAGTTGCATGCTACGTACAAATGGTTGAATAATTCACGAATTAATGTACTTCCCAACATGATGGAATCTATTCCCAACTAAACTAGTACACTAAAATAGTAGTTTTATAAAAATGTTCTTTGGGGGCGAAATGTCCACATTATTGCTAGGAGAGTTCATACATTATAACCTTATGTCTACTCTGAGCTCCAGCTGGGACTCAGGGCCCGCAGCAGCCCGAAGCTGATAAAGGAACAGGAAATCTGAACTGCGGCCTTGTTTGCTGCCATGGAAATATTTTCTCATGTGAATTCGAGTACTTGAAAGTCAATCCAACAGAAGTCAGTCTTCAAAGATGCAAACAGATGTTACTAACTATGGATCTAAAACTTTATGCATCTAAAATTCTAAAATTGCTAACCATGGATCTAAAATCCTGGTAGGTCAGAGACCTACTAAGACCGTTCTGATAGGTGTTGGCACGAACATAATTAAACCTACGATGTGCTTTCTAGCTACAATCTAAAATCTCAAGGATGTGCATGTTATTCCTAACAGAGTCCTAAAGAAATTTCATAAAAATTGTAAAGTTTTAGCAATTACATTTTATAAATTCCTTTATGTATGTATAATGTGCTCATGTAAAAAAACCAAAAACCAAAAACCAGTATTATTTTACTGGAATAATACATTTTAACGCACAGAACAACTTCTGGAAGTTACAAGAAACGTTGAGACATTTCTCAGGCTTCTGTTTACTCAATTTTAATGGAAAATAGTCCACGGGAAAAGCAAACTTTCCCTCCCCTTAGTATCCCAAATTATCTGTATAAATTAACTTGGAATTTATCTTTACAAAAAAAGAGACAGCAATGAAACATAGTTCTCATCAAACAAATTTTTAAATGTTTTCTTTAAATAACTGAAACTAAAAAGTACCTTTAAAAACGGTATTTACTTTCCACATTTAAACAAAATTTTTGCTACTCTGCTTTTACTATATGTCAAAGATACAGCACACCAATTATAATCTACACATTCTATACCAAAACGAAGCTTGATTTATTTAAAATAAACTTGAAAAACCAGTGATCATGGATTCCCCCAAAAATGAAAAATGGATACACAGATTTTAAAATGACTAAAAGCAATCTCACAGGTTGAGAACCACTTCTCCACTGATTTCACAACGTAGGGTCTCGGACTCATCTCGGAACTTTGTAAGTAATAGTTGAGACAGAAATGAAAAATGAACAGGCTGTTCCATCCTGGGCAACCCAAACAAACTTCTCTTTAGACTCAAAGTTTAGAATGCAGCTTTAAAAAAAAAAAAAACTGTCTGGGTTAGCTGTCAGGCAATAAGTCTACTTTTTCATCCAAGAATATTTTTGCTAGGAATTAAGACCAAAGACCAGAACCCCTCTAGATCAACACACACCCTTAGGAGAACAGTTCTCTAGAGAGTTCTCTAAAGTTACCCTGTGGAACATTTCTAAGGAAGGCTCCAGCCAGAAGCTGTAATTTTTGTTATTCTTTTCCCGCTGGATTTGTACTTTAAACGAGCTTTCTTGTGCGCAACCAGAACGCACTTGTTTACCTGGTCTTTCTTGAAGGCTTGGTAAATACAACACACCAAGAATATAACATCGACGCCCAGGCCCTCGAACACACTCGGCAAGTTAAACTGCTTACAAAAACTACAAAAGCTTGAAAACAAAGGCGACAGCGTCAGAAGCACCCTATAGTATTTCTGAAGGCAAGGGGAGCTCCCATTCACATCAAATGGTATCACCATGGTAGTGGGAATGCAAACTCCATAGAATGGGCTGTTAGCTGTGAGCAAATAAGGGCAGGATTACGAAGCAGAACGAATAATAGTGAACCAAACTTGGCTTTCTTTCCCGCTAAAGCTCATGTGGTGGAAAGACTGAGGTTAAGAGGAGGAAAACGAGAAGGGATTTGGTAGACGGAGAAGAAACCACTCTAATTCTCCTAACGAACACCAGCTGACGGCCCCGGGCCCCCCGCAGCTGTCAGACGCGCGGGGCTGCGGAGGGTGGAGCCGCCGAACCGGAGGGAAAACGTCGTACTTACTGAGGTTCCCGTCGGGGCGCGGGCCAGAGCTCGGAGTCCGCTCGGACGCGCCCCGGCGCCGGCTGATATCTCCCGCGGCCGCCCCGCGCCCCGCCCCCTCCTCCCCGGCCAATCCCTGGAGAGGCCGCCCGCCGCGCCCCGCCCCACCCCGCCCCGCGCGGCCAGTCGGGGCCGGGTTCCCAGCGCGCGGCGCCCCGGCCCGGCCACACCCCTGGCCCCCACCCCGCCCCGCAAGTCAGCTCCCACCCGGTAATTACTCTAATTAGAAGTCTTAGTCTCAGCAGTTAAACAATGTACGAACCAGTCCCAACACAGCCTGCAATTCAAGTGGCTTTGAGAACAAAGGCAATCATAGCTGTAGCAATTTTTCCTCTAATTTACAGAATGTGAAGACTTTCTCTCACTGCACGTTGTACTTAAAAAAAAGTTTAAACTCTGGTATACATGCCCTTTCACAAGGATATCAGCATTTCTGTGGAAAAACACCAGCTCACACCGGCTACATGTAACAAAGAAAAAAGAAAAACCACCGTTTCAAAAAAAAAAAAATACTAAACTTGTAAGTTTGGTCCCTCCTGAAGAACCAATGTTCCTGGATCACTTGGAAGAAAGATGCAAGATGTACAGAGATGTGGGAGGACTGTTTTCTTACAGTTTATAGACTATGTGAATAGAAGGGAAACACACGACCCAGGGCATCTTTCTCATAAGCAATCTGCACTATTCTTAACTAGTATGGGTGGAGGTTGCTAATTGTTCACATTAACATCGGCTGAATGGCTACCTGCGGATCCAAGGAGGAAAACACCACAGGCGAGCATGCAGTTTCCTGGTGCAAGAATAGCTTTAATGCCTACTGACTTGCATCTTTACCAGAAATGAGAATATTTCGATAGCACACAAGAGGCCAGTCTTGTTTCCAAGACTCTTACAGCAATCCCAGTAGGTAAAGGTCACCAGAACAGATTCCAACAAGAAAATCAAAAATTGCAACCACCATCACCCAGAATAGCTATTTCAAAGATTTGGGGAAATTTACTAATCAGGAATAAGGCATTTCTTGAAGACAGATATACTTCACAATAAAACCAGAAAGATAAATATGGCTCCAAACCCAAGGAACCCTCAGGAAGGGATGTGATCAGGCCTGTTTTCCCCAGAAAATTGTAATAGTCCATTCACAGCTTTTCTGGGTATTAAACTCTTTGTTCTAATTTTAAATGTACACTGGAATTTTCAGGATGAGTAAAATTAGAACGGTAAAATACATTAGAAAAATAAAACAAAACGTCAAAAACAAAAAAAATCCTTTCTTTCTTTATTGTCCAGTACTGGCTTGATCTTTAAAGCAATCTACATCCATTGTAGAAGAATTACTCAACACTCAGAAGTTTATGTGAAAGATTAAAAAAAAAAAAAGGCAATGAACTACTGAGGTAGAGAAATAAAAACTACAAAAATGTTGCACAAAACCGGTTGCATGTCTTATACGTCTCTTCCCCTTTCAATATATTTTCCCCCAAAGATTTTAAGTTATTCAAAATTTCAGGTAGTATAGTTTTAGTCCCACTGCATGCATTTACTAGGATATGCTTGAAAATTTCTCTATTTTTAAAAGAAGAATGAAGGAAATCTTAACTGTTCACATTATGAAAAATGAACTTAGCACCTTAGTTTGTTACAAAATGTGATTTTTGTTTAGCAGTTTTTCACCTTTCTAGATGTTACCAGGACAAATATCTGAACACAATTTAGTTTCACTGTAGAAAACACTTAAAAAGTTAATCTCTTTTAACAAAATCAACCAATTTCAAGTTAAAACAAATACAAAGAAACAACTAAAACCAAATGGAACCACTTTCAAATGCTAATGTATCTAACTCTTTTAAAAGGTTAAAGCCCTGGAAATAAGATGATATTCTTAAATGCTTAAACTAAGAAGACCAGGTGCCTGGGACATACGAGTTGAGAAAGGACTTAAAACACTTACTCTGCAGGTAAAATAAACATAGTAAGCAATTGAGAACACAGGGAGAAAACTCCTCCAGAGAAAATATAATATTTCCCCCAAACATATCCTTCCAAAATTCCCCACTAAGTCAACATCTAAATCTTTAAATGGCTTTAAAGTCTTTCTTAGCTAAGTTAATCTCTTTCTGTACAAGACAGGACAGCTCCCTTTAAATGTTAAGAACATTAATAAGCTTTATGCATGTTTTCAAATGTATAAGAACATAAAAATCATTCAATATAACTCTTAAAAAAGTTTCAGTATGAAAAATCCATGTTATGTTCCTTCAGATAATAAAAACATAAATATTCTCCAATGAGAAACAGACAAGAATAAAGAAATTTTACAAAATATACCAGAATGCCTTGTAAAAGTAAACACCTAACAGACATCTAACCCATGCTGCCATCAGCCTCTTCGCTGACACAAACTTATTTTAACATTTACTTTTAAGAGCAAAAAGCCATTGTCAGTTAAGCTGTTGGTCAAACCTGCAATTCTGTTTTAAATTGAAAGGTAAAGACCAAGAGTTAAGATAAAATACCACCTACTGTCCTGAAACTATCTCCAGGTAAGCCTGAGTTCTCAACATCTGAGATTTCATTTCCCGTGATTCCAATACTATTTGCTCAAGCTACTATTAGAATTACCATTTCCCCTTTTGGAAGTCAGATCAATAGCTCTACCCAATGAAGTTACTGTTATGCTTATTACTTTTTAAAAGAAGCCTGATCTAGGGTGCCCCCTCCCCACCCTTTTCCTAAGCAGAGCGCAGTCCCCCAACTGGCGCAGCACCCTGCACCCCCACCTCTCTTCAAAGCAGGGGCGGTGACACCTTTAAAGGCTTTTTCAAAAGCAAATCCCCAAATGCCACTATCAATTCCACAGGGCCCGCGGGGCGACGCTGCCCTAAATCTACACATCTTGCTCCACGCTCTCAACCAGCTTCACCTAAATTTAAAGGCGGGTAGAACTATACTGACATCTGTCCCAGGAGCACGTTTGTCTCTGAAAAGCAAAGAATGACCTAATTAGAAGCGCAAGGACAACAGATTATGTATGAAAAGCGGGGGTGGGGGGTAGGGAACAAATGTAAAGTACCTAGCTCTTAGGAGACTACTGCTGTTGTGCAGCAATCAATGACGCGAACGACGCTCTCCGGCTCCGAAGCCGAGACCCTGGGTGAGCGCGCGGAATCCGCCCGCAACACTCACAGAAGCCCTTCGCCGGGACGACCAAGAACCCAGCGTCCACCAGGAAGGCGCAGGCAGTCCCCAAAGCGGAGACAAAGAACAAGAGGGATTTAGGGAATTCCAGGTATGCCCAAATGCTTGGACCTAAAGCCGGGAGCACACTTAATATAAGAAAGTTTGAACCAAAGCAAGTCGCGTCGGCCCTGGGGCCCTACAGGCCGTGCGCTTAGTCCTCCCAGCCCCGGACCCTCACCCGACACCGGCCACCAAGCCCCAGATAAAGGTCTGCTCGCGCGCCACTGTCCCCGCGGCCTCGCAGTCCGAGAGTGGGACATGGGGTGCAGGGGTCACCCTGCAGAGAGAGCAGGCGGTGGGTGGGACGCCGGGGCTCCCAAGGTGGGGCCGGTATCCCGGGCCCGCCCCCCAGCCCTGCAGGTGTCAACAAGGGACGCCGCACCGCGCAGGACCAGGGTCTTGCCTGGTGCTGGGGGGATAAGATAAGACTGCCTCTCTTTAAAAACAACGTCCTTGGGGCGCCTGGGTGGCTCAGGTCATGATCCCAGGGTCCTGGGATCGAGCCCCGCATCGGGCTCCCTGCTCAGCTGGGAGCCTGCTTCTTCCTCTCCCACTCCCCCTGCTTGTGTTCCCTCTCTGGCTGTCTCCCTCTGTCAAATAAACAAAATCTTAAAAAACAACAACAACAACAACAAAACACAAAACAACGACCTCCTTCCCTCCGAACACAAATAGCAGCCTTCAGCTGGCGAGTCACCTAGGTCCCGGGTCTACTCACCTACTGAAGTTGTGCAGAAACACTGCGACTTCCGTTCTCTCCACCTAAAAACACTCGACCCTACTCTCAAGGGTGTCAGGAAACTGTCGGCGCCCTTCCGACTTTGGTTGGTCCTGGGCACGAATTGACAAGGGCCCACCCTCCTCCCACATGCTCCTCAAAGACCGACTGTGCTGACAAGGAGTGGAGCCGGGACTGAAACCGGCGAACCTACTATACTAAATACAGTAACCGCCAAATGTCAACCAGTTGTCAAAGCAGCTCTCCATTCTCCCACACTCCCTGATCTGCAGCGCCTTCCTTCCTTTGTGACGGCCCCAGGGCCCTGTCAGGCCTGCGTGGTGGCCTGGACCTGGATTACAACCCCACGTTGTCCATGCCCACCCGGGCAGGTGAGTTTTGCTTAGGCACAACTCTGATTCTGGCCTTCTCTCCGCCGTTCTCTGACACAGTGACCTGTAAGTTCCAATGTGTGTCATTCAATACACTCAGTTCCAGTTCCAATTCTCTCAGCCGTTCAAACTTATTTTTGCAGTCAAACTGATATGAATTGCTAACACCAGTCCCTTCACCTGGAATGCCCTCTGACTCTCCTAATCACTTTTCTGGGGCTACCTCTTTCAAGAAACCTTCCAGCAACAATTTGTGCTTTCTGGGTTTTATCCTCTCATCCGGGACTCCCCATGCAGGTAGTCCCACGCAGCCATGCAAGTAGCCATGTGCTACTTCAGCACAGAAGTAGCCGAGTGCGGCTGTGCACAGGCCGCCCAGTGTCTGGGCTCCAGGAAGGCCACACTGTCTTCTCTTCATTCTCCCCACCCAGGACCCAGCACAGCCAATTTGGAACTAATGTCACCTGTCTTGTGGCAAGATCAAAGTTTCAATCTTGTGCCCATTTGCACTAATTTTAGCAACTAAAACGATGAAAATTTGTTAAAACAGGAACAACTTTAAAAGAGAAAGTCAAACATAATACACTTTTTTTTTTTTTTTTTTTTTAAGCCTCATACCATTAATTTCACAGGCAAAGAAAGCCATTACAGGTAAATGTCATTATCTACTTCAGGGACATTTTCTACTCGGAAGCTGTTGACAGCTTAACCACTGCAGCTCTGCTTTATGCAAATGCAGCTGGTGCTCTTCTCCCAGAGAACTTGACACATCTGTGATCTCAGCTGACTTTGCCATGGCATTGCAGACATGGGCTCACACCACCCAGAGCCTTAAAAGAGATGGCTGGGGAAAGCGGACACAGAAAAGTCAAGCCACTTAAGACACAAGAAATGCACACAGTGCTTAAAACCATGGAAAAATTTTACAGATGTGAGCACCACAAAGGATGTTTAGAGTATTAAAAATAGAGTATCGTTTTTATTGGACGTTTTCCTATGAAGTTAGATGTTAATAACAAATTAAAGCACAAAAAATTCACAAGACAAAAAAATGGTTAATTCAATTATTCTTACATCAATAAAACTATAATTGGATCATTCTTTTTAACAGAGAAATGCCATTTTCCCCCAAACTAAAATTATAAATATTTGTATGTCAGACTTAAAATTCTTTATATTCAGTTGACATTAGATATTACAGTAAAATAGGAACCCATTTAAGCTAAAAATACAGATGACCTTTTCTACTGTTCTACCATGTGTGTACAAGTACATACATACGTAATTTTTCCAGGTAGCCGTTCTAAGAAACCTTAGTAAGAAGCTATGAAAACCCACTTTTTTTTTTTTTTTAAGATTTATTTATTTGAGAGAAAAAGAAAAAGAGAGAGCACACGTGCGTGGGGGAAGGGGCAGAGGGAGAGAATCCTGAAGTAGACTCCCTCTGAGCTCAGAGCCCCAGGACCCTGAGATCATGACCTGAGCCAACCGACTCATCATGACCAATGCCTAACTGACTGAGCCACCCAGGCGCCCCGAAAACCCACTTCTAATACTACACAGCCTCTATCTGTCTATTGTCCAACCCTATGAACTCCCAATTCGCTAACCTTTACGCTATCAACACTGTCTAGTGTGGGAAGCAGGATAACGGCCACGTTCGAATCCCTGGAACCTGTCAGTACATTAGGTTACCTGGCAAAGGACAATGAAGGTTGTTAATCAGCCGACTCAGAGAAGGGATGATCCTGGATTATCCAAGTGAGCCTGAGGTAATCACAAGGTCCTTATAAGTGAAGAAAGCAGGCAGGGACAGAACCAGAGGGACAGCAGTATGGCAAGGACCAGCCCCGGGCTTGCTGGTTTTGAAGGTGGAGATAGGGGCCATGAGCCAAGGACTACAGGGACCTCTGGAAGCTGGAACAGGCGAGGAAGGGATTCTCCCACAGAGCCTCCAAAAAGGAACAAAGGCTTGCTGACACCTTGAGGTTAGCTCAGTGCGGCTGATTTCGGACATCTTATCTCCAGATACTGTAGGTAATAAATCTGTGTTGTTTTAAGTCCCAGATTTTGTGGTAATTTGTTAGAGTGGCAATAGGAAACGAATACTAATACATCTGGGTTCCAAGATCCTCTTAAAATCAACGTCACTGCTGCTCAACATGCGAGGAAAATAAAAACATCCTTTAAAAGCTCTCAGCTACACCTGCACTCTGATCTGTTTCCTCCTAAGAAGGGAGACTTTCTTCCAGGCCCCTCCCCTCATCCCCAAGCACACAGCTTCATAGGGAATTTCAGGCTGGATTCTACGGTCCGAGAAGTTTGCTGGGGTCGGCAGGCTGAGCTGAGAAGAAAACTCGATAGGAGGTCTAAAAGCCCTTTCGGGTCTGGTTCCTGACTGCTTTGCTGCTTTTATAGTGCCACGGAGGCCAGGGCAGAGCATGTCAATGAAACAAAGGACAAACATGAAACAAAACGCCATAGGCAACCACGTCTTGATCAAATCTAAGAGCGATTCAAGTTAATAAGTAACATAACCCCACCACCTTTTTCATGGCTTTAATTATTACAGCCAGTAAAAAATATTCAGGCCATCCCTGTTTAGTGATGTTTTATTTACCCCTAAAGGCTAAAGTCTTCATTAAAAGCAGAAGAGTTGTGTTCAATTCAACACATATGGTGAGATCACAGCCCAGTTTACTGTAGTTTTTTGAAGTGTCACCCCCCCACGCAACACAGATACACAACCGACGACTCTGGATACACAGCACTGCAATTACAATTGGGCCATCTCAGGTTTTATATTACTACATAATTGATTTAAAACACAAACTTATTTTTGAATAGCTCCCCACATTTTCTATTTTTCTAGCACTAATCAATCTTTTCCTGGGGCCACTTCCTCCACTGTTCAAAGGGCACAATGCTGCTGTTGAAGGGGTCTTCTCCGCCCCCAGATGTTTCACTCGGGTGTGCTAAACCTGGCCAAGTTCCCAACGAGCACGGGGCCTTGTGGTCGGAGAAGCCAGACAAAACGTCTAAGCAGTAAAAGGAATGGGTAAGAGGTTGAAGCAATCCACATGTCCACAAGATCAGTGCCTCTGATTTCTTTTTTTCATGATGCACAGACTTTATCATGGAACTACCCGATTTTGATGTTTTCCAAAGTTGACACTATTATATTTTCCAAAGAGAAACAATTAACCAGCCATATCTTTCCGGGCAAACTCCTCAGTGAGGGAGGAAGGGCAATTCTTTGTCATGTCCTGTGTTTACAACAGCAATTCTTTCCAAGCGTACCTCGCTCGTGTTTCTGTATCTCTGGCTCTCCTCTGGCACTACTATCTGTGGAGCTGAACCCACACGAGAGGGAGAGGGTCACACCCAAATTAAGACCCTGCCCCCCACAAGACAGAAAGGCTGAGGTGGAGGTGATTCTGTCATGAATGGCCTCACCTCCATGAACACGCAACTGGAAGGGAACAAGGAACAGGAATGAGTGCCTCACCAGTACATGTCTCTTGGAGCACCTGGTCAGAAATAAGTTAAGGAGAGCTCTGTGCTCTTCTCTTTAATCCCAGGGATGGAGACAGATTCTGGAGAAGCCCTGGAAAATGTCGAGCCTCTGTGGAAAGCAACCCAAAATGAAACACATCTGGGCCCAGGGCTGTGACATTCTTCCTTTAGAAAAAAAGTACTTATGTTGTATGATGGTCTATCTCTGGAAACTAAACTTGGCTTTGTGTTCGACCATCCTTTTTTTTTTAAAAAAAAAGATTTTATTTTCATTTATTTTAAAGAAAGAGAGAGAGTGCATGCACACATGCAAGCTGGGGGAGTAGCAAGAGGCGGAGAGAGAAAATCTCAGGCAGACCCCATGCTGAGTGCGGAGCCTGACAAAGGGCTCAATCCCAGGACCCTGATATCATGGCTCCAGCCGAAATCAAGAGTCGGACGCTGAACGGACTGAGACACCCAAGCGCCCCTGACCATCCATTTTTATTAGCAGAATTGCACACCATGAAACACAGGCCTCCTTCATCTCTAATTCTCAGAAAACCATTCCTGATAGCAATGTAATTCTAAAGGGGGAAAAAAAAAACAGAAAAAAAGAGGCTGGGCATTAAATTTTACAAAGCACGGGAAAAAATTTTTTATCAATGCAGGCACAAGCCTGTGGGAAGGGCTTGGGGAAGCAGAGCCCACTGGTGAAGCTGTGTGACCTCAAAGTTGCTTGACCTGTGCTCCTCTCCCCTCCGGTGGTCGTCTGGGACTCAGGAGAAACCATCCTCCACCTGCTGTTGCTTGTGTATGAGGAGGGCTAACAAGGCCTGTGTTTCCTCTCCTAGCCCCTCCTACATGCCCCTAATGCTGTTCTTGTTATATTCCCAGAATTAAATTAAAATAGCATCCTTAACATGCCTTAGTTCTGTGGGAAAAGGAAGTATATCAATCATATAACTATTAAAATTTAACATCCTGAAAATTGTTTTCACAAACTCTGAGAAAAAAAATAATATCAGCAATCTTATTTAGTCTGCCATTACAAATTATTGTTCTTGATGGTAAATTACACCAGTGGCTATTGCAAAGATTTTTAAAAAGTAGTAACATGAAAAACAAATGAATGACAATAGACAAACACGACATCAATAGCAGGGGTAAACAAATTAGTAAACTCCTAAACTCTTTCTGCTGTATAGCCTGCCCTAAAAGCCTTTAGGACACGTACCTTTAAGGTAAAATATTGTATTTTGATTGTAGGATAGGACTTACTCGAAATGTGACCCAGTTTTTAGTGAAGCCACAAATAATTAGCACTGAAGACAGAGTCATGTAAAAATACATAAATTTATTAACTCTTTCTATTAGTAGCACAATATATTGATTTGTTATTTGCAAAAATATGACTCTTAACCCCCTTAGTGCAATTCAAGTCACTTCATTTTGTGCTGTGAAAATAAAGAGTACCTTGTGAACAGCTCCTCTGAATTCGGGAAAAAATATAAAGATGGCAGGATGTCTGGCTTCCTCATTACAGGAGAGTTTTAAGTTGAGAGGCACTCAGTGACTTGTCTGTCTAGAGGCACAAAGGTCAGAACCCCGCTGCCAGCTCAACCCCAAAGTCCTGAACGTTGCTGCTACTAGACAGAACAAATCCAAGTTTTTAAAAATCTGCTCATAGACCTTAGTTTTTTAACCTCTAACATTACCTTTATTTGGGCCTTTCCCAACTAAGCGACACTCCTCAAGATGCAGACTCCCAAAGCGCATAACGCAGCCTGGCTGGTCCCCTCCCAGCCCTCCCTGCCACTACACTATGAAATACTTAAAGGCACTGGACAAATTCCCACAGGTGTCCCACTGGACTTCTGTCTGGCCAGTGGATCCACTGCTTTCAAACCCAGACCTGGTTGTTCTCCACATGAATCTGAACAGTGCCTGGTCTGACAAGATCGCTTAGAGAGCCAAACTTACCGGCAACCTTATTAAACTAAGCCTGCCTCATCTATCAGGTCCAACCCCCCAAGAGCAACAGTAAGCCGCAGTGACTCTGGGGCTGCTCCCATCGTCTCCCTCCTGGTGGCAGTGGAGGCGCTGATCCATCCCAACAGGATTCTAGGAGTCCTGAGAGCTGCTACAAAAAAAGGGGAATAAGCCAGTATTCAAGAAACCACCCAGCACCCCTTCACGGACAGAGCCTGCTGCTATCAATAAGGAGATCTACGACTTCTAACAATCTTAAGGCAGGACTAATTAAAAATACAGGAAAAGAAATCTCCCTTAACAAGAGAAACCATTTCCATGAGGAGATCCTTTCTCTTGCAGGGTACCTTAGAGGCAAAATACCCACAATTTGTTTGTACTATAGAAATATTAATCATTTTGCAACCAAAGAAGTCCTCATTTCCTAGATTTAACCCCCAGAATCTCTAAACAGCCAGGTAGTGGCCTTGATTTGTTTGCTGTAGTTTCTAAGAGTTGTGGAACACGGGGGTTATGTCATTAGGCTTTCCATCATTTTATTCAGAGTTTTTTCTGATTGGGAAGGAGAGGGAGGAAGTGTGTGTATATGTTTATATTCGGATTTAAAATTTGTGCAAGCTGCCTAGAAACCAAAGCACAGAAGAATTCACAGCCTGATGCATGTTAAATTGCAGCTGCTGGAAACAGCGTGTTCTCCCAAGCACACTCCGGGCTGGGCTCATTCTTATCTGTCCCTGTCATTTAAGGTTGATGGTATCTAGTTTTCCAGGGAGATTGGAACACATTTGGTATAATGAGAGAAATCAGTGTTTTCTGCACCCTGATTAAATGCACTTAATTCTTTAGGAAACTTAGGTCCCCTCTCCTGTGTCAGGACAGTACATATGTGTAGCTTTACATCTGAGAGAGATATAGGCCTAAGTGGCAGAGAACTTGCTTCACACAGAGCAAGGATGGATGGATGGATGGATGGAAGGAAGGAAGGATGGAAGGACGGACGGACGGACGAAGGAAGGTAGGTTTCTCACACTAAAAGCATTCCCCACACTGAGAAACTTTCACCTAGAGAACTCCATGTATTTCGTACATATACGAGGTACCAATACCCCCCACCATGTCACCACACTCCTGGGTCACATTTTGTAAGTGGGGGCTCAGTCAGAACACTGGTCAGGATCACTATAAATCACCAAGCGAAGCCAGATAACCGTTAGGAATTTATGAGCTTGTTCTAGCCAGGTAATGGGCTACACGACGCAGATAAATCAATTATAATGTTGCCATAGTTCTCAGGACTAAGTGCTTCCTTCTCCAAGTGTGTCTGAAGGCTTGCAGAGAGCAGCTGAAGAGAAAAGAACAGTGCTTGCGGGCTTTCGTTTTCAGTTCAGCAAACTGGACCTTCTACCATCCTAAAATGCTTTGTCCCGGTCCTTCAGCAATCTGCTAGAGGCACTGTGCCCAGAACAAAGATCATGCCTTATTTATTCCAGAAACTGAGGGGTGGAGAAGAAATGTTAATGTCGCAGGGAAAAAATGCAAGGTACATTTCTGCAGAACACCTGAATTCATCGAGCTTTGCCACCCAAGATGTGGTGTTTTTTATACCATAATCTCAAACAATGAAACCCTGCACACCCGATACAACTGAATGTAGCAATACATCCGAAGACTTTTAAGTGCCAAGGACAAAAATTATCTTCCATAGTTATTTGTACAGCCTATCATTTCTATCAATGAACTCTAACTGGCTTTCTGGTAAAATAAACAAAGGATGACTTCAGAAAGAATTCCTAAGATAAAATGGTTAGAGATTGATAAAGGAAACCCCCCCCCTTTTTTTTAAGTCACAATAAGGGCTAGAAGGTGGATGAAAAAATTCATTATTCCTGAAACTTCATAAAACAGTTATTCATACCCAAACTACCAACACCATTCTGAGGTCATGTTGGTAAAACACTGTAAAAGCCTCATGGGTTCTCTACAATTTTCATGCACACAGTTAGGCTGGAGATGCCTCACACACCCGTGATGTTCACGCTGGACAGAGCACACCGGCTTCGAATGCGAGCCTGACAGACGCTACCGCATTCTGCGAGTGGCACATCCAGAGCGCACGACCCGCCAAACTGCCGCAAGCATCGGATCCCCTCACAGCTGAACTGGCAAGAGGTGACACTCAGGGCCCTGACGATTACTAAGGCAAGCCTGAGGCCAGGCTGGAAGAAGGAGATCAAAGGGCCCTCAGAGCCACAGCCCCCCACCCCCCAGCTGACTTCAAGCCCTGTGTCTCCAGATCAGACATGGAGTTCAGGGGACAGCCTTCCTCCCTATCTCAGTTATGTCATGCCTGGTGACATATGAAACAAACTAGTGTTCTCCCCACGTTCAAAAAAAAAAAAATCCTCACCATTCTGATATATGCTGAGGGATATATATATATATATATTGTGGCCAATAATGTATTTAAGACAATTGGGGAGCAAGGAAAGCTTTTTACAAAAAGATTAAATACATTTATGAGGGATGAAGGACTTCCCCCCACCCTCCACTACGATTCCTGTGATTTTATGGGTTGTTACTCTTAGAAATTTATTTAAAACTTAGGATTTTTTTTTTTCACCATGGGTGAGGACTGCAAATAAGTAGAGCCTACCAGATAAATTCCATCTTCATGAATTACAACTTCAAATAATAGAATCAAAAGATGTATTTTCATACTTTCAAATAACTAAATTAAAACGTCCTTCTGAGAAACCAATGTTAAGATCTTGAAAAACCAAACAGGCTCCCTGGAAGATTCCAACTGCCCTCGAATTTAGAGAAGTTTAGGCTTAAAGGAAATATGCCCTCACAGAATTCCGGGTACATCCTCATAAAGGAACCCTGAAACACAGCAGAAATTCTTTTTTTTTTTTTTTTTAAGATTTTATTTATTTGTTCGACAGAGAGAGAGACAGCCAGTGAGAGAGGGAACACAAGCAGGGGGAGTGGGAGAGGAAGAAGCAGGCTCATAGCGGAGGAGCCTGATGTGGGGCTCGATCCCAGGACTCTGGGATCACGCCCTGAGCAGAAGGCAGACGCGTAACGACTGAGCCACCCAGGCGCCCCTACACAGCAGAAATTCTTAAACACATCTCAATTACTAGATAGCAAAAAACTAGGAAGATTTAACACATGAATATTTGTACAATCCTTTGTATTCAAGAAAACTCACTGTGACGAATGTCATAGGAGCTTCTCCCTCCCTGGGGTCTATAATCTCTCATGTTCATTTTCTGGATGAAGCATCTGAAAGCGTGTGGTAGGAGGTGAGTCTGGGCGAATGAATGATGAAGGGGCAGTGCCTGCTCTTACTGACCGACAAGCTATGCCACGTAGCAATTTCTTTTAAAAAATATTACATGAATCTGGTGTCAAAGGGATTAATTTTAAAAAACAGCAAAGCACCAGTACAAAGGAAATTCCTTAGAGACTTGCTACTGCTTAGATCTTCAAGGTGTTCATATTGGTCCTCAACTTGAGTCAAACTGTTAGCTCTGGTTACTGACAGCTCCCACAGGATGCATAAATGGGACAGATTTCTCAAATTTGCCAACAATTAATGTCCACTTTCAGGGAAAAAATGATGTGTGATTTACTGTTAGAAATGTTTTTCTTCCAAATTATTAAATGAAATTCTAGGTGTATAGGATGTCTTCCCACTTCTGTCCCAGGTTCATAACAAAACCAGAAACATATCAATCAGTCCAACCTAGCCATTAGCCAGAATCACAGCAAGGCCTGCTTGTCAAGCTTCTCTTTCTAGAGATCCGTATTACATCACCGAAACAGTATGTGCTTTCTCTCAGCGTGGCTCATGTCAAATCAAGGACTGTCAGTTGATCAGAATTGAAAGCATAATTGTTCCAACCTTTCCCTATTAAAAAAACATGAGGATATTTACATCTTCCTTTAGCCCACATAAAAACTGAGGAGCCAAAGGAGACCTCACAGGCCACAGTGTGTGGTTTAAGGGGAAAATTATTAATACCCAAGTTGAGTTTCAATACTAGCTCATCTTTACTTTTAAATTGTTTCACCCTCATCCCTCATGCTATTTCTGCCCCATTTATCATCTCAACTTATAAGGAGCATGGTCTCAAATTCTCTCATCTCTGTGATCTGTGATCTACCAGAGAACTCAATTTGTATTTACCAGTTTTGTCCTTTCGTATCCTGATGCTATTCTATCAAATCGACCTTTATTGCAAGGAAGGAGAAAATGGGGTGAAAAAGAATGATTTAGTGGGTGTCTGAACCTATTTTCCTTTATTAAGGATCCACTTTATGAAGATACTGGTCTAAGCTGTTATTCAAAAGGACAGTAAGAATAAAGCTGAAATAATCGCTACTTACATCTTGGCTTTGAGCAAAAAGTAAAAATATGATTAAGTTTCAAATATAACTGAAAACCCAGGTTTTTATGTACGTATCCTTAAGAACAAAACAACATGAAAGTCAGGACTCAGAACCAAATCTCAGAAGACAAAGCAGGGACATGTCATCAACAGGTCATTTAGAAAGCAATTCTCTCATTTTTCAGTGGGAGAAATGCACTAACATAGGTGACAGCAAAACAGCGACAGAGAACATATGACATCTTATAATCACCATGTGATTAAGCAAATGAGGATTATCAATTTCTCTATAGAACATACCGAACTTAATGGCTCACACACAGAATTTGGGGCATTGAACTTCTGGCTACACAACAGGATTTTTACTATGTCCACATGTAGAATCATTATGTAAGTCATACTTGATTCCCATTTCTGAAATGGCACAAAATAAACACAAAAAACATCATTGTGATTCGCCAAATCACATAGAGCTCGTATTTCTAAATGTCAAGTATTTCCAACGTGATATTTTTGCGGAGAGGCTTATTAAGTACACTTACTTTATTATTAACTAGAGTGTCATAAAATTAACCTAGTATTTCATTTTCAAAGATGGGGAAACTTTGAGTTATGGACTCGTACCTTCAGTAAGTCTCTCTTAACATGAAGAATCGCTGACCCGATGGAGAGACGATCACACATACGTAAGTCCATCAATTCTACCGGTTTAACACGTCACCTACAGTAGAAAGGCTGGGGGAGGAACATGACTGAGTGGAAGGAGAGGGAAACTGGACAAGCAGATTCTGCAGGAGGGAAGGAGTCACCATGTGGGATGTGTGTGGGGGCATAAGAAATGAGAACGAAGAGACGTGTTGGGCACCTGGGAGGGCAGTAGGCACTTGAATCGACAGGTGGGGGGGAAAGACCAACACCAGCAAGAGGAACAAAGGTATCAAAAGAAGAGGTGAAATGAGGACACACTTCGAACGTGCCAACCTCTGGCCTCCTTGACCCCGTGGTAGGGAATGGCCTCAGAGATTAACAGCACATGGCAGTGGGGCTATTCTTAGTCGTCTCTGCTAACTGAGGTTGCAGGCACCTTCCCTCAAACCATGTAAGGTGCCTCCAACGCCACCGTTTCCAACTGAAATCTCCTTGGAAGTTACACTAGAATTCTAAAAACAGCCACACTAAAGAGCTTATTTATTTATTTATTTGGGAAAGAGAAAGAGTGTGTTTGAGAGTGGGGGAGGGGCAGAGGGGCCCAACACAGGGCTCGATCTTATGACCCCCAAATCATGACCTGACGCCTGACTGCACCAGCCAGGCTCCCCTAAAAACACCCGTCCTAAAATGAACTCGGGTGTTCTAGCGCTTGGCACAGCATCAGGCAGACCCTTCTCCCCTTCCACACACGTACGTCCCTGGTGGGTAAAGAGCTCTGGGAATGTTTCAGGGCTGCCAGACCTATGAAATCAGTGGTGAGGCTATTCTGTCAGAGAATAAAGGTGATTTCATCATAACCCAGAGGTAGGGACAACTACAGATCACCCTGCCCCGACCTTATTCAGTCACGTATTTACCAGTTTGTTTCGGGGAATGTGTATCTGTTCCTCAGTAACGCCTACTGTTTACTCCTTACAAAACCTAGCCTCGGGTGCTGCTGAAATGTGCCGCGACTGAATCTTGCGCCTCTGAGAGACCAACAGAGCAGAGTGGACGCTGGCGGGACATCGGCCCTTCTGACTAGTCCCACTGGACGCGCAAGGTAAGGGTGAACATCGCTGTCCTTCAAAGGACAGAGAAAAACATCTCCAGACTTCACCCTGTGGCTTCTGCGTCAACAGAAATACCTTTGAATGGCAGACCTTACTTAACTGAAAACATACCCAAGAGGCGTCTTTTAAAAACAGTGCTACAGAACTTGCTTGTTTCCCTGGAGGCAAAAGCCTGCTCTGGTCCAGAAGGGACAGGCCTTCTGATGAGCCACGAGGCCCCACAGACTGTAGGGTGTGGAATGGCTCCCCCTGCACCTGTGGCTTGCCTGGCCAACCCCAGTGCCCCAGGAGAACCAGCACACGCACCTACAGCACCAAGAGGATGACCCAAAAAGACAAGACACGCTACCGGAAGCAGCTGGCCCTGGCTGGTCAGGACAAACGGGTTTTCTCAGACATACACGGTAAAGGGTGCTTTCAGGCCCACTCACCATCATGCCGGAGGTTTCCGGGCCACTACACATTAGCCTTATAACCTTGGACATGTGCCTTCTGATCAGGCCCCTTCCATGTTAGAGCTAACACAACAGCATGAGAGAAACCACAAAGTACAAAAACTATGGAGGACGGAGCAACTTATTCAGGCCCC
This sequence comes from Ursus americanus, assembly GCF_024610735.1. Classification (NCBI taxonomy): domain Eukaryota; kingdom Metazoa; phylum Chordata; class Mammalia; order Carnivora; family Ursidae; genus Ursus; species Ursus americanus. The sequence goes on along the minus strand of NC_142160.1, from coordinate 26,980,646 downwards.
TGTAAGCACTGGCAAAAGACGTCTTTAGCAGAAACACATGTAACCAAAAGAAAGGGTGGGGGCTGTGGAACATCAAAGCCCCTCAGTGTGGTACAAGGTCCACAAACAGCACAGTCCTCCAAATATCTGGGACGAGTTGAAAGACGGAGGAGCAGATAGCGTTTGCTTGTCAGAATTGAGATACATTTCCAAAAATGACCCTAAATGACATGATCCACTAACAGTTTAGGACGCTCATGTTTTAATTCTCCCACCCTCTGGGAGCTGGACTGGGAAGAACATTCAAGATGCACAGGGAAGCTTCAGCAATTCTTTGGTTCCTCGTGGGAGTGAAACCCAATGGCCCCCTTTTGTCTTCACAAGCGTGCAGCTCTAGGGGCGCCTGGGTGGCACAGCGGTTAAGCGTCTGCCTTCGGCTTAGGGCGTGATCCCGGAGTTCTGGGATCAAGCCCCACATCAGGCTCCTCCGCTGTGAGCCTGCTTCTTCCTCTCCCACTCCCCCTGCTTGTGTTCCCTCTCTCGCTGGCTGTCTCTATCTCTGTCAAATAAATAAAATCTTTAAAAAAAAAAACAACAAAAAAAAAGCGTGCAGCTCTGACCTCACGCTCCCGCAGCTGGCTGTTGTCAGGGCACAGGCAATGAGCTGTGCTCCTGGCATTTGATGGAGGGTGAGATCTCGGTCAGGTAACAGTCACTATAAAGAATTTCGGAGGGACTTACTTTCTTCTCACATGAAAACGAAGACCCACAAAACATCATGCTCTCACTCTGGGGACACGTACAGCACGCCTAACCAGAGTAGGTCCTGCGATTGGAGGTTGGTGACAAAAGAGAGTCTACCTACGATTCATGATATTCTGTTTAAACTAAAAAGAGCAAATGCATGAAGAGTAAAAGGAGACAGATGCAGTGACTCCGTTTCACTTAAGTTAATACTGGTAAATGCAGAGAAAACTATTATCGCCAAAACAATTCACGCTACTCACCCGCACAAATCTGTGTATGACATTCACTCTGTGTGGTAACACTACCGGGGCCACGGCCGGGGTGTGTGTGTGTGTGTATGCCCGCACACCCCGGGGATGAACTGAGCACTGCAAGTACCAGACTTTCCACTAGCCTGGGATGAAGCCTCTCTGGAAGGGGTTTTCACCCATGTAGACAGCAGGATAGCCAGAAAAACCAGCCTGGCTGCACAAAAACGCAAAAATACCAAAGAGGAGGCAAGGTGTCAGTTATAACCCCTTTCGGGACTCAATTCTACTACTCTGAAGTTAGGACTATTTGCATTTTAACAGAAGCCAGAGAAGACAGGCTGGCTGTGTAACTGCATATTCCTTAGAAACAAGTTGGGAGTATCGATTTCAGCGTAACTCCTGAAGAAGAACAGAAACGGCCCCACAGTTAATTGCTGAACAGAGGCTCATCTTCTGTAATTCCCGAAAGCCACAAGGTGAGGTGGTAGCATACCCTCGGATCCTGAAATGGATGTCCCTTTGAGTCACGCTGACGGAGGAAGATGAGACACAGCGTGTCTGCTGCCACTTTTTACACCCATGGTCCCACACAGAAAGGCAAAGGTGAAAGGAGTAATCCCCCAGCCCCTGGCACCCACTCCTGCCATCCACTTGTGAGATCATGACATCAGATCACAGTCAGCATTTACAAAAGTTAACTCTGGTCCACGCAAGATCGTTTCCACATGGATTTCGTTAAGGTACCCAGGTCCCTGGGAAAGAATGGATTCCAGGACTCACTGTCAATCAAGTACATTTTTATGAAAGGTATAAAACAGATCTCTGCAAAAAGGCCGAATTTCAAAATCAGTGAATTCAGCTAATTAGAAAAAATAAAAAGTAGCCTGCATGAACCACCTTTGAAGTCACAAATACAAAACATACTCCCATTCTTTTTCAATAATTTTTTTCACTACGAGACTTAAAACACAAACACCAGAATAATAAGAGTCAGCAGCTCTCCGATGACTGGATTACACGCAGTCTTCAATTCTCTTCTTTATACCTCCCTGTATTTTCCAAATTTTCCTTAATGGACAGTATATCACTTAAAAAAAAAGATCGTATTTATTTATTTGAGAGAGAGCGCGCACGTGCGCCCACACTCGAGTGTGCGGGAGCAGAGGGAGGGAGAGATCATCTCCTGCAGACTCGGCACCGAACACGGAGCCTGACGCGGGGCTTGATCCCGGGACCCTGAGATCGTGACCTGAGCCGAAACCCAGAGTAGACTGTGTCTGACTGAGCCACCCAGGCGCCCCGGCAGTATATCACTTTTATAACAAGAGAAAAATGTTAATTTTCTTGGCTCGAGTTGGTTTGAAACTAGAAAGACAGCTAAATATGCTGAACTGAAGAAAAATACAGGAAAGGTGCCGCGCAGGAAAGCGAACTTACTTTATGCAGAAACTGGGGACATACCACCCTGCGCCAGTCAACTCAGCATTCAGTGTAGAGTTCAACAATGTGAGCCACGTGAACCAGGATCCCTAGCGAGCCCACCCAATCAGCCCTGTCGGGCGGGCATACCGTAGCCTATGTCACCCCGCGGTATCACTCCGATTTGACCAAGAAACTCTCAAAGACCTATGCCAGGCTTAGCGGAAACTTAAGTTGTTACATTAACAGTGGACCTGGTTATTACAAATGAAACTGAATTAAAATTAATTCCAACTCCCCGCCCCTGAGTAAACCTTTCTCAGGAGCTTCCTTCCATGAGAAGGCTGAATTAACTTTTTTCCTCCTGGTGTCCCTGATAAGCTGCTGGAGAAGATGCTTATAAGCACTGAAATGTCCAAAATATCAGTAACAAAAGGAAGGAGAATAATTACTAGTGGAAAATCTGCAAACCGGATCAGTGCTAAAATCGTGAGGAGCTGGTAGAACGCCACATCCTTCAAACCCAGGGATGAAGAGTGACTGGCATGGCACCAAAGTGGCCTGGAGTCATGACAGGATGGCAGGTGTCTGAGGGCCCAGGAGGGGGAAATGCCGCAAGCAGGGAGGACACTTACATGTGAGCGCTCCCAGGAAGTGCTCTGCTGGGAAAGCACAGGCTGGAAGGGGCTGCTCCTGTGGGGATCAGGGGCTTGGCTCCTTGTCAGGAGCACATGCAGACAAAAGGGCAGAGGCCAGGAAAACTGAGACTGGTAAGATGATTTAATGTGTGCGTCTATGCAGCAGCCCTAAGGAATTCAGCAATGTCATTATGAAGCCCGACAGCTCGGTTCTTCACCCTCCACTCTGGCCTAGGCCTCCCTACCACATCTCTTCTCAGAAATACGTGACTAGCCTTGCGACGCCCCCCCATGCCCCACTGAGGGGGTGCACGGTGACGGGGAGGATTCTGCATCAATGAAGGCAGCATGCAGTCCTAGGGAGTACTGCAGGGCCCACAGGACAATCAATTTACAGCAAAGGAACACAGCTCAGTGACCTGCAGCACCCCGCCCTCCACAGGTATCGGCAAGCTTTGCTCCCCCTGCCCCCCGCACCCTCTGAGAGCTGCTACTACCTTCCATTGGATCTGCCACTCCCTTCTACACATACCTGTAACATGGACCGAAAGCCTGTTGGAACGTGGAGCCACTGGCTCTCACGGTATCAGAAATAATGCCTCACTTTTAAAACTACCTTGAAAAGAAATTCTTAGATATCCTAACATACGTAATACATATAACGAAAGGGAGACCTAATAGAATGCCCCATCTGTAACATAAAGGAGAATTAAAAGTAAAGTGGGTCCGGATGCATTAATGTGGATTTCTGTCTTTACAAGCCTGACCCTAGAAGACATAATGAAACAATCAGAGGCCTGAAGAACCCCCATAAACACACAGCTCCTCATGCAAACTGACTCAAGCACGCTGTGTAAGTTGCTCAGACACGAAAGCATTCTCACTGAGGACAAGGTTTTCTGAAATGGCAAGCATGTGGGGGAAAATTCAGCCAAAATACAATCCTCCCAGATTTTCCTGGCAGTCACACTTCTAGAGAAGTCAGGAAACACTAAAACCGCGCATGGAAGAGTCAGGTCTAAGCTCTGATACTGGGCCCAGGATTCCCACCTACCTAACTCTCCAGGGGCCACCTAAAGACTGCAGGAAACCGCATACTCCTCAGCACGCTGGCAAGTGCTACGCACTGCAGGTCCACTACTCCCGGACTCAGCCCGCTAAAGGCCAAGAGCACCCCCCATCATTGCGACACCCACATCATCTCCATGGGAGTGGTTCTGCCCTGTGAGCTCTTTTATCCCCAACGAGCCCCACACGTCAGAGAGTCAGAACAGAAACGGAAGCCAGGCTAGGCTTCACAGACCGCGTTCAGCTGCGGCCGTCTCCTCAGCTCCCAGAACTGACGAGAACATCTCTGCCGCTGTTTCTCTCTGGCGCATTTCTGTCACTTGGCACTTGGGTACCCCTCATCCTTCCCTCTTGGGAGGTGAGGTGCTCCCGCCCCTGGAAGAACATTATCTTTACCCAGTCACTGCTAAAACCAACCCTGGACGAGCACAAATTGTTCAAAAGACCAGCAGGCCTGCAGCAGGTGTCCTGAGGCACGTTAAGGAGCAGCTACAGACCTCGCCCAGGAGGCTTGGTCACGACTAACTAGGACTTGGTAAGAAAAATGTTTATTTGATATGCTCCCTGCCAGAATAAAACATCCTTGCAAATCCGAGAAAAACAAAAATAATAAGCAACTTTTATCACTTGGTCTTACAGGTGCACAGTAATCCCTGTCACGTTAAATGATGGGATAAATTCTTCCTGTACAACTTTTGTGAGGCCTTTGGGAATAGCCCAGGTTCATACAAATACCCCAACTTACATTTTTAATAAAGAACCCTTAAAATCTACCTAATTCTATAAACTAGAAAACTTACCATCTGATTATTTAAAGCACCATAAGACATGGTTCTACATACACCGGTGTCTACTCTATATTAAGATAACGGGTATAATTAGAAATATAAACTTACAACCTTTGGTATGAACAAAAGAGAAAGTAACAAAAAGAAAAGCACAAAAAATAAGATCCCTTCTCAAAGTAAACTAATTTAATGTTGAAACAATTAACATCATACACACACACCCTCCATACTTTCATCAAGTCTACAAAAAACCCCACATAATTAGAGATCAGAGGGGACAGAGTACCGAGGACTACAATTTCGGTTAACAGGCACTACCGATGCTTGAAAAAATGCAAAAAAACGAAAACAGCTTCTACCTTTCTTTTGTGCGCAAGAGTATCAAATAAAAATCAAAGGTTAAGGTTATTCCTTAAATACAGCCTATGGTTGGGGTGTGGAGAAACTAGAACCCTCATGCACCACTAGTGGGAATGTAATAGGGCACAGTTTTTTGGAAAACAGTCTGGTAGTTTCTTAGTAAGTTACACATAAATAAGCTCACTGTTCAGACTCCTAGGCGCCTAGCCGGAAGAAGTGAAAACATGTGTCCACACAAAAACTTGGTGAGTCTTTACAGCAGCATCCTCCACGACAGCCCCAAACTGGAAACAACCCAAATGTCTATCGACTGGTAAACAGACGGACAAACTGTGGTACGTCCATACAATGGAATACTACTCAGGAATAAAAAGGAACAAACGACTGATACATGCTACAACGTGGATGAACCCCCACAACGGTATGCTAAGTGAAAGAAGGCAAACGCACAAGACCACATATCGTACAATTCCACTGATATGAAATGTCCAGAAAAGGCCCATCTATAGAAAGAGAAAGGAGGTTACGGGTTGCCCCCGGCTGCAGGAGGGGCGGCGGAAACAGGGAGTCACTGCTAATGGGTGCCAAGCATCTTTCGGGGATGATGGAAACGTTCTAAAACTGGATTCTGGTGACGACTGCACAACTTGGCAAATGTATTAGAAACCAATGAATTGTACACTGAATTTTATACTCTATACATTACCCTTTACATAAGCTGTTAAAAACATACATAACACATACATACACAGAGCCTCCAGCTGAAGCCCTGGGCAGCTAGAAATGTTAACTCTGTGTTTTGGTTGTCCCTCTTTCTTGACTCCAGACTGGAAAAGATGACATCAGGCCATTAACATTATGAGAATGCAGAATTTTGCTATTCAATTTCCTCTTAAAGATAATAAAGGAGCATGGTGGGGGGAGGGAGGGAGGCGCGCAGGGGGAGCAAATAAATCTGCTCTTTCCTCATTACGGAGTTCAAACCGGGTCACAGCCCTATTAGCCGGTGACCACGAGTAGCTTACTTATTACTGCACACTGCCGGCGGGGGCAGTGATGGGGCCCGGGAATGCAGAGTCCACTGCCCTATGAACATAGGACCTTTGTCATGGGCAAACCTAGGCCAGGCACTAGGCTAAGCATGCTAATGGATACTCCGAACCATCAAGAGATGAGAAACCAGGGAAATGATCATACCCAGTTCATGCACTGAAAATCTAACACAAGCCACTTACCTCCCAAACCTCAAAGTCTGGTTTTATTTGTTAAAATCGGTATTAACTTAATAATTTTACATAATGAGAAACCTCAGTCTGGTAAACAGGCACAGCGTGTACGATGCCCTAAGACGACCTAACTCGCCTCCCCCTCCCATCTGAGTCCACTGCTGCCGAGCACCTACTAAATAAACTCTCTGCTTTACTCAGCTGGGCAGGGCCTTACAGCCGGTGTGCTAGCTCTGCCTTGCAGACTCACGACGGACCCCTCCTCAGCAGCACAACGGACTGGATGGTATCTGGCACCGTTCCTGGGCACCGAGACCAGGCTCTGGGGACACGTCGGAGCGCTGTGGGCTGACAGTGCCGTGGATGGAAGGGGCAGGGTGACAAAACACATGGAACGGCCCTCTAGGACATGGGTTGTGGAAGAAATAAGAGCAAGGACAAGATAGTCAGTATCTGGAATTTTCTGACCACCCACAGCCAAGACTGTCCCTGCCATCTACTCATAGGAGGCCCACCGGAAGCCGCGGCACACGCGCCATACCTACAAGACAAGCATCTTAGGACCACCTTATAGGTCCCTGTACAAAAGTTTCTGAACAGGAAAAAAAATAATAATAAGTACATGAAATGATAAGAGGGCCAATCTGATAGAAACGGTATGCAATTATTTTCTGTTGAAGTTGGCAGGATAAAAATCCATCTCATGAAAGATGAAATGCTGTGGAAAACAGTAGAATGGGCAGGAAAACGGAAATGCTATATTTATCCTCCCCTCTCCCAGCACTCTTGAGTATTTCCTCTATTTTCAGAAGCAATAAAACTGTTCTCCCTACCAGCACTCTCCCTGGACTCAGAGACACGCTGGCAGACAAAACTGGCCAACAAGCTCCACTGGCATGGCGGCCCCCCTGCCTGGCCCAGAGTGTAGAAACACACCATCTCTTGGGCAGTCGACACTCACACAGGGTCACACAGATGCACGTCTGCACACTGTTGCAGCTTTCCGTGAGGGCCCCCCCCCGCCCCGGGCCTATGGAATCCTTTCAGTGGCTCTCACCACTCATGGAGAGGTATGGCACTGCTTGGGAGAAAATGAGGAGAATGTTCCAGTGACCTCCTCCTCAGGGAGGCCCACAATGCCCCTCGCCGTGAACAAGCCTGCTGCCGGACTGCCGCTCTCAGTCAACAGAGGTAAGAATATTCCAAGAATGCCAAGGACGAATGAAAAGGACCAGCAGTGTTTTCTCATGATTCATTCCCCTCGTTCCAAACCTACTTTCTCTCTCGTTCTTTTATCTCTATTTAAAATAAACTTCACCAAGGAAAAGTAGGGATCAGGTGAGTTAAAGCGGCAACCTGTATAACCTGACAGAACCAGCTGGCTAATATAACGTTTGACATGAAAATTATCCTACATAAAAAAATAATTTCTTTCCCATAAAAAATTCAAGCCTGTTCATAATTTAGAGGGCATGTGGAGTTTCAATCCTTAGCAATTAGGGAGCAAAGCCAGTCCACTGGGTTTTGTCCAATGACCCTTTTAACTACTTGAAAATGATGTCTGATTATCAAATAATGTGATGGCTTATCTATAAAAACTTCTTTCTAAAAAATATTGATTCTTGATTTACATAAGCAAGGACATTCTGAGAAGCCTTTTTAAATCATGCATAATACATTACTCATAGTTGAGACAAACACTGGGCCCATTTCTTCAGGGTCTAAGTGGGTTTCTATTAGTAAGTCCGCGCCCGGGGAAACTCACCATTTGGAGCCAGCTCTACATAAAAATAATAGTTTTTGTAAACTCAGACCTCTATTGCTGCTGGGGGGCAGGGATCTCTCAACACTTGTTTCTGAAAACTTCCTGGAATTCTACAGTGCTCAGATACTAGCAAGCACTGTATTTCTGTCCGGCCAGACCTTTTGCCAATTGAGATGACTTTAATTAAGACCTCAACCCATACGCGATTAATGAATCATCGAACTTCACATCAAAAACCGGGGATGTACTGTATGGTGACTAACATAATATAATTAAAAATATTATTATAAAAAAAAAAAGACCTCAACCCAAATCAATAAAACCACTACTGAGGACTTCAACTAAAACCGTCGTGGAGGAGCCTAATAGAAACTTCCAACAGAACCCCAGCAGTATCTGCCTGGGGCAGTGCGGCCCCGCGGAGCAGAGTCCTGGGTCAGTTCAGCAGAGAGGTTCACCTCTAGGCGGAGCCGAGACCTGCCAGAGAAGAACCTGGGCTGCGTCCCTGGTCTTCACACTGGGGACACTCCAGCTGGCCCAGAGACGCCAGGCTCATGTTCCAAACATGGCCATTCTTCTGTGGCTACATTTCTGCACCTATCCTATTGCTTCTCAGGGCTCCTTCTGTTCTCTTAATACACCACAGATGATAAATGACTTTAACAACGGTACTGGAGAAGTCCATCACCAATAATATTAGTAACTACTGTCAGTGAGCAATGGTCCAGCGGCAACTCTTTGCTAAATGCTTTATAGTAACTGTTTTGCAGATGAGGAAACTGAGGCTCCACAGACTGGTTTGTCCAAGATAAAAAAAAAACTAGTAAGGGATAAAGATGGGATTTCCATCTACCGATGATTTCCAGGTTGTGAGGGACAACAGCGGGGGGCGGGGAGCGGTGTACAGCACGATTTCAGTCCAACTCTAGGAGCACAGAGGACCCACAGGCATCAGCTGCCGCCATCTCCACAGTTCGGTGGAGAAGGAAGTTAATGGAAACCACACACGTTCTGGAGAAAAGAAAAAAAGTGTCCATCCACAACAGATTAACATTTTTCTTGCTAAGAAAACTAGAGTCAAAAAAACTGCTTGAGAAATAAATGCTCTTGACACATGAACTCTTTCTACTGAGCTATTGTTACAACAGCTACTTTATTTTAATTTTCAATTTTTTTAAAAGACTTATTTATTAGAGAAAGAGGAGAGAGAGAGAACGAGCGGCAGGGGGAGAGGGAAAATCCCAAGCAGGCTTCCTGCTGAATGTGGAGTCCAATGCGGGGCTCGATCTCACAACCCTGAGATCACGACCTGAGCCAAAACCAAGAGTCAGATGCTTAACTGACTGAGCCACCCAGGCACCCCAATTTTCAATTATTTTTGATATTAAGATTTACTATAATGAACGGTCTTTTACAAAAATGAGGAAGTGTTTCCAGATATGCTAGAAACAGTTTTTCACAGGAAAAAGTGCCACCAAGAATAGCACAGAGATAACTTCTTTATTCTTAAGCCTCACGTAAATGGTGTACCTCAGCCTCCCGATTACTGGAAGATCATTTTGAAGACAAGTAATTAGAACACTAAAGTTTACATATATTTATAACATATCCCCCTCTGTTCACTGTAACAGTGCACGATCATAAAGCAGGTTTGACGCAAACAATTAAAAACTGCGAAATTATGAATACGTGTTCAAAATCTACAACAATCACAGGATTATTTTACTCTCCTCTACTCGTTCTGCTTTAAGAATCTGAACACAAGAGGAGTCCTGCAGCAACAAGTCAGATTTCCTCTCTTCTGTTACCCCGAACTCCATCAGGATGCAAAACCAAACAAAAATCCTATCTTCCGCCTCCTGTTCCAGAGCCTGGTTTGCTCCCCCTTCACTTTTTCCACTGAACCTCTCCCTAGGATGGCTCATGATGACAATGACTTTGCATTAGGCGCAGGGCAGTTCTCTAGGAGTGTGAGTCAGAGTCTGAGGCAAACAGCGCCAGCTCTGGAAACAGCGCCTGCAGCTTCCCTCTGAGACGGGAGACAGCGGTCACAATGCAGGTCTCGCCCCTCACCTCCCCTGTCTGCAGGTCAGAGGCCGATGGAACCGGTACACATGTGTGTGTACGTTTGCACGCACACCACCCAAGTTATACGTGCTTGCTGCCACGACAGGGATCCTTTGCGGGAAGACAGTTCAGCATCGTTTACATTTGTCTCATGATACTCCGCGGCTCTAAGGTTGGGCAATGCTACTGCTGACCAAGTCGGTGCCTTACTCTCCAGCGAAGACCCGAAGCAGGCCCGATGAGCAACATAGGGTATCATCCTGTGCCTTCTTCCTAGCCCCTTTCATTTCGCTGGGAGGGGGCGGGGGGCGCCTTCCGCAAGTCTGAAGCAGCTCAGCACCTCCGTTCCCTTTTCACCTGCACACGTGGGCCACTATCCTTCTGTATCGACTAGCTGTGTTGCAGATGAAATACAAGCAGTTTTGTTCCCTAAACCAGAATATTCCTACTCACCCTGCCAACAGTACAGCAAGTTCTGGGAACTATCCTTTCATAATCCAAGTTCAGCATTAGTTTTATCAATCCTGCTTTTGGGGGTGGAAGTGGTTTGATTTGGCCTGTAAGCCAAGTGAGAGAGACTGAAAAATCTAACTCTACATTTGCAATACAGCGAGGCAGGAATATGTGTCAACATGGAAAGCAGCCTTGCATTTCAGAATAAGGAACGGGACCGTAAAAGATACCTGCACAGGCTGAGGAAAGGCATTTGTGGGTGTACCTCCGCTGCGCTCCAAAATAAACGACTAGTTATGTGGGCACACTCGCATGTGACTGAAAAACTACCACCACCACATTTTCATGTTGTACTTGCTTAGACTGTGATAAGAATCACAAAAACTTCAAATAAACTGTGCCTTGTACGATTCACTAACTTAACATGGAAAGCAAAAGTTCACGTCAACCTTGGAGACACCAGCTGCCTCACCATGACGTCTTTCTCTGTGCTCAGAAGTGAGTGAGCCCTCAAAATCGGATGCAGTCCGTGCCTCACCAAGCCTCCGTCCACTGGGAAAAGGCCCGCACTCTGCATGTGTTCCTAGGTGACAAGGGATGACCTTGAAGGGACATCCTAAGTCTCCCAGACCTTCTTTCCGGGCCTCCCTCAAGTGTTCACGCCCTACAACATAACAAAGACCAGCGCGACCCGCTTCTTCTCACCTGGAACCCGAGGCTATTCTGCCTCCGCACCCTGCTTTGTGGAACTGCCCAGCTGAAGAGAGCAAAAAAAAAAGGGGGGGGGCAGAGGACAGACCTGGGCTCTGGTCCCAGGCCAGCACTCCAGCCTGGAACCCGAAGCTTCTTGGGGCCTCCATGTTCTCCCATGTAAGAGAAAGGCTGGCCTTGAGGAAGCTGTAGGGTCTCCTGAGTTTAACAGCTCGGTCCCATACAACCTCCCAGATCAAGTGCTAAACTGAAACCTGAGTTGTTCAACTTTCCATGTGACAGTTTCCCCCCTCATTTCCTCTCTTGCGGTCCGGCACACTCAAGTGTTCAGGACCTCAAGCAGTTTTCTTAACATCACAGTCACTAGGCCACTCGTCCAGGTGCTGGACGTGTAACTTCAGCAGTGATTTCGGACAGCTCCTTGGTGGCAGTGGTTCTATGTTCTGAGGTTCTCAACCTTTAGCTCCCCCCCACCTTCTGTGCGGCAGCATAAGACCAAGAGGAGAGTTTCATACATCTACAAGCCATGTTCCCTTTATCATTCACCTATCTTTGAGAGGGAGAGAGCAAGCATGGGGGGAGGGCAGGCTCCACACTCAGTACAGAGCCCAACACAGGGCTCCAAGCCCATGGCCCCGAGATCATGACCTGAGCCGAAATCAAGAGTCAGGACGCTTAACTGACTGCGCCCCCCATGTTCCCTTTAACATTTAGAAACTCAACATGACTAAGAATCACTTCAGAGAAAATAATCATTTCACAGACAAACTACCTGTACCAGAATTCACTTTTTGTCCTGAAATAAATGAAACACTGCAACCCTGTCTAGTGAAAGGCAACAGAGGTAACTGGAACCTCCCCTTCAACCAGACATGTCTTGCAAAGTGACCATGGAGGGCAAGATGTGCTCCATATTAAGTGTCTTTCATTAGCTGGGCATTGGTATAAGCTCCACCAGCCTTCAAAGGAACTTCGCATCAAAATAGTTTGGCCTGAAGTTGCAAAAGCAATGCCATACTGAGAGTAAGAAATGACTACAGACTGATCTAAAATGGAGCTCTGCTAGACTATAGATCTTACAGCCAGAAGAGCACTTTGAGAGCTTCCAGTCTGGACAAACTGGAGAGAGAGGCCAATGAGATGCCACAGCAGCTCTGAGAAAAAGGACGAGTCTTCTAGAGTAAAGCCAGAAGAGAAGGGGGAAACACAGAACCCTGCAAAAGCACTACTGCACATGTGCTGCCAGCTAAAGAACAGTAAGAAACCACGGCTGGATTTTTCTTTTAATCAGTAAAGAAATTTAAGAATGTTTTCCTGTCACGATCACAGAGAAGAAAAACCCAAAGGACTGGTGTTCCTATCGACATCAGAAGGTCATCGGCCTTTCACAGGCGTCTGAAGAGGAGCTGTAAAATGTATTAAATATTTAGTACGTGCCAGCTGTCTTAGGTAAGTCACCTCACCTAACTCCCACAAAGCCCCGGGGAGGCAAGGATCTACCCCCTGTGACAGGATGACAAGTGGTGACACAGTAAACAGGGACCACCTTGGGAGCCAGACCTGAGGAGCACCTCTCCGAGACACGAGCACATCTCAGCAGAAAACAACTGGATTTCATCAGACCAAATTCCAGAGAGGATAAGAATGGATCATTCAACAAAGATCAAAAGAAAGCCACACCCAACAAGGCTATGAGGACAGAGAGGGGCCTGAGTCACAGGGAGCCGGGAGTGGGAACAAAAACAGGCTGCTCCGTCTCCAACTGACGCAGGAGAACTCCAGGCTCCGTGACTCATTTGGGACTCCTGGGTGAGACATTCAGGTTTTGCAGGGGCTGCTCTATGAGGTGCCTCCTGAGCTGGACAATGGAGGAAAAAGCACATTAGGGTGTACAGATACTTCCAGATCCCCACAAGAAATAAACGCATTAAGTGAAGAAAGCATGGTCCAAGTCCCACGAAAATGGCTAAAATAAAGAAGTGACAATTCCAAGTGCGGATGAGGAGACAGGAACCGGGAACCGCAAGCACCGCCAGCAAGAGAAGTATGTCCCCACGAAGGCAGTTAAACACTATTCATAGCAAGCCTGCAAAAAACTGCCAAAACTCCAAATGTCTGTCAACCAGTAAACAGATACACAAAACGTAGCACCCCCACATGATGGAATACTACCTTGTCGTGAAAAGGAACAGACACCGAGACGCGCAATACTGCTGAACCTCAGAACGGCTGATAAATGAAAGAAGCCAAGTCCAAAAGACTAAAGTGTGTATGCTTCCATTTATAGGAAATTTCCAGAAAAGGCAAAACTCTAAAGACAGAAAGCATATTAGCAGTTGTCTGGGGCTAGGCGTTGGGATGGGGATTGACCACAAATGGACACAAGGGAACTTCCTGGTGATGGAAATGTTCTAAAACTGGACCGTGGTGATGGCTACACAATTGCATGTCTTAAAACTCAAGAAACTGGATATGGGTGCATTTTATGGCATATAAAACATACGGGACATAGAACTCAGTCAAGCTGCTACAAGAGAGAATGGGAACCGCTATCTTCTGCTGTCTGTGGGAGCGCTCAGCAACCTTTACCGTTACTACTGGGAATCACTGTTAAAGCTGTGCCTTCAACACTGAAAACTAAAGCTCCTGTGGCTCACAGTTAAGGAGAAAAACTCAGAAACCAAATTGTGCATGAACACAACCCAGAGCTGTTTCTCTTCCAGATTCTTTCTGGTGTTCCTCCCTTGACTTCTCCTGCTCCTCACGGAGATCATGAAGTTTTCTTGGACACCAAATGAAAATTAACTCTATGGTTTTCAGTTCAAATGAGGCCACATAAAATGAGAACTGTTGCCTTTTCTATGAAAAGATCTTTTCCCACTTTACATAGTTTCCTCGATATTAATTACTGCAAAGCAGTTTGCTTTCCTGCTTCATCTGTATGAAGTCTGAACCTTCACATACCTGTGATTTAGAATTTAACACTCTGAAAAACAAACCTTTCTTGATTTTAGAGATGTAAAATGTTAAAGGATTTGGATATGCACTTATGTCATTTTGCGGCCCACCTGACTAGTCTATTCGTGCTCATCTTCAGAAAGATAAAAGAGGCATATAATTATTTTTTAATAACTTTTTTTTAAAGGGGGTCATGCTAAATCTGCTGAAAACAAGTGGGATGCTTTTTGAATTATAGAACACAACATTCAAAAATCACAAGAGGAAACTGAAGGACTCTAGAACTTGCAGTCATCACCCCTATTCGGAAACATTCTCATTTCTCATTTTGCCTCGAAACCAAATGTTTAGGGAAGGGAAAAATCCCAAAACTTAATAATGCAAATAAAAGGGAAAAAAACAGAGTGAAAGAGATTGAAAACTTTATACATCCTCAAGTCCGGAGGTAGCCTGAACTCGCTGCAGGCCTCTGACTGCACCTGAGCCAAAGGGAAATACTAATTTCCCAGTTTCAGTATGTTCTCATGAAGACAATCAGAATTTTGAGAACCGAAACTCAATCCTACAAAATAACAAAAGTTGAGTAAACTGGAATATTTGTATCCTATCATCCTGGAGAAGACTTATGGAGAATGCAAAAAGCCCACAGTGAAAGGTTCCCTTTCCTTACAGAGACCCAAACTGCTCTGCATACATACCTGATGTACCACTGATAGTGGTTTGATTCAATTCTGTTTCCTACTCTATACAGTTTTTTACATTCAACTGTAAACTCTCAGGACTGTTTTCCATTCATTTCTGTACTCTGTACTCCTTATTCAGGGCTTTGGTACATTGTGGATATGCAGTGAAGTTAGTAAATAAATTGTTCAAATAAACACAGAATTTAATAAGGAAT
Organism: Ursus americanus; assembly: GCF_024610735.1. NCBI lineage: Eukaryota > Metazoa > Chordata > Mammalia > Carnivora > Ursidae > Ursus > Ursus americanus. Next base: position 26,965,318 of record NC_142160.1, on the reverse strand, counting down.
GTGTTATACATGGAATTATAGGCAGTATTATATTTCTAGCCTTGGGTTTTTAAATCATCCTGATTCGTTAGTGTCAGCAGAATTTTATGATAGGTTCCAGCACTACTTGCAAAACATGGATGAATTTATTTTTAAAAATCACATATTCAAATAAAGACATTAACATTATTTACATGTATGTCAATCAAACCCCTATCTATGCTTACAAATCAGGTAAAAGCATTAAAATGGATTCAGTTAATTCAGTTAGCCAATTTCCCACCATAACTTCCAGGCTTCATGTGTAAAGGGCTGCTTTATCCAAACAAGGTGCAGGCATGGAAACTCGAGTCCAGGGTAGCCTCAGGTAAAATGCATCATATACTCATGTCCTTAGTTTATGCCACACTGGTTTGAATTTACTTATCACATGCTGCTTTGTAAATGATCTTTGATATGTGTGTGTTTTATCTCCCATGGCCAGAAATGACATCTCCTGTTTCACTGGTATTTTCCAGCAGCTTCTTACACAGGTCTTATGTACAACAAATCTAAGAAAACAGGCTGGCTGATTAGAACTGACTTGGGTTTTCAGCTTTCATTTTCTGAAAAACAGAGCCCTTTAATTTTTTTCCCCTGTATGTTGCACTGTGCACAAACCATGACCATGTAAACCCAGTTTTGTGTGGGAAACTATTTCGGGCAAGAGTGTATGAAGAATAAAACAGAGAAGGAGTTTGCTACATGAGAGACTTTCAGAAAGCACCACTGCGTTAGGCCAGCAGTTCTCATGCACGGGCACAGAAAGCTGCTGATCACATGGAATCAGTGAGCGTTTATATACTGTTAAGATGCAGACAAAAGACTTCAGAGGATCCACTTTAGATTTCTCACAAATATAAAGCCAACTCAAATCCGACTGCCCATAAAATGAAGTACTCTAAATTCTAAAGTTCTTCACAACATGGGACTTTGAAGAATAACGAGAAAAGAAAATAAATTTAAAGCACTTCATATACAGTATCCTAGTTGGTCTTCAAATCCACTCTATTGAGCAGTAAAAAAGGTTACCATTATCCTCATTTAACAAATGAGCAAAATAAAGCTCAAAAGCCAATTGACAACTAGGAAAACTAACCCACAATGAGACACATTCAAGTAACATTTTTGGAATTTAAAGAAAAAAAAAAATCTGGGTGTCCAGGAGAAAAGACCAGATCACTCTGAGGGAAAGCAATGAAACCGGCGGCGAGACAATGGAGTAACATACTCAAGATACCTCAACAAAGAAAACATGAATCAAGAATTTTATATCTAGTTGAACTGGCCTTCACGGGGAAAGAGCACAAACTTACAAATGTGCAAGAACTCAGGAAATAGAGGTGCCCCCACGCTCTTCCTGAGAAATCCACTCTAGAACTAGCTTAAAAAACCAAAGTCCCTGAGATCAGTTGTACGCAGGCAGCTGATGAACATTACCGATTTACTTGCAGAATTAAAACTATGTGATTTTATAAAACATACGATAGGTAAGTATACAACGTCTGCAAGCTCTGACCTCATAAATCTAATAAGAAGGGAGGAAATGGGAAGAATATAGATGAACAATACAACCAGCTCGTTGGCCATGTTAAAGGCATTTATCTGGAAGCAACAAGACAATATTTCAAGTCACATGACAGAAAATAAAGAGAGGAGGGGCAAAAAAAGGTTAATATCTAATTTTACTACTGCTCACAGCAGGAAATCAATACATAAGAGGAAAAAAAAAATGAAGAGACCAGAATGTATTATTATGTCAAAGTCACCACTAGGACAAAAATCCAAGTTTTCTAAATACCAAAAATGGACAAAAGAAAAAAATACATCATAAAACTATGCGAAAGAATCAAGGCCAAACATACTCATTAATTTTATAATTAATGTACATTGGCTTAACTGGCCTATTAAATGAAAGGATTTCCAGATGAGAGCAAAAGTCAAGGGACAAACTCAAGGAGCACGCAACTAGGTGGCAGAGTTGGGACCAGGGTCAGGCCTTCCCGGCTCTGAGCTCTCTTTCGAGAAGGCATGAACAAGATGACCACCAACAACCAGGACGGCTCTACCAAACGTGCTTTCATGAAAACTGCTGTCATTAAAGACCAAAATGATAAAATAAAAACTGGGACGTTACAATTTCTTAAAAACGTAACAGCCAGGTATGACTTAATAAGGTAAGAGCTGTGAGCAGGATTCATTCATCTAATTCATTCGACAAATATTTTTCAAGGCTGCGTGTGGTCAGGCCCTTCTCTAGGTGGTGGCGCTACGAGGCTTGAGTGTCATTTTTGCTGTGTGCAGAGGCCCAGAAATACAAATGAAATACAGGCTGGATATACTTAAAGGTATAGTGTCTGCCTCCTAGAAGAGAAGATGAATGGAAACCGTAACAGGCCCTAAACTCCGCTGACACTGGTAGGTGCTACTAAAATAACGCATCTTATTAGTGCCAGATGATACCAGGCACAAAGCAGCAGTCATTAAAATGCCTCAGATGAGAATAATTGCCAAGTAAAGCATTCTATCACAGGAACGTAACTAAAGCTTCCTATAAAAGTAACTAAAAAGTCATGAAATTGTTCTCTGCCCGCCTCCCCTTTCCAGCCAAACTCATGTTTTATATTAAAATGGCTTTCATCTTTCACGGCATAGAAGAGCTGCTGGCTGCTGGCATCGAATCTGCTAAAATCAACAACAGTGTAATTATCTGCACACTTTCAAGTGTTTTCAAAATACTCGCTGGTTGGGATTTTCCTCATTTAGAAATGTATGCTTTATGCTGGTGGTCTAGGGCTGTCAATGGCTTGGGTTAAAAAAAACTTTTTTTAAATCTTGCCCAAAGCATTCTTTCCTGCGGCAGTTATTTGATTTGTTTAGGCCTCGCCTACTTTGAGAGCGTCTGCCCCAGTCCACAACACCCCCACAGCACACCGCTGGTCTGCAGCACTACTCTAATGGTGCATTTACACGAGCGGATACATGCAAAGCACTCAGAACAGTGCCTGACACATGACAAGTGTCAGCTATTATTATATTAATAGTTCCATTCACAGATTCTTTTTAAAATACGTGAATAAGTGCGTGAGGGTAAGTGGATGACTATACTTTAATTTTCTCCGTTGCGCTAGTTGAAAATGGAAGGGATTTCAGTACACTCGCAATTCTTAGAATATTTTTTATAAACTGCAGATTCTTAAAAAAATAAATCTACAGAACAGATGAACATTTAATGGTATAAAATCATACAGACCAGACTTCCTTCCTGAGGCTACCAAAAATACATTTTATCAGCAATTCTTCCTTGGTCCAGGTTTGGGGGGGGGGCCTGAAAAAGCCAAGATCTTGTGAAACCGGATCTAACTTGAGACCTGGGTACAGAGAATTTAATAAATTATGTATTTGCTAGGAATTTACAAGGAAAAAAAGGAGACCCACGAATAAGACCTAGTTCTAAATATTGCAGCAATAAAATAACGAATTGCATATTAACAGCGCTGTAATTACTCTTTTTGTTTGGTTTCTTTGTAATTACTTTTAATAAATTACTCTGCCTCTCCCCATCACTCAAGTAAGTTGTCATCCAGAGGCACAATCAGTACAACACAGGACACAAAGCCACTCACAGATAGGGAGGGCGGCTGGTGCCTCAAGAGCAGTGACTCATTAGAACCCATAAAGCTTTTCTATGGAGATCAAGTATCAATGAAGCTATTGTCAGAGATTACAGCTATATAAATGTAGACTAGTTATGAATTCTCACAGGGCAAGAGCATTTTCTAAAAGAAGCAAGGGCACCAATGCCTGGGAAACCACTCAACACCAATGCTGCCTCAGTTGCATAAGAGTGGCTGCCTGAAGCCTACCATTTTGCTGAATATGGGGTAGTTCCTATAAAGTGAAGCGACCCTTGGTTCAGCCCTCCCTAAATTCATCTTGTGCCATTTTGCCAAGCTTTGTATCCTGACAGCTCCAGAGTCAAGCCTAACACCGTCACCGTCTGCTGTTACGGGTCCAAGTAAGAGCCAGATAATTTTTATTAGTCTTTAAATAGTTTTCCAGAAATCATAAACTTAATATAAAACAGACCTTTGTCACAAAAGACAAACAGCAGTAAAGCACTTTGTTAAATAGTTTAAAATTTGTACCTACCTTTAACATGTTGAATATCTCAATATTAGAATTGTAATAAAAACATTTTCTTAGAACATATAAAAATTTTAAAAGGAGCAATAAATGTAGCAAACGCATAAACCAAATTGGGTTTTATATACAATTTTTTAAATCTGTAAATTCTTACTCATATCAAGATTATCACTGCAGTTCAGAATCAAACGAATGGAGAGAGCAAATGAAATAAAAGTGAGAGAGAATGCTCCAGAATCTAGGAAGCATATTATCACAAAGAAAATAGTGCCTGTGTTTGTTTTCTCAAGACTCAGAAAACAGAATTTATCATTTGGCTCCAACTAAAACGGCCATTAAAAACAATATAAAGTCCACATTTTCACAACCATCTTTCTAGATCTTTATGTTTTGCTCACTATTTCAAGGAAAACTTCACCGAATTTTTAAACAATTTCATGCTCTAAAATACTGTTTTTCAGGTTTCGGCAGGAAAGAACAATTAGGTTACCTTAAAGGGTGCTTTTGTTAGAAACCGTTTGCACCTAGTGTTGCTTATGACTAATCGTAACACAGGCCAGACACTCACCCTCGCCAAGACCACTAGCTTGGAAACAAACTAACACAAGTAAGGGATAGCTTGTTAATAATAATAGCCAACCTTAGTGTCACTGAATTTTCAGTGTTTTGAAAGTCTGCCAGTGCATACTTGTGACATCATCTTATATACTCGATGATGACCAGAAATGAGTATGATAAAATGTATTCTCTGTACATTATCACGTATGCATAAAACAGGATTTCAGGTGCTTCTTTTGAATCTAAAAATCGGCATTTTCTTCTAAGGGAATCATACGTCATTCATATATTTTCCCCAACATGCTATTCATTGTTCTATACTATAATATTACTAACCCTTAAAATAAAAAAACTATTCAAAAACTTTATATTTCACGTATATTTATAAAAGTATATTATCCCTTAATCTTTGAATGTGATGGATAATCTACATTTATCTTTCAATCAGTTAAAGATAAAAGCCGAAAAAAAATTATGTTCCTCTTCCAAACCCCACAGCCACTCAGCAACACCTATTAACATTATTTTGAAAAATACACATACAACTCGCTGTTGCCACCGCCATTGATTCACTGCCTCTTGCAGAGCTGGCAGATCCATTCCCCCTGATTGTTCTTTGTGTAGTTGTTCATGTTCTCCTCGCCTTTCTGTTGCACAAGTTACTCAAACTAAATGAAAGGAATGTGAAATACTGCAGAAGAGAGACTATCAGAATGTAAGGAGAAAACACCTGAGGACCAGAGGCTAAAGAGAGGTGAGTTTTGTCATTTGAAATGAAAGAAACAGAAACCAGTAGGAAGGAATTGAGTTGCACCAGTGGAAAGGGGGTGAAGATGTGAAGAAGAAAATAAAATGAAAGTAAATGTCAGAGAAGACAAAAGATGCGTCAGGCAGACCGATGTGGCTTCAGGAAGAGGAGAGCTGAAAACCTGTAAGGCGGCACGGAAAGACAGCACAGCTACCTGGTGGGTGGGTAGCGGGGAAGGAATGACTTGCACGGTAAGCAGAAGAGCCAGGAAAGGCCAGGAGAACATTTTAAATCCACTTCTCCGGGTGGTACCTCTCACTCACCCCAGTTTACTTTATTTCATTATTCGTTATTTTAACCCACAGCTGAGAACCGGGTAAGTTTGTTTTGCTTCCCCTTCTGAGTTCACTGAAAAACTCAACCCATAGATCAGACTGTGTCGATCACTTAGCACCTTCGTGATTTTCTTAGAGGGGGAAAACAAATACCTCCTGTAAGATGACATTCGCTACCTATAATTCCTCACCCGTTGCCCGCTTCCAGACTCAGGCCTTGCACCACTGCTCTGTTTGCCTTCCTCAGGCAGGTCAGACAACTCTGCTTTCCACAAGTCAGTAAATACTGGAGGAAAAACGTTCCAACCCTCCCACGGTTAAACACAGACTAGTTACCCAAGTTCAGTCATCTGGGCTGAATCCTGCGTGAGCCTGAAGATGTAAACAGAAACTGGGGGATTGGAGGAAGGGCAGCGTGCGGGAGAAGCGGGGCAAAGAAAACAAAGTAGGCAAATAAAAGCAATGGGCAGACTTAAAATTATGCCGACAGGAAATGACTAAACCTCATTTTCTTATTTTACAGTAACAGAAAATGAATAAAAACTGAAAATACCACAGTTTCATCTCAATGTTGTAAAAAAGATAGTGGATGCGTTAAAAAGGAGAAATTGGCTAATCAGCTTCTACTTGTGGTATGGCAGACATTTGAAAACATTTATGAAACTCAACCGTGAGTTGACTACTGAGATTCCTACTAATAACAGGTTCAAATTGTAGCAAAAGGTTAACACATGACCTCGGTTTAAATACTCATTACCACACAGAATTCGATCTGTATTTCAGAATAGACACTGGGGCAATCAGGGGACGGCACCTCGGCTACCAGCTGCGGGGTGGCTTCTGTGCCTTTCGGAACTTGCTCTAGCACCCTTGGTCACTGAGCACACTCCTTTTCACCCTGCCCTTGAAAATATCTCCTGCTTTGCCTCAGCAAGCTCCAAACCCTCTCCTGGGTGCAACAGAGGCAAAACAGTGGGCAAAGGGCTTGGCTGCTGTGCAGAGCCAGGAAGAAAGACTGGACACACTGGTAATTAATATTCTCTGATCCAACTCTGAAATTTCCCATCTTCTGGCCTTCTCCACCTCCTCCCTCAAAGCTAGTCAGCTTGAAGCTTCACTCCTTGAAAGGAAGTTCAGCTTGTTGGTCCCAATCTACTTTATTTCTGTATCCTCTCTAAAACTGCTGCCCACATTTTCTAAGAAGAGAAGTCAAACGTGCGCCCTGCTCGTAAGCTCTGATACACAGCCTCTATCGAGGAGAAAGGCTCAGCAAGAACCCCATTTTCTTGGGCGGTGAAGTCCTCAGTCCCCTCCTTCTCATTCTCAGAAGGCAACGGTCAGATCACGGGTATCACACGTATGGTTACTTCAAGCTCAGATTTTGGGAGTGATGGTGCCAACTAATCCACAAAGGTAACGGCTTCCCTTCATTCCCGCGTGACATACGGGCAATCATCTTTTTGGCTTAAAAAAATAATAGCCAGAAAATATTCTTTGACATACTAAGCAAGCCATAAAACTTTTTCCTTCTTTGGACATTTTATGATCTCATTCATCACCTCCCAGCCATTTTTTAAAGCACCTGGAGCATGAAAGTTAAACAAACACAGCCTACCATAGCATGCCGAGGTATGGTCAGAAGACTCAAGTCTATTCAAAATGAAACCTTTTTCTATTACTTTTTAACTCAAGTGATAGACATGACTCTGTTTAAAAACGTTAAGGGCTGGGGTACCACGTTTCATGCGCTGACTGTCTCCCTACTAATGACCAGGATCCTGGGCTAGTTCTTTCCCCAGTTTTCTTAGAAGCTGTCCTTGGTATCCTTACACGCACTCTGAAACTCTGGAATCATCTCCATTATGATGTGCTTTGTGCACATTCGCGGACGCTGCAATGCCCATACTAAGGCAACACATCAGAGAAGTTGGCAGCAATGCTATCAGCAAGAATTTGGCTTCAGAATCAGGAGTGATTCATCATACATTCTAGCAGCAGAAAAACAACACACACATCTATTTTAATCCCCTGGTGCTATCAAGAATCAAAAAACAGTACAGTAATTAAGTAAACGCAACACAAATCATATCTGCTGAAATGTTGGTTAAGCATTATTCAGAAAACAACACGCTACTTACCTTACTTCATAACATTTATTACAATGACAAATCAAGTTTTAATTTAACACAATTTCAGGAGAAAATAGGTAGTCCAAACTTCTGCAAAGTAACATAATGAAATTCTAAATTTAGAAAAATTCTCATTTGCTTTACAGTAGATAAAATCCCTCCTAGTGTTTCAAAAGAAATCCACTTCTTTCATCTCCCTCCATTTTTAAGATTACTCTAATTTAAAGTCTAAAGGCTAAATGAGTGAGTGCACTACTGTATCTATCACAACCAGAGAAACCTGATATTTCGGGCAATTTATTCAGAATACCCCCCCCCTTTGTAGAGGTACCTTAACAACTGCCGTAACAACTACTAACGGGTCTAATATAATAATGGAACCCGCTTCCGTCCAATTGCTCTATTTAATGAGCATGAAACGTATCTCCAACCCGAGTCATTTTCTTACTTGCTGAGAATACAGTATGTCCATGATTATTAGCATTTTCAACCAATATTTCTGCATAACCTTCCATGTTAATTTACGGCTTACTGTACATTCAATTAAAACTTAAAGAATGCTACTCTATTGTTATGACCAAGTCCTCCGGGGCAGACGGGGAGATTTCTCAAGAACTCCACCCAGTGCTCTGTTTCGGGGACCCTACCTTTTCAAACACTTCTTCAGCCTCCCTTCGTTTCCGTTTTCGGGGTCTCCGGTTCACTCGAATCCATTTCTCGACCTGAAGTTCAAAAACCACAGAGCAATTTAAACACGACGACGGGTCGTGAGGGCCGTCCCTCTGCGCGAGAAAGAAACGATCAACCGCCTCGCGACTCTGCCTTCCAGGCTTCACCTGGGGAAGCCACAGGCACCTTCCGGGCCCGCCGGGTGGCCTCAGCGCCGGGGGCCCAGGAGACGCGCGGGCGTGCGGCGTGCAGCGTGCCGAGGCCGTGACCTTCGCCCGGGCGGCTCCCTCTGGTCACGGGCCCGGTCGGCCACCCCCGAGCCGGTGCGCGCCGGAGCCCCCAAAAGGGGCCATCTTACCCACCGCTGTCGCGCGTCGGCGCCGCGGGGAGTCGGCGGTGGGGATGCTGCGCCGGACCCACTGCCCCAGGGAGGGGAGCGCAGGGAGCGCGCCTCCCGCACTCACCTCGGCGCTCACTTGCCGCGCGAGCCCGCACTCCGCCCCGGCCTGGCGCTCCCTCTGCAGCGGCTGCGGGGGAAGGGGAAAGAGTCAAGTTTACCCCGGGAGCCGCCCCAACCTCCCTCCCCCGCGCCCCACCAACTCGGCGCGCCGACCCACTACCTCGCCCGCGGAAGGTGAGGGTGGGAGCGAGGGCCCCGCCGCCCGCGCCCAGCGCCCGCCGCCCGGCCGGCCCGCCGGAGAGCAGCGGGCGCGCGGGGCCCGCAACACCTAAGGCGCAGCGCGGGCGGCGGGGCGGCGCGGGGCCGGGGCGGCGGCGCGGGCGGAGGGCGGGCGCTGGGGCGGGGGCGGGGCCTGCCTTAAAGGTATAGGCGGCCTCTCGGTCCTCCCCGCAGGTCGCCCCCGCCCCCGCCCCCGCCGGCGCGCCGGCTATTTTATTGTTCTCTTTGCGAACGTCTTTCTTTCTCTCCCCGCCTCCGGCCCGCGCCCGCGCTCCCGCGCCCTCCCACGCGCGGACCGACCTGGGCGCGCACGCCTTACCTTTCCAGCCCCCACCCCCCGCGGGCAGCTGGCGACCCGCGAAAGGGTTTCTCGGCCGCTTTGCGAGCCAGAGCGCGGCCGGGCGGTAGGCGAAAGGGCTTAGCTCGAGAAGCGCCCCCACGCCCGCGGCCAGCCGAACTCGCTCCTCGGGTCAGAAACCTAAGTGTCCAGATGGCCTTCGCGGAGCGGAAAGGAACTTTCCTAGTGGAATTTTTTTCCGGGAATGGATTAGACGCCATTAAGTAGACGTTTTTTCGGTGGCCCCTCCGGACTCCGGGGCGGTGGCAGGTGACTTCCCGGGGGAGAAACCCGGAGCGCGTAAAAGGCGAGCCCCGCGCACCGCCCGCGCCTCGACGGAGCCTGTGCGCTCTGACTAAGCGTGGTCAGCGCCGCACGCGCCCTGCCCGCGGACCCCCACAGCGACTGGGGAGAATTTAAAAGGAGACACTCTGTCTTCACAATTAGGGGGATAGTTTCCACTTAGTTTGTAAAAGTCTGCGATGCTCCAAATTTTTCCGCCGACACCCAAAAGGCTTTCTTCCCATCCGCATCAGAAGTTGGCTGAACCAGAATGGGGGTGAGCGCTTGGGGAGAAGAGTCGGGTCGCACTCGTGTTTGTTGATCTTGACCATCCCTTTAACTTTATCGCATTTCTTTAAAGAAAATCTGTCTTGCCCTCTCTTTATTGCTACTCCATCCTTCTTTCAAGATCAAAAGCTTTAGATCAAAGCCAAGATCAAACTCACTACTTTAAATAGAAGCAACTTTGCCACGGAGTATTTTACATAAAGAGGAGCTTCTTAATGGAGACATCAGAGTGGAAAACTTTATTTTATCCCTTCATCCCATATTCATAACTGGACTACTTAAAATCACATTGATGATGCACTTATATGTCCTAAAATAAACAACAGGTCTGCTCAAATGGGGGATTCTTGCCTTGTGTTTATGGTTCCAGGAATACAAAAAAAAAAAAAAAGTAACTCTATAGAGTTAGACATATTAACCATTTTGTATAATTATTAGCTAAGTACTATGAAATGCATGCTCATTTCCTAAAGATTTTTCAAAGTGGTATCGAATCTTCTTATATATCATGTATGATTACCATATACAATGTTTCCACTGCAAAAGAAATGCATAAAAATAGTCAATGCCTTGCACATCTCCAGTGCACGTACAAAGGCAGGCACAAGTTACGAATGATGCAGTGGATTATGTAATTGCAGAGCTGCTTACTTTATGGACATAAAACCTCCTACTATTTGAGCTTCCTTGCTACTAATAACAGTTCCGGAATCAACAGAGATCTACCACTGGTAGACACTTCCCTTTTACCCATTAGAATTTTTTTCCTTGGGCATTCACTACCCCTAAGAACTCTGATAGAAACCTTTCAGTACTGATGTACTAAAACAGCACCTTGCCTAAATAGACCTTCCTTAAGTATCCTTTTTGTTGACTCATCAACAATTTTTTAACATGTAGCCTTAAAAGAAACAAAAAATAAATTCCAACAATCCAGTAGTGGGAATAGAAAGCTATTGAAAATTAAATCATATACAGACTTCTATGAAAATCTGTTATTACAGATGCATAGTTAGTACTTGAAGGCTTGTTTTCCCTTGTAATTCACATCTGATTGTAGTCTCAAATAGACACACACACAGACAGGATTGTTCCTCATGCTAAAAATCCCATTAAGCCACTGGAAGGATCTTAGGAATTGAGTCCTGGAAATCCTGTCTTGCTGGCAATGACAGTCTCCTTTCTTCCTAGTCTGCAGCTCATGGAGAACCTAATGGTTTCTGGCATAAACTAAGCAAAGGAAAGAGTCCTACCGTCACTCTGCTCTGCTGCTACTCTGAGTAGGTAACAAGAGCTGTGGTCCACTCTGAGCTCCTCCGAACTCCTCTCCTTTGTACTCTTGCACCCTCACACCCACTCCAACAGTCCATCCTCCACTGAGAAGCCAGAATAGTATTTCGAAAGGTAGTTCAAATGATATCACTTTGCTTTACCAAGAATGCACTTCTTTCTCTTCACTGCCTGGCTGGCTCCTACTTATTCTCCAGTTCTGGCCTTAAGGGAGGTCTTTCCTTACTCCCCACTCCAAATTATGTCACCCCCACTATTTCTTCTAATAGCATCCTGTTTATTTCTTTTAAATTGCTTATCTTTTAGAGCTATTAAAAATTATTTTTAATTAAGAGACTTTATTTTTTATAGCAGATAACAGAAAAATTTATGCAAAAAGCACAGAGTTCCCATATGCCAACATAACACACAGTTTCCTCCATTATTAACATCTTCCATTAGGGTGGTGTTTTTGTTACAATTCAGGAACCAATATTTAATACATCCTTATTAAATAAAGCCCGTGGTTTACAGTAGGGTTCATTCTGTGTTGTACAGTTCTATTACAGCTTTTTTTTATTATTAATTTGTTGAATGTCTGTCTCCCCAGCTGGACTTTAAAGTCCAGGAAGAAAGAGATGCTGTCTCTCTTGTTCTTGATTTTTGTCAGTCAGTTAAAATACTGCTGGCACATAGTAGATGCTAAATAAATATGTTAAGTAAGTAAATGGAAGATATAGGAACAAATGACTGAATGAGTAGCATATGAAATTTCAAGAGGGAGAGTCTCAAGATGAAGATGTTTCTAATTAATTCCTGTTTGTTTCTCCAATAAAATACCTTATTTCATAAGGAGCACAAAACTGTGCTTTTTTTTTTTTTAAAGAAAGAGACCATGGGACATCAGCCAGGATACTTCTAAAATGACCTTTTAAAAAAAAAGTAAAAATAAAAATAGAAATGAGAAATAAAGATTCTTAATTCCCTCATATTAATTATGAAATTTTATTCCAAAATGCAGTGCTAGGAGCTGAATTTGATCTAGAATTAAATAGTAACACATTTCAAAATTATTGGAAAAATATATTTTTAAAGATTTTATTAATTTATTTGAGAGAGAGAGAGCACACAAGCAGGGAGAGCGGCTGAGGGAGAGAGAGAAGCAGGCTTCCCACTGAGCAGGGAGGCTGACTCAGAGCTGGATCCTGGGACAGCCAGGATCATGAGCTGAGCCAAAGGCAGACACTTACCTGACCGAGCCACCCAGGTGCCCCATTTTATTGGAAAAATATTAATTCTTTTTTATTGTGTTCAATATAACCTCAACACATTTCTCTTTGCCTATCTAAATCTCCCTTTCTTCATGGACTGACTCCAATAAAGGTAGCGTGTGGAAAACCTGGAGGAAGAGTACTTTTTTAAAATTGGAATTCCGGGGGTGCCTGGGTGGCTCAGTCAGTTAAATGTCTGACTTTTGATTTAGGCCCAGGTCATGACCTCAGGGTCGTGAGATCCAACCCCCCACCCCCACCCCACTGCACTCCCGCTGGGTGAGGAACCTGCTTGATTCACAAACTCTTCCTCTCCCACAGCCCCCCCCCCAGCAGGCATGTGCACTTTATCTCTCCCACTCTCTCTTTCAAAAAATAATAAATAAAAAAATAAAATTGGAATTCTGTAGTCAGGGATGGATATTCTAATAACTATCTTTAAGAAAGTGGTGAAAGCACTTTAAAGCTATCTTTTAAAAACAGATGTTTTCTATTTGAATTAGGTTTTAAAAAATGTTTCATCTAGTAGAGATGCAAGTTTGAAAGGAAGTTGTTTTAAGAAACTTTCTTGTCAATGCAGTTTATAATAGCTGAAGACAATTTCAGAGGCTGAGAAAAATGCCATTGCTTTAGAAGAAAAGCATTACTTAATCTAGTGGCTGGAGATTACTTTTAGAGAGAAAACCTTTTTCTGCTTTTTCCTCCCCCTCCCCCTCCCCCTCCCCCCCCCCCATCAAGAGGAAATGACTCCTTTCACTGGACTACGGTAGTGATGTCAATTTCATACTGTTAATATGGATGTGCGCTTCTGTTTCACGATGAGCTACAATCCAGAGGAATGAGAAGCAGCAGCGCACCTTCCTAGTCACCTAGAAGGCCGAAAGGGCAAACAAGGGGAGCCCTTTAAATTAGTCCAAACAGCGTCAGAGGGCAAATTACACTCCCTTGAGCACAAGAGAGGAAAAACTATCCGCTGTAAGAAGTCGAAAGATCTTTTAATACCAAACAATGTAGAGAGGTCCAGAAGCTTTCGCTTGTTTCAGAAGGGCTCTATAGTCAACATATATTGATGGTAAATCAAAAAGTAAGCACGTACACAAAACTAGAAATAAAATCAAGGTTAGTTTAAGTTGCAAATAAGAACAAGGAAGTAATATTGATTAGGGTCAAAGTTCTCAAATGTCTAGGTCTTCAACTTTTGCTCTACCCTTTTAGAATGGAACATTCCTTTATGATATCTTTGATTTTAGAAAAATTATCTTTTCTATTATTGCCCATTTTGTGTCTGTGTTAGAATGAATGCCTAATTCTTCTTTCTCAAGACAATTTTGGCCCTGCTAAATGGACCTCTTGGTGGAATCCTTATAAAGCATGGTTTTCCAAAAAGAAAATCCTTCCCACATTTGTTCTGCAGTAAACTGGCTAAGAGAACCTCTTCCTCTCAGTCATCACAACCCTGAACTCACTGTTACTCAGAAACATTTACAGAGCTTGCCTGAGGGAACGCACTCAGCTCTTCCATTTCTAGATCCCCTCTGAGAATCTGATGAAGCATTAGCTATCAGCTTTTGGCTCCCTAGAAAAAAATACACCTACAATCATGCACAGTCCCCTACTCCCTTCCCACACACACATCAACGGTCAGAAGGTTTACAGATTTTTCTGATTGCCCAAACCCCTGCCCTAGATTCTCTAGGATCCTCTTGGATTAGAGCAGACCACCACACACTGGCACAGGACGACGTCTTACTGGTGCTCTGTGAAATTCCTTTTATCGCATTATGTTCTGGTAAGAAGCCATCAACCTTTATTGAGGTGCATTATAAGAAACAGCCCCATAAAACCCATCCCAGTGTTTACTGTAAGGACAGTTTCAGAGGATTGTTTATTACATTAAATAGTAATTTTCTGAGAGGACCCACAGGGAGCCTGGTATCAACATCAGGAATAGCTAGACTCAGGCACCTGGTTTGTTTTACCTCATGAACACTGCAAATTGATCCCTTTTCCCTCTTCTAGAAAATTCTGTGCCCCTACGTTAAACCAAGCATAAGAACTTCAAGGGGTGCATATCATATGATAATTTAATTCCTGGCCCCCATTTTATTTTCCTACTATTATTTTCACATTGCTTCGTTTTTTATATTTTAATTTATTTTTATCATGCTCTGTTTTGCTTTAGAAGCTGTCTTAACTCCATTTTGGGCAAGGAGGAGTATGAATAAATAAAATATTCTGGGTTTATTTTTTCTTTAACTTTCTTTTTCTTTTTTGGGGGGAAGAAGGGGCTCTGGTAAAATGTTATGGTTCTAATATTTCTCTCCATTAAAAAACACTTAGAAGTGAAGCACAGAAGGTAAGGACGTATGATTATACCCTACTTATAAAATTCAAGGAAAAGAACTGTTAAAAAACAAAACAAAAGTAAATATAGTATTATACAAACATGGTGCTGAACTACTATAAAAATGTTAACCAACCAAGTATTTGACCTCTTTTGATATCAAAACCAGAGAGAATAGGTTTTGACCTCGGGAAGAAGAATGTAAACTGGATATAGAGACAGATTAGTCACTTAAAAAGCATACTGAGAGCCTACTGCAAAACAGACCACTAGACTTTGTGAACACAGAGATGAATAAGACACCATCCCTGTCCTGAGGACACTTGTGTGACCAGGCGGAACCCGGCATAGTATAAGGAGCACACAGGCAGCCTGTAGGATTTGAATCCAGGCTCTGTCATATATTAATCGTGTGACCTCTCTAAGTCTCCTTTCTTAGAGAGTTGGGAAGATCAAGGGACACATGTGATGTGTTTACAAGGGGAGGCAGTTGTCATTTATCAAATTCTAGAAGCAACGCAACATCTCTAGAAGCGGGAGGAAAGTGACCTCAAGACACAAAAAGTACCAAACTGCTACGTATATCAGAGATGGTGGAACCTCAGACCTGGAAGAAAGAACCAGAGTGGCCAGTTCCGTAAGGACTGAATGGTTTGCCAAGTGCTTCCACATACAGATTGCACTGTTTGTTTCGCACACGGTCCCATTTTCAGGATGAAGAAACGGAGTCTCAGGGAATTTTCGAATCTTTTTTTTAAAGGTATTTTATTTTTACGTAATCGCTATACCCCATGTGGGGCTCAAACTCACAGGCCCAAGGTCAAGAGTCACACGCTCTACTGACTGAGTCAGCCAGGTGCCCCAAATTTTCATCTTTAGTACTTAATATTGGGTGGCTCTTAGATCTCCAGGCTGGAAATGTGGTGCTCTTTCTACTCCAGCATGAGAGCTTAAGGAACATCTAGCATGACTGTCTCACTTTAAAATAGCTGCTTAATATGTGGATCAGACCAACCTCAGATCAAAACACAGCCCATAAAATATTATCCCGTACCATAAAAGTCTATTCCAACAGCCATTTCAGCAAACAGATATGGTACACCCCCTTCAACACCTGTATGACTGCAATTCTTTACAGGAGCTTAACATTCATGGGTGTTTTGACCTTAAAGAGTTTCACAGGTGAAATACCAAGTTATCTAGGGGTGGCATTAAATCAGAAGGTCCCCTGACCGCTTATTAGAATCGCCAAGAGGGTTTATAGATCCCGATGCCCGGATGGCACTCCAGAACACTGAAATTCACATCCTAAGAGTGGGACCCTGCATCAGTCCTTTTTACAGCCTGCCCCACCCCACCCCCACCCCCGTCTACCCCAGTGACTCCACTGTGCCGCCAGTGTTGAGAACCACTGGTTTAGATCACTTTAATGACGACCCATCTCTAAGAAGTTACTATTAAGAAATTCCAGATGTTTGGGAGACATCTAAATTTCAAGGTCAATGCCACAGAGGACAGCCATCTATTAGGTTCTATTTCAATAAGCCTCTGGGTAAACAGCAGACACAATGCTGGGCAGGATGGGCTGCTGGCCGGACCCAGGGTAGCAGTTCTTATAGCTTATACTTAGGGATAAACTTCTGGACAAGATTGGTTAAGTACACACACACACACACACACACACACACACACACACACATGAATTAAAAAGAAGTAGAAGATCTCAACACTAACCAGAAGGGAGGCAAGAATGGATGGATATTTGACTTTTTAAGTCTTTTCCAGGTTCATGGGGAATACAATTCTGGATCCTGAATGAAAAGAGCATAGATCCTTGTCTTTCGGGGAACCTGGAACCTCATATACATATGAGGTGCTATTTCCCACTCATTCCCTGTAGACAATGTTCTAATTATGTCGATGGCTGCCACCTATTCCCTGGGAACAAATATTTTGCATTTGGAAGACTGCTGGCTACAATTAGGGGACAGTGTGTACCAATGGAAAAGACCCTTTGTTATGTGCAAAAGCTACTCTTCCATACAGGAAGCAACCCAGGTTGACCTTCCTTAGTGTTGGGAGCCATGCTCTAACCAAACGGGTTTCCTTATTTAGAAAAACACACTACATTGATGTTATAGGAAAACTACTCTGGCAAAATGTCTTACAAAAGATATTAGTCACTAATTATTTAAAAGCACAAACATATATGTTAACATTTCACTAGCTTGAAAAGCCAACACTCCTATCTAGGTCCCTCTGGCTATTCCCTAAGATGGTGTGGATACGGTATCTGTAAGTACACACACAAGGAGTGCTTTGTGCTTCATGGTGCCTTCAAAGGAAGCTATGCATTGGGAGTCTGGGGCCCCAGCATGTCTCTTTTTCTTTTTCCAGCATGTCTGTTTTTAAAAACATTGGGACTCAGATTGGCTTGCCTGTCATCTGGCCTCCCAAGAGAATCCAATGAAGTCACAATTTGCAAACGAGTACAATGGGCCTAAATCGTCCCATCTCTATTCACAAGTAAGAACACACACGCACGAGCACGCACACACAGAGTAAGGAAAGGAAAATCCATCACGACTAGGCGGGGGGCGGGGGGGCTGTCCCAAATATAAATATTATATGAGAAAGAGCTATTTTCCAGAATGTTTGTTCACCAAACATTTAGAGCCATATAAGAGGTGTTCCAGGACAGCAACGGGAAGGGCCGGAATTAATTGGTTGCTAATCTCTTTACTTTTTGTAGGATGTTTCCTCCAGCGGTGGATTAAATCAATGTTTAATGCTACACAGGCCCAGCTGTGTCCATATTAGGAAAGCCCAAGCTCACATCTCTTTCTCTGCGAAAAAAGGATCTGTCCTCCCTCCTTTTGCTCTGCTTCCACCCCCTGCGTGCGTAGGTGGGAGAGTAGGAGCCGGGGAATGTGAACTTGATCCAGCATTGATCAGCCAAGCAGCAAACTCTCATTGTCCTTTAGATACCAAACATAACTTCTCTTTACTAGGGATAAACCCAGCCATTCGGCATACAACACGGCTTTTGTGCTCAGTAGTATGAGAGATGAAAAAGAACCACCAAGAACATTAAAGCTTTATTAGACTCATCATAAACACCTAATATGTAGACTTTGAGAGTCTACCCGGTGAATTTATGTTCATATTAATATTAGGTATGTTAGACTCTCTTAAACCTATCAATCTTCCAGTCATTTCTGTTTTATAATTACGGATTTCAATTTATAGCATAAATACTGCAGTCTACTTTAGCTTTGCTTTCTATTTGAGCATTTCTTATCTCACTGCCTTGCTCTCTGAGGTTCAAGGGCATTGGAAATCCTGCGAATGCACAATTAAATATGCTGTTGTTGTTTTTAAGCGCTGTCCTATGAATGTGGTTTAACAATCTCTGCACAAAGCCATGTGTCATAAGAAATACACAGTTCAGAACCTAGATCTAGGCACCCTCCGTCCTTACCAGCTAGTAGCTGTGTAACCTTGGGCATGTCACACAACCCTTCTGGGCCTCTAAAAAGGAGATTATGCTATCTGTTTCACAGGGCAGTGCTAAGCATGAAATGAGACAACACATAAACCAAGAGGCACAAAGTAGACCAGTGGATACTAATTCCCTCCCTCTTTCTGCCCAGAAACAAAAGCCTGTCTGGTATTTTGAAAGTAAGTAAACTTTCGAAGGTCTCTAAATAACTGAGTTGTGACATCATAAGAAAAAGCCTCCCCTGACCCCCACACAGACGTGACATCACTGATGGAGCCCACGGTGATACGGCATGGCTGAGCTACTACGGGCAAGTGCCTCTTTCCAAAGGACCGGTGGACACAAGGAAACAAGTTCTCTTTCTCATATGCCTTATGATAAAGGAGATCATTCTGATTCCGGTCCCATCTCACTCAAAACAATAAGTCCACTGTTGTTCTAAGAATATAAAAAATGAAATTTGTTATTTCTACACTGTTCTCTGAAGGTCCCAACATGACAGGTGCTAGATACAAAAACATCTAATATCCTAATAGTAGCTACGTGCATTTAAACCCAATGTAATAATTAAGAAGAGAGAAGGATTAAATTCACAAATACAATTCTATACAGAGCTACCCAACGTACATGTTCTTGGATTTACCCATTTATGGTTTAATTCACTAGAAGCATTTATGTGAAACCCAGGCAGACATCCCTCAGTTACAAGATCAATGACAGTGATGAAGAAACACAATTTGAGGAGGAGAGACTCAGTGAGAACTCCGGAGAAGCCAACCTCATAATAAATATAACCAAAAGAGTCTTAAAGAGCATGTATCTTTGGTTGGCCACATGGAATATGAAAAGCGACAGCACACACAAATGAGGAAGAAGGAAGAGAATACAGAGAAGAGGAGATGGAGCCCCTGGAGGGAAGGCCAGAGATGACCCTGGATGTGGAAGGCGACCTCCCTCCATGGAAATAGGACATGGGGGTGACGGCGTTCTCTCCAGTGTGACCCTAGCATCACTTGTTGCCCTGGAGTCTCAGCCCCCAAGTCTGATATATTGACTCTGGCCTCCCTTCCATGCATTTTCATGCCAATAAAGTTGCTGGAATTAAGAAGTGAATTGCGGAGCTTTGGGGCATAAATAATGTCATATTGGAAGGTCGGGGCTAATAACAACCAGGATGCCCTTAATGCTCCTTAAGGAAAACCATCTGATCTACGTAGCCCTCGATGTGGTTTGAAATTCCCTCAGCCTACAAAGGAAAATATTTTTAGCATGTAGCACACTTTGTAACAGACATATAAATGCACCGAAAATATAATTTTAGGAAAGCATCTGGGCTTGATCATTTCTTGTTATACCTCAATGCCAAATAGGTTCTACTTTCTCAATATAAGGAACATGGCAACAGTGGGCCACAAGCTCTACAACGATCACTCTAGCAATTTCTCATAAACGTTTCATTCCTGGCTCTGGTTGCTTTCATTTTTTAAAGTGGCAAATAATCTACAGATTTAAATAGAAAAGCAGCATAAAAAATGAGGTGCTGCTCCTGGAGCATTAGGCCCCAATGTCTTCCCTTCCTAGAACTCACTGGATCATCTGCACGAGAGACATAAATGAGTATTTACTTTTATGTCCCAAAATGTATCCTAGAAATAACAGCTGCCACTGTCCGAGGGAAAACTCGCCTGCGGTTTATTGGTCTGCAGATATTTCAAGACATTGACAACCCAAGCCAAATCTTTTTCATCTCCTGCTAGTCAAACAGGTTACTATCTGTGAATAATTGATTTGCAATAGAAGCAAATGCCTATTCTCCCATGATCAACCAGCCTAAAAGCTCTTGCAGATTATTACCTGTGATTTCTCCCCAATAATCCTTCACATAGCAATTTTCCAGCTGGAGAGAAAAGAAATGCACAGACAAGGTTTCTTGATGGCTACCTTTGTACATCGCTCAGGAGGAAACACATGAAAATTCTCCCAATCCCACTCCAAGCTGAGGGCGAGGTTCCAGTCTGTGGGCAACTCCACAGATTCCCAGGCTGGAAAGGGAGACACTTGGAGGAAAAGTAAATCCAGACCTCCCTCCTCTCAGAGCGACCAGGCTCACCTACATAGAGCTCTCGCTTCAGCCAGGTACCGGGCAGAGCATGTAGTGACATGGGGCAAAAAAGCAGCTCTGGCCTTCACCCAGGCCAGCTCCCCTCACTCCCCAGAGAAGCAGTGAGGGTTCAGAGAAGGCAAGTGGCTTACCCGAGGCCACACAGCTTAGTGGCACAGGGCTGCTTCCAAAGCCGCATCTAATGGACTGATTGCCTCCCTCATCCAAGATAGGATTAAGTTCGCAGAACAGAAGTTCACTACGGCGTCCTCTGTGAAAGCGGCAAGTTGGATACAACAAAACGGACTCTCCTTTCCCACCCGGCCTCTAGCGCTGCTCTTTAACCTCAAAATAATGCGGCTTTGCATTTTATGCATCAAATTGTCTAGACCATACTTAGATGTGGTGGTGGTAGTCATAAATAGATAGGATCAGAAGCAGAAACACTGAGCTTGTAAAGGCCCAAGCTGGAGGACCGACCTGGAAGGACAGGGTCTTCTGTTGAAAGAGCAGAACGCACCCACTACCAAGCACCATCAAAGACAGCTGCCATACAAAGATACGCGTGTGACGTGCACACTGCCCTTTTTTTAAACACACATATGGAATTGGGCAGTTTGACAATCACTGACTGTTATCCTAACCTGTGTGGTAACACTTGTTGCTGGCCACCTCTGGGCTGTGCCCTGGAAACTCTCCCACTCTGGGTCAGTGGAGAGGACAAAATGAGGGCAAAAGCCAGGGGCTCTAGTTGGAATTGGCTTTTGAATGCAAATAAGATAAAAGATGCATCCCTTCAATGCTTTAGATGGTACATAGAGACACTTCTCTGTTCGACCAATTGCTTTTTCTCATTTGTTGTTTTGGTGACCTGATATTTATTACCTAATTTAGTTTCCATCTCAAGGGAGGAATAGCTACGTCTTTCTAAAAGCAAAGACCTCAACTAATCTCAACACACACTCCTATTCATTCACACCAAAAAAGATACCAACTCTTCCATGCGGTAAAGCCCAGAATTTCCTATGTAAAATATTCAGTCAGATACACAGGGCTACTGCCATTTGGAGACACCCACATGGAAGAAGGACGTACACACCATGACACGTGCTTATGAAAAGCCCTGGAAAGTGAGGTGCATACTACTGCATGCACAAAGCACAGTTTCGTCCACTAAAGAATGGTAAAGAACAGATTCAGGAAAAAGAGCAGTCATTAATTACATCAAAAATCATCACTGCTCAGAGCTCCCTGCTGTATTCATTTCTCTCTTCATTGGTCTTGTAAAAAGGAAGGCAAGGATGGATCCAAGCTGATTTGGATGAAAAGCAACCTTGCTAAACGCACAAAATACCTTAGTTGGACGGACAGAGGGCTGAGGGTCTTAGATCTGAGCTGTGGCTCTGCCACTAACTGGGGCTACCAGCGTGGGCAGATCAGGCCACCACTCGCCGGGAGAGAAAATGAGCTCCTCACCAAGATTTGCTCCTGCCTAAGATTCTAAAGCAGACCGAAAGTCATGCAACACCAGAAAAGACTAATATTTAACCATGAAGCAATAGGGGTCACACCCAAGAATTCTATACCATGCACATAGTAAATATACACCTAGTTTGTACGACATAATGGCTCTCCACAAAAGGGAAGGAAAAAAAGCCCCACGTTCTAAAATCAGTCAAGTGTTCCTAATTGCTTTCCTTGTCAGCAGGTGCGCTGCTGGCAGGTGCTGGCGAAAGTCCCCGCGAGCATGGCGGGCCCCCGTCAGAGCCGCTGCCCAGAGGCATGGGATGCGGAACTGAACATACGTATGTGCAACAATGCTGTGCAGTGTCAAAGCGTCAAGGGGCCCTGTGTGTGTGGGAGCACCCACGTGCACAGCTCGCCCCACTGCTGGGTCTCAGGGCTTTCCCCAGGCGTGGCAAGAGCATAATGCAAGCACAGAATAATCTGCCTTTGATGAAGAGTCTACCAGAATACGTCTTCAGGCTAATAAAGAATAGGGGAAGTTCTTAAAAAGCAGAATCAGATGTTTTTCTATTGATGTATAGGTTTACAACCTGATGTTGATATCTTTGTCCTAATTCTGAGTTTATGTTGCTCCTTCTTTCTAAAGATCTCTCTCTATGAAAAAGATAAAGCACCATTACAATGAAGTCCTGTTAAATGGTATCACTCTTGATGATTGCTGCAATGTCCTTACTTAAGTGAATTTCTCTCTTGTGGGTGCACAACATGTATGAACCTGAAAAACAGTAATGCCCATACGTCCAAACACGGCCGGCCAGACTTTGCACCTTGGGGACAATTAAACTAGCTCCCTTGCACATGAGCTGGCTAACTTGTGACCCAGTGGGGCACAGCCAAGTCTCTTGCGTCCAAGCATGCTATCTTCCAATGGACTTGGTCTCCCAGTTGAATGTGGCAAACAGAGAAGTCAACTTCTGTGCTTCCTCTCAGGTCTCAAACTCAGGGAAGAGGCCCCCTGAGCACACCTTGAACAATGGTTGGTTTACAGATGCCCTCACGGGCCATGGGCTCGTGGGTGTGGCTGTGTCCTTACAGCTTTGTAAGCCCACTGCCCAGCACGATGCTTGGCATAATGGTCGAACAAATGAACCAAACCATAAAGTCAAATATTTGGATTGCTCAGGAGGAAGAGAAAACTAAAGGATTGCAAGAGTTGAGATTATACTCAAGGAATAAGAAAACTTCTGTTGATTCAATATATTGCAGAATATGACATATTTATGGATTCTCTCAGTGGCTCCTAGTCCTACTTATGGAGATCCTCATTCACTGAGTATGGCCTGAGTCCAGGATCTGTAGTAATTTTGGTTTTTAAGTAGGCTCCCCACCCAATGTGGAGCCCAATGTGGGGCTTGAACTCATGACCCTGAGATCAAGACCTGAGCTGAGATTAAGAGTCAGATGCTTAACTGAATGGGCCACCCAGGTGCCCCCAGGACCTGCAGTTTTAAACAGCTTCCTGGATGATTCTGATAAACAGGTCTCAGCATAAGCCAGCTAGGTGGCCTTGAGGGTCTCTAATCCAAGCCTGCAAAGCTATGCTTCCACAAAATACCTACACTTATCTCTTTATTAAAAACCATGTGTGGGGCGCCTGGGTGGCTCAGTTGGTTAAGCGCCTGACTCAGGGCTGTGAGTCTGGGCCCCACGTCAGGCTCTGCACTCAGCGCAGAGTCTGCTTCAGATTCCCTCTCTGCCCCTCCCCTGCTCCCCCCTCCTAAAATAAATAAATAAATAAAATCTTAAAAAACAAAACAAAATGAAAACCATGTGTGCACAGGCCACTACCAACTCTCTCTATCAACTGGATGGAAACAAGTAGACTTTTTAAAGCCAGTGGCTCCTGCTTCCTTTTCCTTCTGGCTCAAAAGGCAAGCAAGTATTGTTCCTCTCTCCACCGCGTCACACCTTGATCACGTCTGTGTCCATCTGGGCCCGTTCCGAATTCTTATTCTTTTTAAAGAAACAAGTTCTCAAATGCTCTTCATCCACCTGAGAGAGCCATTCCCATCTGTCTTCCTCTGAGCTCCCTTTAAAAACAGACGTCCAATCAGATCCTGAAGGGTCTCTGGTCTCAGTGTAGGTCAATATCCTGAGTGTCCTCCCTCGTCACTTGGCAGGGTTCAGACACGTCACCCGCATCGCATGCATCTGTGCTTGTTTCACGTGGCTTCCTACGTATCGCTCTGGGGGCACCTGCAGATACTTCTCAGCCCACTGTGTGTGCTTTCTAGGGAGACACCACTGGCCACCCAGATACTTAAGGATGCCTTTTAAAAGCATCCACGTAAGTGAACGGCTCCTAGACCCGAAAGTTCAACGTTGAAAACCAAGGGGTGAAGGTCTCTCTCACTGTTCTTCTCACTTCCCGAGACTTCCTAGTACCTGAATGGAGGGAAGAGGCTTGGCCTTTCATCCAGGAGTCTTCCTTTTAGCTAGGCTGCCGGCCCACCTGCCCAGGGATCTAGCTGCCATTCAAGTATTAGCACCCTTTTACAGGCGTCTGGTGGCTCTCTGTGGCTCTTGAATTTTGTGGGAGCCCTCCAGCATCACATCCAAGGTCCTGCGTGGTCTGGCAGTGTCCTGCCTTCCTAATCAATGCCCCCTGCAGATCCTGCTCTCCATGCGAAGCAGGCAACAATACGCCTGTTCCTGACAAGTCTGTTCCTAAAAGGGGAAAGATCACTACTCCAGGTTGTGGTCACAGTGCATTCACCTGATGTATTTTATCGCTACAAAAAAAATGCACTGACCCTTCTATTATCTGGGGGCAGATGACCTTGGTTAGAGTGTGGCAGAGGCTGGGGCTGGGGAGGGAGAGGGGAGTGACAGTAAGGCTGACTGGGAGGACACTTTCCCCCAGCCCTCCCACTAGGAAGCTGCCTCCATTCCTCTGGTCCTGGGGCATTACCTTAATCACGCTTATGGTAATCATGAGCCTTAATCACGCTTATGACAAACTGGTTCATCAGCCCCCTCCCATCATTGAGATCTGATTCTACCCAATGCTGCTCAAACATGCATACTCAGTTTTCTACCCCTGGATGCTGGTTCTGATTCTCCGCCAGCCTGAAATGGCCTTCTCCCTTATGAGTCCTTCAAGAATGGCTTCAAATGGTACTTCAACCCTCCCTGCTTCCACAAATGGGAAATGACCTCTTTCTTCCGAATGCTAATAGTTCATTTTTCACAAGTTATTGCTTTCTGCCTTAGGTTGGTTACTTTGTATCTATTTTCCCTACTTAATTATTAAGCATCTTGAGGGCAAAGCCTGTGTTCTCTCATCTTTGAGTCATCCACAGTCCCTCAGAAAGGATAGATGTGCCAGCTACATTCGTGGGAAGAAGGGAAGGGATGGGGGGAGGGGGGCACTGGACTAGGAGGTATGACTTCAAATCCTGGAAGTCTCCTCTTGCAAATCTCATCCATCTGGTCTGGGATGCTTGGCAGTTCTGTAGAAGCCTAAGCTCTGACACAGTTACAAAGGAAATCTTCAAGGGAGAGGAAACACTTTTAATCCTTATTATTCACTTGGAGTCTCAGACTATTGTGAATGAGATTCAAATGCTTTCTGGAAATTGCGTTTTGAAAGAGAGAAAAAGAAGGAAGGACACAGAACTTTCGTTTGTAGCACCAAAGGAAAATGTCTCCCGGTTCACCGTGGTGCCTTATGCTTTGAAGAGGTCAGTGCATTTAGACAGTGCCAGATCAGATACCCCCAATAATACACAATGCCCAGCACAGACCTTTAGTTACCTCGTACTCTCCAAGGGGATAGACCCTTCCTTCCCACATTTCCATCTCTCTCGTTCCACAAGACAGAAAGCCATTTAGGATCCCCAAAACCTTTAGATCCCAAAAATATTCATCCATAGGGGAATAAAATATAGTGAGGTTGAGTGATTTTTATTGGCCATTTTGAAGGGATTCACAAGAAATGTGGAACTAATCAGGGAAGTATTGGGAATAAGCATTGTTATGGGCTGAATTTTTTTGCCCAAATTCACATGTTGAAGTCCTAACCCCTAATAACCTCAGAATGCGATTGTATTGGAGATAGGGCCTTTAAAAAGGTGATTAAGGTAAAATGAGATCACATAAGTGGGCTCTAATCTAATCGACTGCTGTCCTTAGAAGAGAAGATTAGGACAGAGATCTTTACACACACAGGGGAGAGACCACGTGAGGAAACAGGGAGAAGGTGGCCGTCTGCAAGCCAAGGAAAGAGGCCTCAGGAGAAACCAACCTTGCCCATACCTTGATCTTGGACTTCCAGCCTCCAGAACCGTGAGATCGTAAATGTCTGTTGCAAAATCCCATCCGCTTTGTGGGATTTTACTATGGCAGCCTGAGCTAACTAATATGAGCGTGAAGACACAGATGCCAAAAATGAAAGAAATCAGGCTACAGATGAAAGGACTTTAATAAACTCTCTCCCAGTCTCTTGTGACTGCAGAGCAGGTATCACTTTGAGGGATTTGTGGGCTCTTCGATGAGCTGTGGTGACTCATCGACATTATGGCCCTGCCCCAACTGAAGCCAGAGAATCTAGACAATGTATCTCTAAGGCCCCCCCGACAAGGTATTTAGTCATTTCGAAAATGTAAGCTGAACTACTGGACTAAACAGACAGCAAAATTATTAGGAGCCCAAAAAACACACCACATTATAGCAACTGCTACTACTGATAAAAAAAAAAAAAAAAAAAAAAAAAAAAAAAAAAAAACAAGGATCTCATAGCACATAAAAATATCATTTCTCTGGAATTTGCAAAATAACCACTCTCAGTTTTCTTGAGTGACCATTAAATGTAGAATTCTTATAGACACCACTGAGACTGAGTATCCCAATGGGCCTTAAACTTATGTTGATGTGATTACATAAACTGTGCAAAAAAGAAGGTTACAAGTTATTCCCCTAATAAACCTAATAAACCACTGGCCTTCCCTATGCTAAAAGCATCACATCTTATCAAATTTCCTCAGTTCTGTGACCTCAGCATTTTCCCTATGAGACTTAAGTTGTCCATTATGTGCTTGTGTGGCCTTTGGCAACTTGCAGGTGTCTGCTTGAAAAGAAGTGGCATTTTCCAAGATGACACAGAACTTGCTGTTCTGGGAGGGGCGCAAGAGCGAGTCTGGGAGCCTGACTTGCTTCCTGCCTATTTCTGAGACACCCGATGCGATGGGCTATCACCCATCTTCTCTATCCTCATCAGTGCCCCTGGTGCCCGTGATTTTGCCATTTCACATCTGCTGAGCACTTCCCCCAAAGAGCAGACGGAGCCACAGAAGGGCCGTGAGGTTCACTGGCATCAATGTGCTACTGGTTAGCACCTTGGGAAACAGGTTGCCTGGGAGTCGAAATTAAGGGCTGAAGTGCGGCTGGTAATCAGTTCATGCCCTCCTGGATGCCCACTGTGAACGCGCACTCCCATCCACGGATTATAATCACCTGCGCTGTCACGGCCGACTGAAGGGTGTCTATGGACTGGCCGAGCTCTATCTTTATCCACACATCTGACAAAAATACGGATGATTTGTTACATTTCTTTGGTGGAGGATTTTAAGGCATCATGCGCTCAGATTTTCATTCAACGAATAGCTTTGGAGCAGTACCGTACACGAGGAGAATATAAGCCATGTTTGTCATTTAAAATTTCCTAGTTGCTACATTTAAAAAGTAAGATGTAATAGCTAAAATTAATTTTAATAACATATTTTAGTGGGTATAGATACATTGGGTTATGATGTAGCAAAAATAGTATCATTTTGACATGTAACCAATACCTTAAAAACCATTAAAGAGATATTTTACCTTCCTTTTTTTGTAATAAATCTTCTAAATCTGCTGTGTTTTCACAGTCCACTCTGAGTGCTAAATTTTAACCAGAAATGCTTGGTCTGTATTTAGATTTCATAAAATTTACGGTTAAAAAATGGATTCATTCACATACCCAAACTTGTTCCACACAAAAACTGAATTATTAGATCTTAAAGATCAGATTAAAATTTAGATTAGATTAGATTAAAAATGCAGCTCTTCAGGCACACTAGATATTTTTCGAGCGCTGAATAATTACGTGTGGCTAGTGGCTGCCATATTGGACAGCGAGACCCCGAGCACCCACTGTGCACATCACAGCAGGTAAGACAAGGATGAGTCAGACCACTTGTTTCCTCTGGGTGCAGAAACCCATGTATGAGACACATATACAAATAGCAACAGTGTAAGGCAGGTCATGATACTTGCTAAATACACAGAAAGGAAAGCATCCCAAGGAGAAAAGGGAATGCACAAAGGAAGGCAGGTGGCAAAGGAACAAGCATTTAGAGATTGGTAATTACTGTTGGGCATATGCCTGGGAGGGTAGAAATTGAAGTTTAAAAAGACAGCCTGGGGCAGTTCTGCTGATAGCCTCAAATAGCAAGCCAAAGAGTTTGTTCTCAAGCCACAGTTAACGGGGAATAAGTTTCAGGGGAGGACGAATCTTTTAGAAAGATCCACTTAGTATTGATGCAGACGGCTTGGTGGCTAAAAAAGCCAATTAGCTACTGAACCAGTCCAAGCAAAATATAATGAAGAAATGGGGGAGGCAGTAGGAAAGGAAAGAAAATTCGAAATTTAATAAATATGTACATAAGGATACCAGAGCTTGGCAATGTGGCCAGGAACTCAAGGAAAAAGAGGAGTCAGAGAATTCTCTAGCAACTAAAATAAGGAAGTACAGATGAAAGGCTGGATGGGAAAAGTTATTTCTAATGTATCTGCGCATAAATGTTTTACAAGGAGTTGGAATATATGTACATACGGGTTGGTGGGGGTTGGAGGAGACCTTTGGGCAGACATGAAAAGAAGTCAATATCTATTTATAGAATGGTCAAATTAGCAGAATGGGAGACTCTTAGAAATAATGTATACTATGGGGGGCAAGGAGGGAATCTGAGTAAATTAAATTACAGTACTATTCGTTAGAAAGCTAGGCAGCTGTTGAAAATTACTGCTCTTAAATTATATCAAAGGATATGCAAAGCTGCTTAAGATACACTTTTAAATGAGAACTTTCAGCTTGGATAATAAGATTCCCATTTTGTTTAAAAAGGACATGCACCTACATTCTGTAGGCACAGAAAATGTGTGGGAGGACCCACACCACGCTGTTAGTAGGCATGGATTATCTCGGTGGAGAAAGTTTGAAGGGGGCAAGGGTTTTTCCTTTTTATATTTTGCTATTGTTTGAACTGGCTACACAGAACACATTGTTTGAGTTTTAAAAAGAGAGACAAAGGAAAGGGTAAACCATCCCTCCAGAAGAATGACTGAAGGGATTTATATCAAAAAATTATCTCTGGGCCATTTTAATTTTCTTATTACGAATTTTTTATATTCTAAAATAAATACGTAATACTTCTATAACCAGAAAAAAAGTCATAAAAGGAAATAATCTATAATACTGATGGTACAATCAATTTTAAATCTGTTTGCAAAGCCAAAGGTTACAGGATTGGGTGTTCTTTAAAGAGGTTTGGATCCAATTTCTTTTACTTCTTTGGGGCTCATGCTTACTTTTATTGCTGCTGAAGTGATTTCCACATTTTTTTTTTAATGATTTCCATTCAGTGTGGCCAAAAAGGAAAATCGAGGCCAACCACAAGGCAAGCCTTCCTGAGAGGAGACAAAAAGCCTCTGTAACCTGTGGAATGAAAACTTTACCAGGAGAACGTGACTCTTTTGTCATGAATGACTTCAGTTGCTGGTGGACAGAAATTTTTAACGAGAACAAAGAGCATCGAAGCGATTTCAGTGCTCTGGTTGTCAATCCTGGCCAAGCACACTAGTAACTTTATATTATAATGATGGGGACAAAGAACAAGGTGTCCCATTCACCACCAGGCTGCTGCACCCAGAGGGTCCCGGGCCTTTGCAGAGCCTGTCACTGAAGTGGAACTGAGAAGAAACGCTCAAGGAGTGCAAAAAGGGCCGTGAGCGAGTAAATCATCATCGGCCGTGTAAATAACGGCAGAGAATGGGTACGGAGATGAAAAGGTGCCCTCTGATCATTCACCAGTGGAAAGATGTGCACTAAATCAGGGTCCTTTCTGTCTGACGCTGTTGTTTTTACTGAACAGTTAAGCGCCCAAGGAAATACCAGTTGGGTCTTAAAGACAATTTATAGCTAGGCTGGCCTCATTGCACCTGGCTGTGTTTTGACAGCAGGTTTCGTCAGTTTATAGCAGAAATTCTTGTCTACACTATAAGCTGTCACAAATGCAAGTAGACCCTGGAAAAAATGTACTGCTCAGAGGCAAATCTCTCCCTTCGCCGCGCCCCTCCCCCTTTTAATGAAAAGCAAAAGCCTCCTGCTGGTGGCAAAGCCAGCTTCTCTTCAGGGGAAATTAGGGAGCCTCCTGGGACTGTGAGGGTCAGCCCCAGTGTTACAGCCCAAGTGGGGTGCGCCTGCTTCTGGGCACTCGATTAAGGACTCTTTCTTTTCTCTTCCCTCGGGGCTAACTGCTGAATACAGCGGCCTTGTTGTTTGGAGCCAGGAAATTTCGGGATTCTGCTCTCTGAGCTCCCCACTCTTCCCAGCTTCCAGGCCATGGAAAGAATGTCTGGGCGCCTTGCAACAGCCTGGCCTCGGAACACAAGGCCCACAGCTTTGGCGAACGCCCTCTGCCCCCATCTAAAACAAGAAGGCAACACGTGGCTATTCGGGATCAGACAAACCTTAACTTTGTTGTTGAGATTTTTCTCCTCAGTGAATGGCCGGGTTTGGAAGCCCCGTCTTAGACATCGCAGGACCTCATTCTAATACACACAAGTTGAAAGCACTGC
The DNA here is from genome assembly GCF_024610735.1 of Ursus americanus. NCBI lineage: Eukaryota > Metazoa > Chordata > Mammalia > Carnivora > Ursidae > Ursus > Ursus americanus. The sequence continues at coordinate 26,934,280 of NC_142160.1, read as the reverse complement.
CTCCCAGGCCCAGGTGCTGCCTTACCCACCCCTGTTTTGTTTCACTTTTTTAGACCTCGGGGTTTTTTCTTTTTTTGCTCGCAAAAGGATTGGGCCAAACAAATAACTTTTAATAGGTGACGCGCATCTCCGAACAGAAGGCACTGCGTCCTTTTTAGGAATGAGTTCATGGCGGCTGGTGGCCGACATTTTCCCCTGTGTGATAGCACAGACAAAGATGTGAAGAGAGGGATGAAAAGGTAATGGAGAGCAGCCCCTCCTGTTCCTTAATTTCATGGTTCACAGACATTCATTGACATTCAGACACTCCCAAGGGGAAGCTCATATAACCAGCCATGAAACCAGAAACGAGCAGGCTAAGGGGGCTGCTTGCCTGGGCCCAGGGCAGAGTTTCTCACAGCCATGGGGGTCCACTCCCAGACACCAGGGCTCACTATGATGGCCCTGCAGCTGCTCGGAGGGCAGGGGGGTGCAGCCCCGACTGGGAAGCTCCAAGCCTGTAGGGTCCTTTGACCAGCTCCACGCAGGATGGCACCCTCGATTTCCCAGGGCCTATGCTGTGGCAAGGGTCAGCACTCGGGGGCTGCCCACCAGGCTCCAGGAAGCACAGGACCTGGGGAGAGTGGAGGGAGGGGAGGCTCCAAGCCAGGCAGTTCCCATGGAACTGGGGCTGGCCGGGAACGTCTCTCCCTCAGAGGCGCCCATGGGCTGAAAGGGAGGGAGACAGTAGAACAACCTTCAGCAGGGCCAGGTCCCGGTCCATAAGATGGAGAAATGAATCTACAAGGCTCATTCAGATAAGACCAGCTTGAAGCAGGGATGCAGAACCAGAGGAGAAAGTTGAGGGGCAGCTGCAGCGGGGAAATGACGGAGAACTAACGGCATGACAGGTCAGAGGAAAGCTGTAGGCAAGCCAGCTCACTCACTCATCTGGCTGGATCCAAAAAGCAGAGCTGGAGGCCACCTGCTCAAGCCACTGGTGGCCTTGAAGTGTTGCCTGGTGACACCACCCAAAATATACACCACACTGTGCAAGCTCTCACTTAACACACAGTTCAAGGTCAACCAGCATGCCCACCTACAGCACGACCGTCCCTTGAGGCAGAGGCCGGAGGCACACACCATGATTGCCAGTGGAAAAGGGTGGGAGACCATCATTCTCCTGACTTACGGATACTCCAACTCAGGAAGATGATTACTGTGATATCCACACATACAGACAAATCACTGTCAAAATTGATCCGCTAAGCAGCAAGCTTCGCTATCCTCCACAGACACTCCCGAACAGTAATGTTGAGCGCACCTGTGGGATTCCAGAACTCTCAAGCCAGTCTCGGAAGATGTTTTCCACAGACAACTCAAGCCTTAAAAAAAAAAAAAAAAAAAAAAGTCAAGGATCAAAACGTTACAGAGCACTTACGACATACATGGCATCTTTCTCTCTAACTATCCGGGTACCTCACAGCACCGATCTTCCAGAGAAGTACCTGTTCCCTGGAGAAAGCAACGCTGTCCGAGGTTCAAGTGCAGAAGGCACTCAGTCACGCTCAGTGACTGCTTCAGTCAGCAGGAATGTGCACGATGGAATCTGAAAACCGGAGGCACCCTGTAACAGGTGCTCTTAACGCCTTGAGAGGAACTGTTGGGTTGGGAGCCCCAATTCAGGGAGGACAGGGCATGTCCCTAGGACACGTCAGGCACGACTGCTTCCTCCACAGTTGGCAGCAAAGTGAAATAGGAATGCTCCAGCACTTCGTACATCAAAATGAAATCTGAACTTCATCGTGACGAGGGGCCACGACAGGCACAAATGATGCAATCCACTGTCAGAGCGCAGAGGGGCCGGCTGCAGGGAGCGCACATGGTTTCCACGCCTCAGAAGCAGGCCCACGGGCTGCTTTATTGGAAATATGACAGTTGCTTGTGAAGTCTGACCCAAAGTCAGCTGAAATTCTTTTGGTTTCACGTCCAGCTGCTTTGACTACTCTTTAAATTCGTGAAGTATCCAATCTATTTAGGGTCAACAGACCTTAGGTTGTGTCTTCCTGGGCCAATGACGTTGAAAGCCACCCCAGCCCGTTTCTAGATAACCCCTGCTCCTGCTCCACGTCCCCGCTCACAGAGGCCTTTCCTGAGCCCTCTCCCAGGCTGTGTGTACGGCGCCCACCCCGTTCCCTGTCCTCTGCGCCACGGCATTCAGCAGTGTGTGCCCGCCGCAGATTTCATCACTTGCCCTTTAACCGTCCCCTCACTGGATTGGGGCTGTCTGAGATCAGGGTCTGTGGCTGTTTGACTCACTTCTCTAAATCCAGAACAGTTCCTGTTATAAACGATGATTCCCACAGATATTTTTTATTTGAATGAATGAAAACACATTTCACTTTCGTGTCAACAAAAAGTATTCCCTTTTAATTTAAAAATCACCTTGCCCAGTAAGAGATTCCCAATGTGATAAGCTCCAAACCTATAAAAATTTTATATATTATATACTACATCATATATATATACATATATATATACGTACACACATATATAAATTATATCCCTCCCTCCCTCCGCCACCCCCCTCCTTTAGGGATTGCAGAGAAGCTGTGGAAAGATACAATGCTGTCCATCTGCGTTGTTAAGGTGCTGAAGGCAGTGCTCCCTCACCTCCTGGGCTGTGCTCCAGGCTGGGCAGCAGCGAGAAAGGGAGGAGGGAGAAGCACACCTGGGTGGGATTGGGGAAGAAGGGGCCGCCTGATAGTTTTGCGACCTTCTCTTCCCCAGTAAGCAGCAAGTTAATGATGTGCCTTGGTCTTCCTGGGTCAGGGCAAAAGCAAAGGTTGCAGAAGGGTGCACCTGTTAGTATTTCCAGAGAAAACAGGGGGCAGGAGGCAGTACGCAGAGTAAGCAGTTTGGATTCATTTCAAGATGATGCCCGTCTGTGGGACAACCAGAAGGGGAAGGGGTGAGGCCAGGGGTGGAGAAGGGGAGAACGAGGACCTCCCGAGGACGCTTGCACTGGCCTCCTCCAGGCTCCCAGACTCCGTGGAATTACTGGGCGCGTCTTGCACGCAAGTGTCCCCAGGTCCCCGAGCCTTGCCCACTACTTCTTCGTGGTCATTCAACAGAGTCGGTCCAGGTGCGAGCGGCCACGTTCCTGCTGTGACGCAGAGCATGGAGGCACGTGTATGTAGGCACGTGCGCACTCGTGTGCCTGTGTGAGTGCGCGTGCGGTGCGCGAGGCAGGGGTGGGTGGGCGACCAGAAGGGAGGTGGCCCTCATGGACCCTAGATCCAGATCATGGTCTCTGTTTTGAGCTCGGTCGTCCGCACTGACAGGTGCTCGCAATGCCCTTCACAGGCCTAACTGACCTGCTGGGAGGACGAGGAGAGCAGGGCTGAAGGGGCCTCTTACGGAAGTGTCTGAGGAACTCAAAGCTGCTTTACTTCCTACCGAAATGTGCGAGGCTGCAAGGGCAGACAGACTGTATAATTTCCACTGAAGGTAAGAGGCTTCGTGGAAGGCCCGCTCTTGCTGGGAACGAACACAGAGCAACTCCACCTTGTTGTCTGGCACCTAGGAGGGCAGTTCACTTGGTGGTGCTGGGTTCCTGCCCTGGGGCCTCAACAGCTGTGGAAGGTCTGCTGGTGCTCTAAGCTGTCTGTCCTGATTGAGAGGCATGCCTGCTTTCTTCTGGGTTCTTCCTTCCCTGAAGCTTTTCCTAAGCCACCCATTCATCTGCTTCCTCTCCAGACAGAGAGGGGCACTCGGGCGTCCGGAGCCCTGGGGCCAAGAGCTCCTGTCACCCTCCTGCCAGCGAACTCAGGAAAGCCAAAGCAAGATGCTGACGCTGACCCGAGCTTTGCTGTGCTGTGGCATTCTAGGAAAACGGGCAGTCTTAAACCTTGCACAACTCGAGAGGAAGACAGGGGATTTAGAAAGGGTTTAGACAAGAGTGGTAGTGAGGATCAAAGGGGCGAGTACAGTGGGTCCACAAGGGGGGTCGAGGGAACTGGGGTTCAATGTCCTGAAGAAGAGAAGTCTGGGAGTGACTTCATGGCCATTTTTGAGTGATTTTACAAAAGAGGACCAACAGCTGTTGTGCAGAGCCACGGAGGAGCAAGGAAGAGGACATGGACATAAATTTCCTTCATGGAATTTTAGCTGAAACACCGTTTTAAGGGTGGCATGGGGAGGTGCCAGGGAGTTGAGCCCTGGAATGTCACTGCGCAAGGCCCAAGTCTTCAGAGAAAAGTGAAGAATGGGCAACGCTTCTCCCTGCGGCATTGGTTCGGTGGATGCCCATGGGGCACGAGGTTCCGTGGAGGGCTGAGATGGGAATCCCCTGGGCGAGACCGTCTGATAGGGACACATGACAGGCACACCCACAGCGCCACCAGCGCTAGTGCAGAGATGTGGGACGACGTGTGCAAGAGGTTCCTGCCGCCTCAGGAGGCTCAGCTAGGAGGACGGTGGGAGGTGTGTCGGGGGAGTCTTCTTAAAGGAAGCAAAGCTTGAACCATGTCATGGAGGAAGGCTGTGCTGTCCCCAACGATGGGGCAGGACCAGGGCAAAGGGAGCAGAAGCAGGAAAGCCCAAAGTCATGGTCAACTGGGCTGCCACACAGAATGAGGTGAGGAAAAAAAGGGGTGTTCTGTGAGAATCCTGAAGTCCAGCCCTTGAGCCCTGGCCTCACCAAGGAGGCTCTGAGCATCAGAATGGCACAAACAAAAGGGAGCTGAGGAAGAGTCACTGAGGGAAAAGAGGCCGGAGGCAGGGACACCAAAGTGGAGGCTGTGAACAATTTGTGCTACAGTCTGACCTGAACAGCTGGCCGGGCCAACTGTGTGGTTATTCCATTGGAAAGTTGTAGGGCAAATTTTGCTTTGCCCCATTTAGTATTTGTACACACAGGTACTATTATTGAGTGGCACAAAAAACAAAGGAAACAAAATCCCTCTGCCCACTACCACGTAAGGGCATAAAAGTAGTAGCTATTGCTTACTGAACACCTACTGTGTACCAGGCACTAGAGAGCAAATCTCACTTTAACTTGATAACATTTGCGCAAGACCAATATTATTATTATTGTCCCCATCTCAAGAGATGGGCAAATGCAGGTTCTGGGAAGACAAGGGCTTAACCAAGGCCACAGAGATCCAAGTCTACATTGCCTGGCCGCAAAGCCCCCACTTTTTTCTGTGCTGAACTTAGGCATCATGATGCATCGGTTGTGATTTTTTGGTGCAGACAAGCCTGTGGAAAAGGAGGGCCTGTGCTTGTTCCAAACAGCACTGCCTTCTCCTTCTTGCTCTCATCTCTCCTGCTGAGGGCAGCCTGGCCCCTGCTGTGGTCGCCCTGCTTGTCTGCCCTTCGAGTACAGTTCCAAAGAGATGGGGAGACCCTTGGGAGGGGCAAAAGTGTGAGGGCAGGAGAGTTCATCCCTCAGCTGCATCCAGGAGCAAAAGACACTCTCCCTTGAATGAAAAGAACATGTGTTTTCAGATCACTTTCCTTTGGAAAGGTTCAAAGCATCTTATAACCATTATCACTTCATTCCTCATAATATCCTTGTGAAGTGGGTGTCAATTGTTGTGTGGCTTTTAGCAGATGGAGAAACTGCAGCATAAGAAGACTGGCCAAAGTTAGGCCAGACAAAGGGCTAAAGAAAAGACCCGGGTTTCTAGACTCCCAGCACCAGTGCAGACATCGAACCGCACTGATGCTTGTCTGGGGACTGCTAGCAGGGAATGAGATTTCAAACTATGGGAGGATGATGAAAGCAGTAACTCCAGCTGCTAAAAATAAATAAATAAATAAATAAATAAATAAATAAATAAATAAATAAATAAAAATAAAATCTTTTAAGGTACTCTCAGTAGCCTTACTTTCCAAAGAAATTATGAGAGATGTGTGATAATGCTGAATTTTTTTTAAGTAGGCTCCATGCCCAACATGGGCCTCAAACTCACAACCTCAAGATCAAGGGTTGTGTGCTCTACCAGCTGAGCCAGCCAGGGACCCCAATAATGCTTAACTGCAAGGAAGAAATGAAGTGCGTGTTTGGAGGGGAAAAAGTAACAATTACGTAGTTTTTGCTGTTTTGATCATCACAATTGAGACGACAGTGCAGGTGAATTTTCAGGTCTGGACTTGGACAGATAGCCATGGTAAAGCAAAAGCTGACGTTTTAAAATCAAGACACTCAGAGTCTAAGCCAATGGTGAATGTTTCCCCTCTGAGATCATGTGGCTTAAATAATCACAACAAGCAGAAGCATTTCTACCTCGCTGGGACCCAGGACTTACAGGAAATTACTCTTCTGCATGTCTGATCACTATGGAAATTGATTTTATACAGATAGCTAGAAGTACACAGACCCACGACTGCATGCCCCCATATGTGTACTAGCGAGCGGCACTTCCGCTTCATGACCAAGCCTCCTGCGTATCTGAACAGCAGGCTGTTGTACCCTCTGGCTCGAGAGTTCCCTCTCTGCACTCCTACATCCTGTAAGGCAACTCTGAGTTTCAGGCGTCTGTCTCCAGGCCCTCTGAGCTATAAATGTGGTCACACGTAGTTAACACAGCAGGGGAGAGAATATGTGGGACACAGTGGCATAAGGCGGGTGAGAGAAATAAGCTGTGTTTAAAGCTGAGAAAGTTGAAAGGCAGGGGCTCTTCCCTTTGTGATGTTAACACGCCTAGAAACAGACCCAGGCTCGCGGGAGAATGCTACTGCACTCCCTGTATTGCTCGTTCAGCTGATTTCCGACGGCAGAGGGACGAGGACGGCTGGGCTGACCACCGGCTGCACCGGCACGTGCCTAGCACCTTGCGGCCGATCACGAGAGAGGTCTTCACTCTCGGCTCCCCCCTGCAGCCCGTGAGCTTCTAACGATCCCGTGCTATCCGCGCCTCTGAAGGAAAGCACAACTTTCACAACTTTTTAAAGCCCCCCGCAACTGTCTTGTGAACTAAACCACAGATGCAAGGAACTTTGACAGGCAGGTGCTGGATGAACGCAAGCACTCAGGGTCTGAAATGGAAAAGCCCTCATTCGGCAATGCCACCGACATTCTTCCCAGACTTTTACAATTTTTGTAATTTGGGTTTTTAAGTTCCCTCTCTACATGTGGATACAAATAGCGTGCATCTCAGAACTGGGCACACGGTTGCTTGTTTCTCAACCGAAAGGAGTCATCTGTGCTCGGGCAGATAATGAAGAGGGCCGAGGTCACGTCTATAAGCGAGCACTCCCCAGCTCCACAGCGGAGGGAAGGCAGCGAATGAAACCAAGCACAGCAACGTGCACACGCACACAAAATCACTGATGAGCAAGGAGAAGGCCACTGTTGGGGCACCTGGGTGGCACAGTTGGTTAGCGTCCGACGCTTGGTTTTGGCTCAGGTGGTGATCTCAGGGTCGTGAGACTGAGCCCAGCGTCAGTGCGGAGTTTGCTTAAGACTCTCTCTCCCTCTGCTCCTCCCCCCTGCTCTTGCCCTCTCTCCCTCTCAACTAAATAAATCTTACATAAAAAAAGGGGGGGGGGAGCCAGCCACTATTGATAAGGCTGCGGTATTGGGTGGGCAGGGAGCTCTTGTATCAGGGCTGGCTGGCACCCAGGGTCTGTTTGGATTTCCTTCTGAGCACTTTGAGTCTTTCCTTCCCTTGGTCTCATAAAACATTAACATTCAAACAGAAACTTCACACTAAAGATGTCTAAAACACAACTCCTCACCTCCCTCCCCTGCACCTCCAAACGCTCTCCCTTCCACTCCTCCTGCCCCATATGGATTCCCGAGACAAGCTCCCGGCCTGCTCTGCTTCCGGGGCTACTCCGGAGTGTCACCGAGTGGCCCAGAAAGAAAGGTCTTGATGGACTCCTCCACATAACTTTCAAAACCAATCAACCAAGTCTGGAATATCCCTCAGATCTGTTCATTACTCCCACACCCTCCTGCCACCACCACAGCCCTGCCGGGGTTCCAGCTCTAGGTCTTGTGAGTGAATAGCTGTCTTGGTTTCTCATTGGTCTCCTGACTTCTAGCCTGCCCCGCCCACATGGATCTTCCACAGCGCCCCCCGGAGTTTCCTTCCAATCTGCGGATGGCACTGTCCTACTTAGACCCTCCCATGGTACTTCTCTGCCTGAAGGCTCGAGGCTAGGACACTCGGGCCTTTCCCTGTGTACCGAGGACTCTGAAACTCCCAAAAGCACTTCCTACACTGAGTCGTAACGACCTGTTTTCATGCATATCTTCACGTTGGTTAGGAGCTCCGTGCAGGCTGGACATGGAATCTACTCCTTTCGGTCCCCTAGCATCCAGCCTAAAGCCTGCTAGGGGAGGAGCTCAACAGATAATGCTAAATAAATGGAAGCAAGAGAACAACGCAAAAACAGTGTGACACAGAGGATACTGGCCCCTGAACACTAACCGGCTGCTCTAATCTGAAGAACCTTGCCCCACTCACAATGGTTCACGTGCCTGACAGATGTGCCCAAGGATCAGTTTGCAGCCGGGACACAGATTAGAGGCTCCGGGGGTAGGTGTGGGGCCTTTAGAGACCCAGAAAAAATTGGTACAATATGCTGCGTAGGTAAAAGGTCAAATGGTCTGTTTTAATAGCTGAATTAGATTCTGACATTAGTTAGCAGGAAAGAAGATGTTCGAGTTTCAAATAATATTCTGGTATAGTTGCTGAAATAGATTCATTGCAGGAAGGAAATCGCCTTAACTTTAAAGGGGTATTTTAAAAGGAAGCTTAAACCTGCCAGCCAAAACATGATCCTAACTGGGAAAGGCGTCCTCTTGGGGGGTGAAAGTTGGTGGTTGGTGGCCATCCTTCAACAGAGACGCTGCTCTGTCACCATCGCAACAAAAGTTTCTTTGTGGGCCCAACAGTGTGTCCCTCCATAAATATTCACAATGATAAGATCCAGGTCCCCCAGAGCCAGAGGGCTCAGGTCCACCCCCATGAACTTCATAACCTTATTAGGAAGAGGATGAAAATAAAGAAGCCCTCCTAAACTAAAAATGCACTTTGTTGCTTCCATGAAATTTGCTGTATTTGTGTCCTAAGAATTTCTTCCAAAAGAATGTATGGTAACAGACTTTGGTAATAGGAATACACCATTTCTAGTAATTGTCTTGTCTTTTTTTTCTTTCATTAGTTTCTAAGGAAACTGCTCCATTTTATGAGGGAATCTGAAAAGTTATTCCAGGGTAGGTAGAGAAGAAAAAGAAAGAAAAAAAAATCCCTTGCAGGTAAACTGTTGTTTCTGACCTTAGGAATAATGGCCACACCTGATGTGATTTCCTCATGAAGAAAACCCATATATCTGCTTAAAAAGAAAGGATGGTAAATCTGAAACACTTCAGACTTTCCAAAACAAGCCACACTTCCTTCAAGCAGCCTCCTGAGAAGCTAATTATCTTGGCCTATTACTAAAGCCCCACGCAATCTCCCTGTATAAGACTTCCTTCAACATCAAAAGGCATGAACAGAAAGAGGTGGAAATGAAGGAATTTATCAAATAATATGGGTATGCTCACTCTGTATGAGGCACTGGCTTGCTTCACATATGTGTGTGCTCACATCGAATTAAAAAAAACAAGCGGCTAACAGTAACACTTCTAACTGTCGAAGCAAGAACTGGAAGGAGAAGGTGGAAGATGTGGAGTTTCAACAAAAGGCCAGGCAAAAGTCTAACACTTAGAAAAAAAATCTTCATGTCTTCATGGCCCCTGGAGCTTCCCCTGAATTTGCATGTCATCTCCCGGTGGCATAAACCCTGCCACCTTCCCTTTAAGACATTCCATTTGGACTGCCTATAAGGCTGGCCCACCTACATGGAGGACGGCCTTGCCGGGGTCCAAGGCAGTGTCTGCATGAAAGAATTCATTTCCACATTTGGAAACCTATTGTGAGCATAAAAACAAAGTTAAATCTGTGGATCAGAAAGGAGAAGAACATTGGCTCTTCTTCAAAGGAATGTTTAATTTCTCAAGATGCCCCCTTTTAATGTTAAATACCAATTTTGCTATTGGGAATTATGTTTCAGGGTATTCACTTTTAGTGTCTAAATTAAGATAGGAAAGTAGGACAGGGTTGGAATGAACCCAGTCTATACTTTGATGTAGGCCCTAAACCTCTCCTCCTGTACGTGGTCAGCCCCTTAGTACGTCAGTGCTCTGCCCGGTAAATTAGGGACAGTCATGTCATGCACTAAACAGTGTTGACTGAAGGATTAACTGAGGGCCTGCATATAGGAAGTGCGGGCTTCCAATACCCACTATGATGGCGGTGGCAGTGGGGGTGGGGGTGGTGGGGTACTGTGATAAGGATTAAGTGATTTGCTCTCTGTAGATCCTGTAAACAGGGCCTGAGGCACAGAAGATGACTATCGTTGTAACTGTATCCATCATTGATTGAACACCTACTTTTCACAGATGTTATCTCCTTTATTTCTCCCAAGGGTGAAAAACTGGAACTTGGAAGGATGAAGTAACTTGTTCCGAATCTCAGAGCTGGGAAGGAGCCACGCTGGGGTAAGAACCTAGGAGAGCCTGACTTCAAATCCCAGGCTCTTATTACTACACTACACTTCCACCTTCAATTAAACAGCATTTCCTTAAGCCATGTTAACTAGAGAACCCTAGCTTAGAACTTTCCTCTCCTCCATTCTTTTTCACAGCAGCTGAGGCCACAAAGTGCCCTTGGCTTGTCTCTCATACTGCTTTCAGGGCTTTTGACTCTAGGCCCTCCCAACGCTGTGCGCCCTGGCTCCCAATATCCACGCGGGTGTAGCTCTAAGTCCGGTTGATTGTCCTGGGACTCCCGCTGCCTGGGCCTCGCCCCTACTTCTGTTAAGAGAGGAAGATTGAACTTTCTAGATTGTAACAAGCCAAACAATGGCAGGGTCATTTTTAACATTAAGACTAAAACTGCGCTCTTAATTCCTAAATTGGTCCTCACCTTTTTTCTTCTGGGATATTCTCCAACAGCATTTGAAGGAAATCCTGGAATAAGAAAAAAGCAAACCATTAAAGATGTCCATCAATAAATAATTCTGTCCGGAATCATGCCAGAGCCCGAGTGCTCCCAGCTGCTGACAGCTCACCTGCTAGGGAAGCTAGGCCTGTGTTGACTTATTAGACTATATACTCTATTTATTAATTTACCAGGGCTTCAATCCAATCAGTTAAAGAGATTTGTTTTGTAAAAACCGCAAACAAATTGAAAAATGTACTGTTTGTTATTTTGACCTAACCCAACAGTTTATTTCATTTTAACTATTTTCAAAAGGCTGACCATAGCATAAAGCACTATCCGCTCTCTACTTAACCATGTTGTCCTCCTCCTGAGCTTTCCCTAGAGATCTCGTGACACCTGAACACTCTCAACTCCAAGAGGCTAGGAACTAACTTGCAACATTCTTGCGTTTTTCTATGGAAAGATAAAGACAGGGTGCCTAGGGGCTCAGCCACAGAGCATGCGACCCTTGATCTCAGGGTTGAGTTTGGGGCCCACACTGGGTTTAGAGATTACTTTAAAAAAATCTGAAAAACCAAACAAACGAAAAGATGAAGACAAAAATCAAGATAACTAAGATCCCAGTGGAGGAACAAAGATGTCACAATTACAAAGTGGTTCGTGGGCCCCTGCTTCAATCTGAAGTTACTTGTAGTGACACTGTGCAATCTCCTATTGCTTCACATTTAGAGTCTTTCAATAATAGATTTTTTTCAACCTAACACATAACTTAGACACACCTATTTTTTCCCTGTACTATGGAAAATTTCAAACACACTCAAAAGTAGAGAAGAGTATAATTAACCCTCATGTACCCAACAACCCACAGCCAATCTGTCCTAACCTCTTACCTGCCTCCTATATTATTCAGAAGTGAATCCCAGTGTTATGTAATGCCACCAATCAATGTTTCAGTAAATATCTCTAAAAGATAAGGACTCTTTAAATACATAACCACGATACCCTAGGCCTAAAAAATTCACATGTGAATGTTCAAGATTACATTTATATTTAATTTTCACCTTGAGTATTGTGACCAATCTTGTCAGCTCATCTAATTCTAGAATCTTGATTTGGTCGCAACCAGATGTGTCAGATAAAATACAGGATCCCCAGTTAAATTGGGGGCATACTTACACTAAAACATTATTTGTTGTTTATCTGAAATTTGAATTTGAGTGGGAGTTGTGCATTTTTATTTGCTAAGTGACACAAGGCTAGTGTTAACCCTAGTTATCTGAAGGGTTTGAGAAGATACATTTTGGATAAATACAGAACATGAGACAGAGAAGAACGATATTTAACTTTCTGGACTTGATATTGAATAATCAATAAGGTCAACACTTGAAGCTTTTCTTTTAATAAATTGAAAATAATCTTTTAAAACAGGTCCTTTAAAGAGGGGCCTGTGTGTAAGCCCAGAAGACCAAATAGGACGCTACCAACCCAGAATTCCAGCGGAAAGAAGCCACACCCTCTGCCCCACCGCCAAGAATCAAGTCTGCAGACCCAGCGTCAGCACGGGGCTCTTACGAGATCCATTTAAGATCCAGGGTGAGATGGAAGCAGCACCAACCTCCGTATTACAAACAGATCGAATTAGAGAGGAATGGAAATCTGTGAACAATTTGTATGACGAGGTGTTCTCTCTCCATCATGGCAATGAGCAGAGCCACCGTCCCTTTCTGGGTGCTTACAGGTGGCTAGGGCCATTTCTTCCAGAGGCAAAGTCTCCCTATTAGGAGCACTAATGAAAGATTTATTTCTCCTAACCTGTTCTCCTTCCAAGGCATTATTTGTCTACTGCTGCTTCACCTACAATAAATGATACAAAGAGTAACAAAACTAATATTAAAAACATGGATCATGAAGTCAAAATGGAAAGGGACAACTCCAAACAGAATAATGTCTCACATATGAAGTCCTTCCTAGCACCTGCAGTGGGTATATGGAGAAAAAAGGAAACGAGTAGTATCTAGAATGTGAAGAATTATTTTTGTGTGAGGTTCTTAAAGTCATTATTTTTATAATTTTAACAATTATTTTGTAAAATGGTTAAATTAAAAATTGATTTATCACAATCCGATATATTGATTACTTTGCAAATATTTCATTGGCTTACTGACAGTATTCTTGCTTCTTAAAAATCTGGGTACGGTAATGATAATTTCTTACTAAATTTGCTTCATTATCTCCTTATAGTCCATATCAACTTATCCCATATTTGTCCAGTAATTTATGCTCAATTATGTGGGGGGAAAATGACATTAACTCAATGACAAGGGGGAGAACTGAATTGCAGGAGAAGCAGGAAATTCAGAGTTAACCTTAATTCTGTCCTTTTGCATTTTCCAATTACAACTGGATCTTTCTTTACAGGACTATGGAGCACAATGTTCCAGAATTTTGTGTCAGTATAGGAAAAGTACAGGAGGTCCCCCAAGAAACCTTGCTTCATTTTTAAGAAACCTTGCTCTGCCTCCTAGTAGGTGGCCATCTGCCTCTCCTGCCTTAGGGCTGAGACCTGGAGGCCACCCAGCAGCTTGCTGGAGGCTCCCAACCAATGCAGGGGACAACAGGTCTAGGGGATCACAATGGATCACAAAACCCCAACACATCGGGCATCTCGAAGTCCTGGTGCCTGTATTCCCGCAGGCTATGTGAATGCCCAGCCATGGTACTAGATGTTCTGTCTAGGCTCCATCCGATCCAAAGAGATTCTTGGCCCCATTGCTGTACCAGCCATCCGTGGATTCAACCTACTGGCCCTTCTTACTCCTTTCATGGATCTAATCATTAACCATAACATGCCAGTTTTCCTGGTTCTTTTTGTAAACCAGCATACACGCTGGAGTGGACTCATGATAGGAGGTTTTCCCCACTCTCCACAACAGAAGGACATAAAAAGAAAAATGCCTCCTATGATTATTCCTGCCCTCACCACCTCTTTTTAATTCTTTCATCCGTCTTCCCTCTTCCCTTCAGCATGTTGGCAATTTTGTAAAAGCAACTTACAAATCTTTTTTTTTTTTTTAAAGATTTTATTTTATTTTATTCGACAGAGATAGAGACAGCCAGCGAGAGAGGGAACACAAGCAGGGGGAGTGGGAGAGGAAGAAGCAGGCTCATAGCGGAGGAGCCTGATGTGGGGCTCGATCCTATAACGCCAGGATCACGCCCTGAGCCGAAGGCAGACGCTTAACCGCTGTGCCACCCAGGCGCCCCGCAACTTACAAATCTTAACTGGCCAAGGAGGGCTTTCCTTCAAGGCTGATTCTAGGGTCACAGACGAGGTTAGCTAGCAACAAATGCCAGAGTTCCAGTTTGTCACTCTACATACGTCTGAAAAAAAGATTAAAACCAAAGGCAAACAAGACAAAAAAAACAAAAACAAAAACAAAAAAGGCCCCCTGTTGTTTTGACAGTGGTCTAGGATAAAATTTTATCTGGATCCTTGGAAACTATTACAAACCCTCATCCCAATAAAAAAAAAAATACATTCCTTGAGAAAACTTTTTCATTTCGAACTCTCTTAATAATCTATATGCTAATCAGGTCAGTCCCAGACCTAACACCACTAAATTAAGCATGATTTAAAAAAAATACAGTGATTTTTGGCACGTGGCTAATTTGGTAATTATTTTTTAGTCTTGGTAAAAATATTCAATAAAAAGCAGGCACACATAGATTCTATGGGATAAACTGGCAATGGCTTGATAATTGAACAGGTTTAGTGATTTCTTGCAAATGTTTTATGAATAATTACCATGGTCATAGAGAGGGGGAGGTCATAGAGAGGCAAAACAAATAACCAAATAATTTAAGCAAGGACAGCGTTGGCAGGATAAGAACTGAGACATGAACTGTTCAGGAAGAAGTCATGTTAACCTGTTGACCTGCAGTGGCGACTGGGATGGTGATCATACCAAAATATTGGGTGGGTGAGGTGTTTACAAGGAAAAAGACTAAGAAGCAAATTGGAAAAAGAAGAAATTGAAGAACTTCTGAGCAAAGAAACTGGATCACAGTCTTCCTCACCACTAACAAGCAATATAAACAAAACACAATCCACTAAAAAAAAGGGTGGGGGGGGGGCAGAAATGTCACCAGAGGCATCCAAACAAGGAAAGAAAGACAGCCTCATGGCATAAACTTCAAAAGGAGACAACTAAGGAAAGAAACATAAGATTCCAACACAGCCCCCAGCCCTCCCTCTGCACCACCCCCAACCTCATGCTTAGCAGTAGTGGGACTGGTGAATTGCCCAAACCCTGCAAATTCTCACAAATACCCACACATTTGGAAAGAAACAGGAATATCTTTATCTTTCCTCCTCTTTTTTTTTTTTTTTTTTTTTTTTGACCATGAAGGGACTAGAAATGTTTTACTGGAGAGAGGCGAGCAAAAGCTGGGAAATCGACAATGGAGGAAGATGCTCTTTGATAAACTATAGAGCTTCTAGAGCTCCACACTGAACTGGAGGAACAGTATTAATTGAGAGAGTACCTGCCGTGGGGAAAAAGCTGCACCCAAATTAGGTGAAGAGAATCTTGGCTGGAACATTTAACAGAATTTCAAGAGTTAGTGGAGCCAAATTCTTGCAACAAAAGCTGTATGCAGCCCCAGTGGAGCTCGTCCCTCCACCCCCTCCATGCAGAACATCCAAGCTTCAAACTGTAGCGCAGAGGGAAAGAAAACACGTCTATGACGAGTTGGGAAAGAAATCAAGAATAATGTTCCAATACATATGAGAATAAATAAAAGGTCAGGACAAGGCGACTCATGCTGAGAAAGAGCAAGAAGAAAAATATGGCAACTATGCAAATTAATGTAACAAAAGCCCACATAAAGAGTGAGACAGAACTAAGAAACACAGGATAAAAGACAAAGACTCCAGTCTTGAAAAAAACATAATCCAAGGAACAGAAGAAAATTCTCTATGAACGTTTTACACTATAAAATAAATTCACGAACGATCATAATAAGAACATAAACTCAGTAAAATGAAAGCTCAGAGACAAGATGACAAAACAACAGAATGAGATGAAAAGAGATTTCAAAGCAAAGGAAATAAATTAAGGACCAAAATAATACCAGTACAGGACAATTAGTAACACACACATACACAAATATAGACATTAAAGAAAAAAATTAATAATAATGCTATAATAACATTAATAATAAAAATAATGTCACTTGAGATAAACACGTGCCATGAAGAAGAAAAAGATGAAAACAATTAGAAAATGAAAGGTATGGAGGACAATGATGATATAACATAAGGATAACTGGCAACCTTGAAATCCAGAGCCCTGCAAGGGAGAAAAACCCAAATGTGTTCAAAAATACAATTAAGACAATTTCACTGAAAGAAGAACAGAAGGTAAGACTGGAAGTGCACACTCCTTTGCAAGAAAAAAAAAACTGATGCAGGCTCATAACACCAAGCTATTTTCTGAGTCAATTACTAAATGTCAAAGATAAAGAAAGAATTCTTCTGTCATCTGAGTGGCGTAAAGAGTAAGTAGGCTGACTTCAAAAGTTTCCACAGTGGGGCACCCGGGTGGCTGAGTCGCTTAAGTGTCTGACTCTTGATTTCGGCTCGGGTCATGATCTTGAGGTTGTGAGATCGAAGCCCTAAGTCAGGCTCCACTCTTGGCACAGAGTCTGCTTGCCCCTCTCCCTCTGATCCTCCCCTCCCCTATCCCTCTCCCCCTCTCTCAAATAAATAAATAAATAAATAAACAAACAAGTAAATAAAATCTTTTAAAAAAAAAGTTTCTATAGCATTATTAATCAGAAGGCAGTTAAGCAACAGCCACAAAGTTCTGAGGAAATGAAAATGTAACCAGAGAATAGTATACCCAGCCAGCTTGTGATTCAAATATAAAGGCAACAGACATTCTCAAGCACACAAGAACTCAAAAGTCACAGAAGCAGTAAGTCTGCAACTCGAACATCAATTTGATAACAAAATTCAGCCAACAAAAAGTGGAATCAAACTAAGGCACTCATGACTATAGAAGCATGGCAAAGTGACTGGGGGTGAAACCGAAGTCCTTTAAATCTGGAGCTAAGACTATACAACTATGCAGAGTATGGTTACAGCACATATAACAAATGATATAAACTTTAACTATGTAAAAATAATTAATTATGAAAAAGTTTGAATTGGGGGGAATGTAGTAGAAGTACATAAATGCTAATTTCCTCAGCTTTTACAGAAGTGAATAGACTGATGCTTTCTAAAAATGGAATAAGTATCTAAAGAGGGAAACATAACAACTTCAACCTCAAAGATTATTTTTTTTGTAATCATCCTTCTTGACTATGGAAGAATCTCTTAGGAAATGGATCTCTCTCTTACGTTTATCCGAAGTTCAGGAAAGTTCTTTGCATTCACTTTAGTTCCTTTCTCATTTGTTAAATTCAAGTAAAATAAAATTGAAAACACTTAATTAAAAAGCACATGTAATATAATTCTACCTTTGTAAAATTACTTCTGCATATACCTTTGTATCTTTACAGGTGTATACACATATACATACAGATGCATGTATACATATGATGTAACATACAGAAAGAGAGAGAATAGTGTAAATCCTGGAATGAAGTTCACCTAATATTAATTACGGGTATTTATAAGTGTTGGGATTTTAAATAGTACTTCACATTCTTCTTTGCGCTTCCATGTATTGCTTGAATTTTTTTATAATGAGTATGTGTCAGTTGAAAAGCAATAATTTCCAAACTTACTGTGGTACTTGCAGAAATAGAGATTGGTGGAATAGAATTAAGAGTCCAGAAAGAAGCTCTTTCATTTATGGTCAATTGATTTGCAACAAGGATGCCAAGACAATTCAATGGAGGGAAAGAATAATTTTTCAACAAGTGGTCATGAGACAACTGAATATTCACATGCAAAAGAATGGAGTTAGAGCCCTACCTCACACCATATATAAAAATTAATTCACATGGATAAGATACCTAAATGTAAGAGCTAAAGCTATAAAACACTCAGAAGAAAACATAGGAGTAAATCTTCATAACTTTCCATTAGGCAATGGTTTCTTACATATGGTAGCTAACGTATAAGCAACCAAAGATAAAAAAGATAAATTGAACTTTATCAAAATTAAAAATGTTTGTGCTACAAAGGACATTATCAAGAAAGGGAAAAGACAACCCATAAAATGAGAAAAAATAATTGCAAATCATATATTTGATAAGGGATCTGAATCTGGAATATATAAAGTACTCTAACAACTCAAAAATAAAAGACATCCGAAATAAAAAATCGGCACAGGATCTAAACAGACATTTCACCAAAGAAGATATACAAAAAGCCAATAAGCACATGAAGAGATGCTCAACATTGGGGCGCCTGGCTGGCTCAGTAGGTTGGTGAAACATGCGTCTCTTTGATCTCAGGGTCATGAGTTCAAGTGCTGGGTGTGGAGCCTACTTTAAAAAAAATGCTCCACATCATTAGCTATCAGAGAAATGCAAATTAAAACCACAGTGAGATACCATTTCACACCCACTAGGATGGCTATTTTTAAAAAAACAGAACAATTGCTGGTAAGGATGTGAAGAAATAGGAACACTTGTGCACTGTTGGTGAGAATGTGAAATAGTGCAGCCACTGTGGAAAACAGTATGGCAGTTCCTGAAATACAATTAAGAGACAAGAAGGCAGGGACTCAAACATTTGTACACTAATGTTCATAGCAGCATTATGACAAGAGCCAGAAGGTGTAAATAACCCAAGCATCCATCAACGGATGAATGGATAAACAAAATGTGGCATATACAGACAATGGAATATTGGGTCTTTCTTTTTTTTCTTATTCATACAGTACCTATTTGTCTTCCCTCTGTCAAACCCTGAGCCAACCACTTTCCCCAGGCTGCCTGGGGAGGTATAGGAAAAGGAACATACAGGGCAGATCAGACACGGGAGAAAGACCTATGGGAGGTGGAGACGGCCTCTCCACATGGCGAAGAGGATGAGAAAAGACCACCATCAGGCAAAAGAGCGCCATGACGTCCGGGAGGGCAAAGCCCAGAATGGCGTAGGAGAAGAGCTGTTGCTTCAGAGAGGGATTCCCGGCATAACCAATGATGAGGCTCCCAAACACAGTCCTAACTCCACCCCCAGAGCCAGCCACCCCCACCGTGGCAGCCACAGCCCCAATGAACTTGGCCGCTGTGTGGATGTCCCTCGAAATGGCGCTGGTTCTGAAGCTGCGGCTGGGAAAAAGTGAGGTCAGGGGAAATGGGGCTGCCAAGCTACTGAGGCTCTCATCTGTCAACGTCCCCGGTGGCTTTCGCACCACTGGACCGCTGGCAGACAGTGATCGGCTCAACAGCTCAGAGGCGCTCCTGATCAAGAAGGGGCTGGAGACGAACTCCGCACAAGCGGACATTTTCGGGGATGAGGGGCTGTGGCAGGAGAGCTGTTCCCAGTGCAGAGAAGACTGGAATATTCAGTCTTAAAAAGGAAGGCAATCTGACACGTGCTGCACCACGGATGAACCTTGAAGAAATTATGCTCAGTGAAATAAGCCAGTCACAAAAGGACAACTATTGTACGATTCCACTTACATGAGGTACCTAGAGCAGTCAAACTCCTAGAGACAGAAACTCGAGAGATGGTTGCCAGGGACTGGGGTGGGGGATGGGGGAAAGGAAACAAGATGGAGCTATTGTTTAATGGGTCCGAGTTTCGGTTTGGGAAGATTAAAACATTCAAGAGATGCCTGGTGCTGACAGCTGCACAACAGTGTGAATGTACTTAATGTGCCGAACTACACATTTTACAATGGTTAAAATGGTAAATTTTGTCACATATGTTTTACCAAAGTTTAAAAAGTAAAACTTGAAATAAAGAATGGAATGAGTGCTGCTCCGTGCTACCACATGAACCTAGAACACACTGTGCTACTGAGAGAATCCAGCACAGAAGGCCACATATTCCTTTTTTTTAATAGTAATTATCATTTTTTATTAAGTATTGATACCACGTTGTTTATAAAAGCATCTTCCTTGTGTAATCTAATTTTTTAATAATATTTTTTATTATATTATGTTAGTCACCATACAGTACATCCCTGGTTTTTGATGTAAAGTTCCATGATTCATTAGTTGCGTATAACACCCAGTGCACCATGCAATACGTGCCCTCCTTACTACCCATCACCAGCCTATCCTATTCCCTCACCCCCATCCCCTCTGAGGCCCTCAGTTTGTTTCCCAGAAGAAAGGGGGGGGGTAAACAGAAGGGGGAATGAACCACGAGAGACTATGGACTCTGGGAAACAAACAGAAGGCCACATATTCTATGACTCCATTTATGTGGAACAGCCAGAAGAGGCAAAACCACACAGACAGACAGTAGTTTAGCAGTTGCCTGGAGCTGGGGGAGAGGGGCGGTGGGGGAGGTGGAAGTGGGGCGGTGACAGCTAATGGATATAAGACTTCTTGTGGGGCTGATGAAAATATTCTGAAAATGGCAGAGTGGTGAGGGTTGCACAACCTCGTGCATATACACCACTGACTTGTACACTTTAAAAGGGTGAAATTTATGGTATATGAATTATATCTCAATAAAGCTGTCATGAAAAACCAATAAAGCTGTTGTTCAGAAAAGATAAACAAAAGAAAACCTGAGCGAACTGGTAGAGGGGGCACTAAGTGTTCCACGGGAAGTTGACATCAGAACCTCAGAAGTCACGGGACGTGCAACGCACTCATTTAAGACTGCAGTAGCTCGCCAAGCAGCGGTTTTAGGCAGCGGGAGTTTGGGCTAACTGGTCCACCAAGCATATAAGACTTCTGAGCCTATTTTCAAGATGCCTTTCCAAATATATGTTTAGGAAGACCCTCCACTCCCCCCAACCAAAAGAAAAAAAGAATGTAGGGGCAAAGAACAGTCATCTCATCCTGTTACACTCACACTACTCCCATCGTATGTGTTCAGGCTGTACACACACATGCATCACATCTAACACTGTGGACAACGTGACTTCCAAACTGTGTACAAGCACCACTGTCAAATATCAAGAACACCCATCAGACCATCTGTGTTGAGGCCGCATCCTCTGTTCTCTGTCAGTCACAGCATTGTTTTCAGAGCCTCTCCCTCTTTGCTAACTTTTTTGCTATGGGCAGCCCGGCCCAACAACAGTATCAGCTGACAGTGTCTTTCTCAGAGAGTTTGGTGGCCCGGCTGTCTGAATATTTCAGCATATCTGTTATTAACTGATTTGTTGATCAAATATATATGGCGCATGTATGGTGTGCTGATTATACAGTAGGTACTGGTGAAATAAAGAGTACGGTCTGCCCTTGTCGAGCTTATGCACAGAATGGAGGAGATAGAAAAAAACAAATGGACCCACCAATGACAATATAATTATGAATAATGGCAATGACAATGAAGGCAATAACAAGGGCAAAAAAGAACATGGCGGGTACATATCTGTTCAGCGGGGGTGACTCTGAGATTGTGGTATTCAAGCTAAGACAAAAGGATAAGAAGGAGCCAACCTTGCAAAGATCATTCCAGGTAGAGGGAAGAGCAGGATTGCGTTGTTTTTGTTTTTAAGGTCACGTAAGGTGTGACTATCCACATCCCAGTGCACAGGACAGTTTTGGGTTACAGTCTGTCCCAAAGTTATAGGGAGCTCACCCTCCCCGAAACATCTCCCTGTATTCACTTCATTAACTCCCTACTTTTCCTATTGCATTAAATTGTAAATCTTTCCCCTACTTTTTTGATACTCACATAACCTAGTCCCCACTTGCCACACTCCCTCCAATTATATATCATGGACTCATGACGACTCATAAATTACCTGGGAAAGAATCAACTGCCCATGAAATGTGTGCACAAATTTTCTTAAAAATGCAAAATAGGTGTCATCCCCAAGTCTTTGGGCAAGGAACCGGAGAAGGAAATAGCCCTGGAAGAAAGGAAGAAAAAAAAGTTGTCTATTACGAGTTCATGAGAAAGCTGCTTACGACACAGCCAACTCTAACTTCCCCCCAGCGCTTTCTGCACATAGAGAATGTTCTGTCTGACCTGTCCAGGGCTGCCCTTCAGATCCTTACCAGGACGGCTGGACCTGAAAATTAGGGAATGACTAGTCTGCTTTCAACCCTTCTGTTAATGGTATCACCATCTCGTTTTTCCTTGGTTTATATGAAACCTGATGTCCATCAAGGACCAAAAGTGAGGAGGGGCCCAGCTCCTGTCTCCCTCAGCTAGCAGGAAAAGCCTTCACAACTTAAAATACGTCCTTATTCCTCCTGTCTTCTACTTGGAACCTACCAGCAATTTCAAGATTCTGCTCTTCAAAACCGGTATGAAGCAGAGAGAAGGGAAGTACAAGGCAGGAAATCTAATTCATGGCTCATTTTGGGGGTATGAAGGGTTTTAAATCTTGAACTCTCAGATACCTGCCCAGTCAAATGATATTACAACGTGGATAGTCTTTTTGTTTTGCCCCAGCCATGTTTATATGTTTTCATGTATAACCTAACGAGTATTGCCCTGTAACAACTGGCTTCTGCCACTTAGATGCACTTACCTTTAAATAATGAACCTGCATGAAGACCTTCTCGGGATTGAGCCCATGTTTGATGACCGATGATCCTGAGTCGCTCACGTGGCCAGTTTTCTCTTTATTGGGTCTAAAACGATGCAGTAAAATTCTGTTTAAGTATGCACATTTTTCAATAATTACACCACAATATCATCTTATTTCTTGTTTTCAAAGTTGCTCAACAGTGTCTGAGGTCTATTCAATTTTACCAGGTATAATTTAAAACAGTTTATATTATAAATTCATATATTAAACAAGGAGGGATTTATATTTGGGTTGGCAACCCGAGGTTGGCTATTGGCAATATTTTACATCATCTTATCCAGGATTAAAGCCTGCCAGACCCTCAAGGAATCTGAGCCGCAGTAGGAATTATTTAAGAACCTATGGGCTTTTCGTATAGTGGGAGTGATGGACTGGGAAATGCAATGGAAAATGCAGCTTTACTCAGAAGGGCAAAGAACTAATATCTTTTAAAAAAAATTCTGAAAGCCCCAATGTTATCCACTTCTTTCAATTTGCATTTAAGCAGTTAAGGTTTAAGAAATATTTGTACTCTGAAGCCATTTTAGAATATCAAAAACAAAAAGAAAATTCATAGCAGCCCATGTTTTTAGAACAGGTAGAGACATTAACAGCATAGACTTTAACCTGTTCATTTCACAAGTGAGGGAAACTGAGGCACACAGAAATTAAGTCTGCATCCCAAGTCTCATAGCTTGTTTTGAGTCGTGGTGACCTCAGCACTGAAACCAATGTCTCCTTATTATCTATCAGGATGCTTTCCATTTTGTTCTATAGCTTTAAGTATTTTTTAAAGATTTATCTATTTATTTGAGAGAGAGAGAGAGAGAGACAGACAGACAAAAGAGCTGGGGGGGAGGGGCAGAGGGAGAGGGAGAGAGTCTTAAGCAGTCTCCCGGCTGAGCATGGAGCCCGATGTGGGGCTCCATCTCACGACCCTGAGACCAAGACCTGAGCCTAAACCAAGAGTTGGACACTTAATCAACTGCGCCACCCAGGTGCCCCTATAGCTTTAAGTATTTTTTAAAATTCCTTTAAAAAATATAACTGGGTAATAACGAAGCTTCAACAACTAGCTAAAATCAAAATGAGTGGTAAGGTATTTACAGCTTTCAGCTGCTCTAAAACCAGTCACTTACTGGACAGACAGACTGAAGGGTGTGATTCGGGGTGAGGGGAGGCAAGGGCTGACCAGCGGGTTGGCACATCAGAAAGGGGGGAGCTTATTTTTCAAAAGTAGTGTGGTGTTACAAGGTACGTGGCCTTTGGAATCCGAGACACCTGGTGTTGAATCTCAACCCCACTTGTTACTACTTGCTCCTTATTGGCAGATTACTTAAATTCCCTTACCTTCAATTTACTCACTTACAAACTGGGAATAATCCCACCTAACTCCCCAGTTCCTGTGGGGAATAATTGAGATAATACATGCAAAGCCCCTAGCAAGGGCCAGGGCTACAAAAATTACTCAGTAAACTTCACAAAATATTCTAAAGTTGTTAGCAATAAATACTGCTAAATTCAAGCTTAGTCATCTGATATTAGAGGCAATGAATTTCAGTGGTTCATCCACTTAAACTCATATGCTCACAGACACAAATGTGTAAGGATGCTGGATCCGAATGGAAGTGCCTGAGGATGGCCCAGTTCGCCAGTCAGGACCTCTGCAGTGTGTTGTTCTAGCTGCCAAGCAAGAACCCCTGATTGAGTCTCCGCAGAGTATTCCAGTACATTATCTCAGCAGACATAAGGCACGGGACCAGCAGATTCCTAAAGTAGAGACAACAACCGGCCACCAGAGCTAACTGCATAGTTGCAATTTTTGTGCTTGATCCCTGACTTACATACATGACCATACTTGCAGCAATAACTAGTCTCTTTCATCTTCATTTAAGACTCCACTGAAAAGCACCAGCTTTATTCCTGCTCTCAAGTTTGTCCTGGGACTGAGCGTTTTTATAAAGAAAACCACCCTGGCTTTGATAGGCAAAGCCCACCACCCACAGCCTTGGCAGGAGGACGGCTTCTCAGAGTCGGCCTAAATTCAAACCAGCTTTCCCAGCCCCAAGAGGGACAGACTTGCTGTGAGCTTCTTATGCCTTAAGCTTTGTACTGAGACTATCGGAAGGGGAGGGACACGGAGGACCGACGCAAATCTCGGCTCCGAAGGCTGGCTTCTAGCTCAAGTTCCTAGTGACGCCTGTAGTTGGTGCTTTTTTCCCCTTTGCCTAAATATGTCCTTCCAGAAAGCATCCCTCCTCTTACTTTCTTCTTTCACCTTCTCCAAATGAAGAAGTGTTCAAGAAAATTCTTTTATGCTGACAGCATCCAAGGCAAATATACAAGTCCCCAAGAGATTCCTTTTAAAGTAGACATCGTGCTGGAGAAAGCAGTGCGCAGGAAAGCTTTATGAGAAATCAAAGGGAGTGGTTTTTACGAAGAAAAGATACTCTATGAGTGGGAAAAAGGTGACTTCCATTTCTGTGCTACTCCAGCTCTCGTGAGCCCCTTATCCCAGGTCTAGGCAGAGAGACAAAGCACGGAGAGAAAGCAGGAAACAAATCAATTCCCCCTTCGTGCAAAAACAGATGATTCTCACAGGTGAGTGACAGAAGACACGCCCAGAAAGACTACATGCCGATGTATGATTCCATTTAAATAATTATGGTCAAGGAATAGGCAAGAGACCAGAATAACCAGAATAATGCTTACCCTTGGGGGCGAGTATTGACAGAGCAGGGAAAAAAGAGGAAGGTTTCTGAGATGCTGGGAACGTTCTATATATTGATGTGAGTGGTGCTTTCACAAGGATACATAGTAAAAATCTACTGAGCCATCTAGAAATACCTATGGACTTTATGTACGTTACATTTCAATCAGAAAGTTAAGAAAAAATAGATGCACACAAGGCAGTACATGTTTTGTGAAAATAAAAGGGAATCAGTCTAGAAAAGGAGCTTTGCTGTTCGCGTGCCATGAACGCAAGATGAGGATTGACGACGCCCTCTGCACCTGAGCACCAATGAAGTATGTTTTTGAAATGACGCTGGGAGAGGCAGAAAGAACTGTGGCAGATACAACTGGCTCAGTCCCATTCTCATCTACCTTCTTTCTTGCCTCTTACACAATTAAAGCTGAAAAGCAAAATGCTCACTTTCCAAGTGTCCTGGCAGCTATGAATAGTCAGAAAACATGGTCCAAGCCAATGAGACAACTGTGTTGAGGTGGGGTTCTGGGAGAGCTTTTGCTTTCCTTACAATAGATGGAAGTATGACTGGTAGACGGAGGTACAGCAGCCACCTTGCAACCAGGAGACAGTAAGTCAATATGCTATGGAGACCAGAATCCATCAAATGAAAGAATGTAAATAGTCTTTAACGGGATCATTCAGCTGCTGGCCAAGCCTTCAAACTTTTTATTGTCCGAGAAAAGGAACTCTCATTTAAGTCAAGATTGCTTTACTATTCTATTAATTATAGCCAGATTCATTTCTAACAGATGGAGAATTGAACTAATACTATCAGCTACCATTTCCTGTTAACCGCCTGTGCCAGGGACTCTGTCAAGCTCTTCTTACGCATCTTGTCCTTCTACCCTCCCAAGAACCTGCTAGGGCAGGTACTATGATTATGCCCATTGAAAGCACTGGAAAGTGAGACCTGGAAAAGACCACAAAGCTAGTTAGTGGCAGAGTTGAGGCTGGAACCCAGGTCCACGGAACACCGAAGTCCCTGCTGAACGCTGGGGCCTTCCCAATATCCAGGCCCCCATGGTGGCTGTGCCGAACATAAGTGGAGAAACCAAGACAAGTTGCTTACCCTCCCTGAAGCTCAGTTTTCTCACGTATAGAGAGTGTGATGAGGCTCAGATAATTTGGAAGCACTTCGTAAACGTCAAAGTGTTAAGCATTTCTTGAACATTACACACCAGGGTTTATTTCCTTGGCTGGAATACATGGAATGTGAGAGATCAAGTTACCAAGGTCGTTTGGGTTTAAATGCCCTTGGTTTCTGTTGTACCTGGCACCGAATGTAACAACCAAGATTAGCATGACCTTTCCCTTCCTGCCTCCTTGCTTTTTCACAGCACGCAGAAGTAATATGGACATTTAAAGAGCTGTCAGATAGCAGTGGTATTTGATACACAGAGATTTGCCTTAGAATCAAACCTCCGGAAGAAAGGACTGATTTTGCAGGAGTATCACCAAAGGTGGGATTTGCGAAAATGCCTCTGAAAGGTGCTCAGGCGTGTCTGCTTGGGTCCCGCTGCTCTGGCACAGTCCAGACAGGCCGTCTGCCAGCATTCTGCATCTCATACCCCCGGCAGTAGAAGCGAGAGCCACGAGATAGCTGCATCTATAAATGCGTTACCGGAGCGCCGGAGCCAGAGACTAAGCATCCCAGACACGAGACAGAAAGAAACGAGACGACCTCTCTTCAGCACTTCAACATGCCTGTCTGTCTATCAATCACAGCCGAACCACAAGGTGTGAAGGGCCGGGAGCGGGACCTCACTCACCCGAACCACAACGGAGGAAGGTAAATAGTACCCTTGTGCAGAAACGGGTCTCACGGTACTTCACTGAGCCCCAAGTGCACATGCGAGACCTACGGGGGAAGCAACGTTGGTTAAGAGTTTGGGTGTGAATCTTGACTCTGCCACTCAAGTGCCACGTGAGTCACCCAACCGCATGAAGCCCGATCCTTCAACTGTGGAAAGGGGACAGTGACTGTGACCAGGACACCTCATTAGGCTGCTGTAGCATCTAACAGCGCTTAGCCAGAGTTCCTGTCGGCACTTTGCAAGGACAGCATGAATGCTGCTGTTAGGTTGTCACGCGTTCTGACTGGAGTTCAGGGCATGCCGCCGACCCTGCCTTGGACAGGCAGAGGCAGTCACAAGACCTCACCCTGTGGTCCTATATGTTCTCATCAGGGGAAGCTGGGTGAAGACTACACAGGACCTCTTTTTTTTTTTTTAAAGATTTTATTTATTTATTCGACAGAGATAGAGACAGCCAGCGAGAGAGGGAACACAAGCAGGGGGAGTGGGAGAGGAAGAAGCAGGCTCCCAGCGGAGGAGCCTGACGTGGGGCTCGATCCCACAACGCCGGGATCACGCCCTGAGCCGAAGGCAGACGCTTAACCGCTGTGCCACCCAGGCGCCCCAGGACCTCTTATTTTAGTAACTTCTTGTTAGTCTAAAATCATTCCGGATTTAAAAAATATCTTAAAGAAGACATGACACATACACGAGCCCTTCCACCTTTCCTTTGCGAAACCGAATTTTGAGTGTAAACCCTTCAGGGGTTGGTCTTTCAAGCTGCTCCCTGCCGCATCGTCAGAAAACAAACAGAAAGAAACAACAGATTTCAGGTGTTGCCTACAGTTCTAGCAAGCTAGGTCTGGGCAGACTCCTGACACACAAGCCCACAGTCTACACCACTCTGTGAGAAAATGACTACATTTCTGGGTAAAAAAGGAAGGCGGAATGAGTCAAAGTACAGGAATCTTATACCCTCCATTTGTTTTTGCCACAATGGTCCCGTCTATAAAATGTGCATCCTTGGCACGACTGGACTACCAGAGAAGAGCGGACGGAAAGTCGTGCCCACCTTTAACTAATGATGTTGCATCGTGTCAGAGCTACTGTTTGGCTTGTTCGATTATCTGTGTGCTTTTCACAATGGATTTAACAGTTATCCAGCCTGAAGTTTCTTCCCCGTCAGGGACCATTATCCTGCAGCCGACACAGCAGGATACTGCTCTGGTGTTGAAATAGGCAATTGCTAAGATGATTTAAGACAGAAGGAGGCTTCTCTCCAAGGGGCCAGAGGAAAGTGATGACGGTATATTCTGTCCCCTGGTGGTAAAAGGAGCTGGTGGTTGGAACCTATAGAAGGAGAGGTCAGCCCCTGAAGAAGGTGACAAGGAAGGAGTCTGTAGTTAGCAGAACTGTAGAAAACGCAGAGTCCACAAATTTTGATAAGCAGGGTAGGAACATGAAAGATGAAATTTAGAAAAGCAGGAGGTAACAAGCATCAGTACAAAACCAAAACAGTCCTGAGGTTTTGAGTGGCCATAAATCAGAATTTCTAAGAAACAAAATCCCAGAGAAAAAACAAAGAACAGATTAGTACAATGGTCTGAGCTGTATATTAGCACATTCGACACAGCAAGAGAGAATCTGGACATGTTTTCAAAGGAGATGAGGAGAAAATGGAGGGCACACACCTCACTATGACTGTGTGGGACGTTTCCATAAGGTGAATTTTCAGAGGACATGTTCAAAAGTTGAAAGGGGGGATGCTGGAGAAAGAAAAAAACAAAACAAAACTAAACTAAATACAAGAGCCCAGAAGCTGTAAAATCCTTGCCAGGAAGGCAAAAAGTCAGAATGAGCTGATGCTAACGGACACTGTCCAGGACAACGAAAGGGGCTTTAGAAGTCATGTTCACAGCATAAAGAAGACCATCTGGTAAGAGGCGACAAAACCAACAGAACTACTTGACTCCCACTTTGCTCCAACTTTCCCACTAAGGAGAATGACGTACATGGCAGAATGAGCATTGTTCTGTGGGACCTGAGGCCTGGGACAGGGGAAGGGGACTCCCTTCAAGAGTTCCAACCTGTCACAGCTCTGAAAGCTTCCACCGGTGATCACAAACCTCTGGGGGTATCATCATGGAGACACTGGGGAAGGGACTGGTGGGGACAGACAAATGCTCTTCTGATTGGTTAAGAGGAGGGAAGGCAAAATTTGCGACTGGGTTATTGAACAGAGAGCTCATGAGTGCTTAGAACAGAAAATGATGAACTATAGGAGTTAGCATAGGATCTAGAGGGCCACTTCCAGAAATTCACTGTGGGCATCAGGCATCCTGACTCCTACAGGGCAGCTGGCAGACTGGATGCAGAAGCGGTGAGTGTACGGTGTTTGTTTCATGGCTTGTAGTTTATTAAAAAACAGCGCTCAAGGCTGTTGATTAATCACTTGCTAGAACCAGGAGGGAGTAGTACTTAGGCCTGAGCCCAAGGAATGATGATGTATTGGTGTAACAGATTTGCATTTCAGTCCAAGCTGGGAGTCTAGCTGGTTGACTGACAGCATCCACGGTCAAGAACAGCAAGCACATGCTGAAATGAAGATCCAAAATTAATATGACAATAGTTAATAAGGACAGAGGTTTTAAAAATTAAGCCTTAGCCTATGAAAAAGATTTAGTACATTAAATTGTCTGTTACGTCAACATGCAGCAAGAGGTGATTGACGCGGCTTCCAAAATAATAGCCACACTGGTAGACGGGCTCAACAGGAGCAATGAGAGTGCCGCGGGAGGACTGCTGGGGAGCGGGTCAGACAGCGTGCAGAGCAGAGGTCTAGAGCTGGGCTCTGGAGCCAGGCTCTCTTCTACTTTCATCCCGGCTTGTCATTTACTAGCTGTGGAAACGTGGCCCAAAGCTTAACACCTCTATGCGTCGGTCTCCTCAACTATCACATGGGAAGGAAGATGGTACCAGTACCTATCTCACTATCTCATAGGGCCATTTTGAGGACTAAATGAGATAACATATGTAGAGTGCTTAGAACAACATTTGGCACATCGGAAGCACTCAATGAATGTTACCAAGGAGAGAAAAATGTGAGGAGGTTGGAATAGTAAGACCACCAAGAGAAGGTGCATGAAACTGGTTTAAAAATGAAATATGGTGCATGTGTGAGTGCATCCGACTCAATCAGTCCTGGTCTGTTCTTTTCTGGCCCAGCCAGACAAGAGAAGCAGTAACAGTCCTACTGCATTCTTCACAGGCGGAACCCCAAATAGACTGCAGGGCTCAGTTCAGGTGTCAGTTGGAGAAGGCCACTGTCGACAAAGACAACAACAAAGGACCAAGCCCAAGGAGGCAAGGGTTCTCTCAACCTTACATTGCAGATGACGAATTTCCAAAACTTGTGACCTAGTGACCAAGAAAGAAAAGGCCATGGTCTTCAAATATGTGGATTTGTGTGGGGCAGAACAAGGCAAATCCTGTGCCACTCTGGAAGTAAACGAGATGACCTGGCGGGCCTTACAGGGAGGCAGGTTTGGGCCCAGTTGGAGGAAGGCCACTACAGGACGGGTGTACCCAACAGGGAAACTGCTGCGTGCCAGCACAGGGAGAACCAGATCCTGGAAAAGTTCGGTAGAAGCTGGCTGGCTGGCTGTCAGGGATATGGGAGGTTCAGTGAAATCACGTTTAAGGGTCTTGCTGACCCTAATATTCGATGATTTTAGGAGATGAAATGGCCCAGAATAATTTCAGCTGCGGTATTCCGATGTAAAACAGTATCCGTCCCTGCCCTGGAGTCAGCGGGCTTGCTCTGTAGCCTTGGTCATGCCGGATCAGCATCAAGGGTGACTCTCACTAAAACCAACCAACAAACAGATAAATGAATCAGAGGAAACTCAACTGAATTTTCCTCAACTGCATGTATCTGGGGATAGATTTAGCCTAAGAATACAGCATTCAAGCAGTAAGAGCTTTCATGATCCTGTTCCAGCGTTGTAGTCTGAAGGAAAGGGCGAAGGAGACAGAGGTGCATAAGCAGTAAACCTGAGCTGGAATCCTCATGAGCCAGGTGAAAAGGAGCCCCACGCCCTGT
The DNA here is from genome assembly GCF_024610735.1 of Ursus americanus. NCBI lineage: Eukaryota > Metazoa > Chordata > Mammalia > Carnivora > Ursidae > Ursus > Ursus americanus. The sequence continues at coordinate 26,902,982 of NC_142160.1, read as the reverse complement.
GCACGGCGAGGGTGACCAGAGTGAAACGCAAGCCGGCAGTCGGCCACACACATTCAGAACACAGGAATACAGAGAACCTGGAAATTACGGGAGGGAAAAGGAGAAAAGGTAGCAAGGGAAAACTCTGTTGGTACCGCGTTGAAAAAACCCCATGACTCTATCCTGGAAAGAGGCAAATGAGACAAACACTGGCCTTCATTTTGTAAGGGGAGGCTAGAAGCCCTTTTTGAACACCAACAGCACGTGTGGTGCTGTGTGCCGAGATAGTGGAAGGGTTCATCTCATGACTCAACGAGGAGCAGATGGTCTGTGGGAGCTGAGGAAGGACGTTTCCCTGCTGGGCGGAGGATGGCACAGCGCTGGGGACTGGGAGCCACACGGGGTGGAGCCTCGCCTGGGTTTGCAGCCCAATACATACCAGGATATAAAACAGGATAAGTAGCTGGGAGAACAGCTCTCCTCCCAGTCTCGCGTGCAACTGTGTACGATTTAGGTCTTATATTTAACATGTTGTGCGTTAACAGTAAGACCATTCACCACAGCGTTGTTTGTAAAAGCAAAAACCTAGAAATCTCCAAGATGTCCAATGGTTAACAGGTGGTTACATCGTTAGTTGCGGAACATTCAAAAAAACGTACGTGTGCTGATAATACAACAACAGTCAGGATTGTATTATTAAGAGAAAAATGGAAGATAGAGCATGTAGTGGAAACAAATTAACACACACACACACACACACACACACACACACACTCACACTCATGCATATATACTTGTGCTTGAGGGATGCTTTCCCGGAAGTGAATCATCTCTAGGTGGGGTTGTTAACCACAGACACTGGAGAGGTCTTCCAGGCATCCAGGGCTAGAAATGGCTCCTTGGGTCCCATCCACTGCCCTGAGGACACCAGCTGCCTCCTGCCATAATTTCATCTTCCATCTCTCCTTCAGACATTGCTAGTCAACTCTGCTAAGGCTGCAACGATGTTATGAGACGTTCTAAAATATCCAATGATTTGCATCAGTCCCTCTCTTTAAAAAAAAAAATTGAGATATAATTCACATTATGATAAAATTCACCATTTAAAAAAAAAGTACAATTCACTGGTTTTTAGTATATTCATAAGGTTGTGTAACTATCACCAGTACCTAACTGCAGAACGTTTTCATCACCCCAGAAAAAAGATCCCACACCCACGGCAGTCACTTTTCATTCTCCCTTCACCCCAGTCCCTGACAACCATTCATCTACTTCTCGTCTCTATGGAGGTGCCTATTCTGAATATTTCAGATAAATGAAATCATACAGCACACGGCCTTTTGTGACTGGCTGCTTTCACTTAGCCTCAGGTTTTCAAGATTCATCCATTTTTGTAGCACACAACAGTACTGCATTCCTTCTTATGGCTGAATGATATTCCACCGTATGAATAGAACACATTTTATTGATTCATTCACCTGCTGATGGACATTAGGGTTGTTCTCACTATTGGCTATTAAGAATAATGCTTCTATGGGGGCGCCTGGGTGGCACAGCGGTTAAGCGTCTGCCTTCGGCTCAGGGCATGATCCCGGCGTTATGGGATCGAGCCCCACATCACGCTCCTCCACTATGAGCCTGCTTCTTCCTCTCCCACTCCCCCTGCTTGTGTTCCCTCTCTCGCTGGCTGTCTCTATCTCTGTCAAATAAATAAATAAAATCTTTAAAAAAAAAAAAGAATAATGCTTCTATGGACATTTGTGTACACGTTTGTGGGTGAACTTATGTCTTCATTTCTCTTGGGTAAATACCTAGGAGTAGAGTTGAGGGGCTGAATGGTAACTACACGTGTAAACTTCTGAAGAGCGGTCCGACTGCTGTGCAAAGGAGCTGCACCCGTTCACTCCCACCAACAGTGTAGGAGAGCTCTAATTTCTCCAAAACCTTTCTAGCCCTTGTTCTTATCTGACTTTTCAGGACAGCTGTCCTAGTAGGTCTGAAGTGATAACTCACTGAAGTTTTGATTTGCATTTCCCTGATGGCTAGTAGTACCACATATCTTTTTATGTGCTTATTGGCCATTCGCGTACCTTCTTTGGAGAAATGTCTATTTAGATCCTTCGCCCATTTTTTCCCCCTTCGTCCATTTTTCAATTGAGTTATTTGTCTTTTGTCCAACTTATTGCTGAACTGTAAGAATGCTTTATATATCCTGGATACAAGTCCTCTCAGATATATGATTCGCAAATATTTTCTCCCATTCTGTGGGTTGTCTTTTCACTTTCTTGATGGAACGCTTTGAAACACGAAAGTTCTTAATTTTGATGAAGTCCAATTTATTGATTTTTTTTCCCCTTTTAGTCACGTATTTTAGTTTAAGAAATTGTGCCCTAATCCAAGGCCATGAAGACTTATACCTATGATTTTTTTCTAATAGTCTTACAATTTCCACTCTTACATTTAGGTCTTTGATCCATATTGAGTTAATTTTTGTATGTGGTACAAAGCAAAAGGTCTAACTTCATTCTTCTGCATGTGGATATCCAGTTGTCCCATGGCCATTTGTTGAAAAGACTATTCTTTCTCTCACTAAATGGTTTTGGCACCCTCGTCAAAAACCGAATGACCGTAAGAGAAAGAAGAGTTTGTTTCTAGACTCTCAATTTCATTCCATTGGTCTATATGTCTGTCCTTAATGCCAGTGTCACACTATGTTGATTCCTGTAGCTCTGTGGTAAGTATTGGAATTGAGAAGTGTGAGTCCTCAACCTCTGTTATTTGGCTATTCATTCTGGGTCCCTTGAATTTCCATATGAACTTTAGGATCAGCTTGTCCGTTTCCGCAAAAAGAATAGGCAGCTGGAATTTTGACACTGGTTCCATAGATCAGTAGAGGGAGTGTTGCCAGTTTAACAATCTTAAGGCTTCCATCTCATGAACACGAGCTGTTTTTCCATTTATATGGTTCTTCTTTAATTTCTTTCAATGATGTTTTATAGTTTCCAGTGTATGTGTTGCACTTCTGTGTTAAATTTATTCCTAAGCATTTAATTATTTTTTATGTTATTGCAAATGAAGTTGTTTTCTCAATTTCATGTTCCGATTTTTACAGCTAGTATATAGAAGAAACACAATGGACTTTATTATATTGATCTTGTATCTTGTAATCTTACCGAACTTGTTGATTAGTTCTCACAGTTTTTTGCAGGGAGGATTCTCAGGATTTCCTACATATAACATAATGTTATTCGCAAAAAGAGATAGTTTTACTTCTTCCTTTCCAACCTGGGTGCCTTTGATTTCACTTTCTTGCCTAACGCCTTGGCTAGAACCTCCAGCACAAACTTTTTTTTTTTTTTTAAGATTTTTTATTTATTGATTTGACAGAGAGAGACAGCCAACGAGAGAGGGAACACAAGCAGGGGGAGTGGGAGAGGAAGAAGCAGGCTCATAGCGGAGGAGCCTGATGTGGGGCTCGATCCCAGAACACCGGGATCACGCCCGGAGCCGAAGGCAGACGCTTAACGACTGCGCTACCCAGGCGCCCCCTCCAGCACAATCTTGAGCAGAAGCATAACCACTCTATATAATTCCTTCTCTCCTCAACCATTGACATGAAAGAGGAAGAAGCCCCTATAAAACTGCATTTTAACATGTAGTAGAATGTTCTTTCGTGTCTTTGCAGCAGGTCCAGGCAAACACCTGTATTGTTTTTTTGTCAGCCATTCTGGGTCAAAACTATTGGCCAAAACACAAACGAAATGGCGGTGTGAGAGGATGAGAGTTTTTCTGAATGGGAAACTAACACTCATTAGCCAAGAATGTAATGTATACCGTGCTAGAACTGGCTGAGTGAGTGAAATGTCCTCAGAGGCTGGGCAAAATAAGAGTGAATTATTATAGATCGGTTTATGTATATGAATTATTTTTTAAGGAAAATCTTTTTTAAGGATTATAATGAATCAGTGCCACACCGGGCAGCAATACAGAAGTATGCATATATACTTATAAAATTTATTTTCAGAAGGAGTCACAAGAAAATGCTAGCAGTGATTATTTTAGGGTGAAGACTACAAGGTTGGGGATGAAATTTTACACCTTTCTAAACTGTTTGAGTTTTCCTGTTATGTACTTTTAACTAAACAGTGATTATGAACTGTTTTATTTCTTCTTTATGCTCTTCTATATTTAAAAATCCCTATCAAATATAATTGCAAAAATGAAACACCGTGTACAGTAAATATGTAATTAGGGGCCTATCAAGCAGAATTCCATCCCTCCCTTAGAAATACCTGAGTGATGAATAACCAGGGAATGGTCTAGAAAAATGAACAGGGAGTGTTATTTGAGTTCAAATATTCAGGACATGTCTCTCATCTTTGTGGGTAAAAGAAGTGAGAACTGAGGGAGTCCCTCCAACAGGAAACAGGAACTGAGTGGGCAGCTCAGGGGGATAGAGCTGGCCTTCGAAACAGGAAAGTGCAGAGGCTGCTTCTGGCTAGCTGAGAGCCTTTAAGTTTGTCAGAAAATGCTGGCACAGGTACAGCTCCGTCCTGTCACGAAAGGGTAGAAACTGTCTACACAGCTAGCTTGCTAGTGAGCGTGGTTTCAAAAAAGAGAACTAGACAGAAACAGTGGAGGTGAGGGGGATCCCGGGCCTGAGGGATGGAGAATGGAGGGTAGGAATCGCCAGATACAGGAACTCTGTAGGCCAGTGTCAGCGGTTGGAACCCAGGTAAGAACTCTCAAAGCCATAGAGGCAAGAATTGCTTTCTTCTCTGGGCTGTGGTCAGAATCTGCTCAGAATGCCAGGGGAATTGTACCGAATGGAGCCAGAGGGGACACTAGCCCAGCCCTAAGGTAGAGATTAGACCACAAGTAGGTTCCAGGAAGGTATGAAGATTCCATTTGTCTCAGAAGCATTGCCAAGTTAATTCTGACCTCAAGCTATTAGTTTGAGCATCTTTGTTTAATGTTCAAACTTTTTTGGGGTTTGTTTTTGCTTTTAATCCCATCTTTTCATTTGTAACCAGGCATTTTTGCCTCCCCCGGCCCCTCTCTTTTTAAACATCCTCTTAACTTCTCAATAAAATTAACTTTTTGGGCATTCTAGCCAATTGCAAGTTTGTCAAGAGGAAAGGTAGGTGTTTCCAGGCTCTGGTGGGTAAAGAGACAGGAGCAGGGCGCCTGTGTGGTCACCAGGGTAGTGTGGCAGCAGTGAAAGAAGAGATAGAAACCAGCATAAACCAGAAGAGAGAGTGAGGCTGGCTGTGGCAGCTGCGTCCTTGTGTCCTCTGTCACTCGTTGGGCAAACACTGACCAGGTGTCAGAGGGTCTAGATGACAGACCCTAAGACGTGTTGAGTATTTACTATAGGATGAACCATTGGAAATTGACGATACCGAGCCATTTTAGATCCACCAAAACGGCAATTCTCTGTGATTCAACCCAATATATGTATTCTAACTGACTTGTATGTATTCATCACATTATCCCCCCACGCTCATCTGTAAAGTAGAAACAATTGCGTGTATATTCCCATGTTATAGTGAGGAGACCAAAGCTCATTGTGCTTGTGTAACTCTCTAAAGGTCGCACAGCGAGTTGAAGAGTCAAGATAGGACTCAAACCCAGGCGCTCTGGCTTCCAAGCTTACTCTCTAAACCCTAGACTACTCTCCTGGCTTGAGACCTGAAGACCAACGTGCTCTGGAGATAGCCCGGGCCTGCATTCTCAGACGGTTTTTCTCTAAAATGAGGCAGGACAGACCAGGCTTTGGCCAAGAAGGAACTGGGACTGTTGCCTTTCACTCTGTTAAAGTCATAACAAACTTCACAAAGCCCACATATTCAACCACTTCCTTTAATGGGTCAATCCTTATCTGCAATCAGAGAAAGCTTTACATCATATTAGTAGAAGCCTTCTTTGAAGCTGTATTGACATTTCGACCAGTTTTGAACTTAGAGCCTTAGGCCAATCAGGAAAAGCATCCCAAGCTCTTCTAAACCCAGGTGTGGGTTCCTGAAATGCCACCCAATTCCATCTGGCTGCTAGACTCTGTCTCTCTGATCATGTGTGATCTCACAGGCTGGGTAACCTTTCCAGAACTCCCATTTTCATTATGTCATTCCTGGAACTGAAAATAGCTCCCCAACGCCTGGATGGTCACATGCAAACTCTTGAATCTGACCTCTAAGGAACTCCATTACTTAGCCTGTCCCTCCCTGGCCCTCTCCGGTCTCATGGGTTCCTGATGGCTATCCTCTCCAGGAAGCTCATTCTCACTTAATGCCCATTTCCATAATTAACCGACTGTTTATGCCTGCCAGGCTTTGCTCCTTGAATTCCCTTCCTTCCAGTTCTTTCCCAGTCTCAATGCTAGCCCTTCTTACCATCCCAGCTCAAACCTCACACCTTCCCAGCGGCCCTTTCTAGCTAAGCCTACCAATACTAACCTCTCAGTCCTTAGAACCCTGAGGATACAGCCTAGGGTTTTTCTATGTACTGTGTTGTGACCAGTATTTCAACCCTATGTAAATAATATAGAAAGACCATCAGGGACAGAGCTTGTGTCACCTATGACATTCATTTCCTCAACATTTATCAAGTACCCATTCAGTGCCCAACCCTGTAGTACATAGAGGTAAAGAAAACACAGTCCCTGGGCTCAAAAGGCTCATGACCCAGAAGAAAGATACATTAGGTTAGACCACACGAAATTGCTGTTTCTGTAGCTTAAAAATGGTCAAATATTGGCTATATAATGTGGCTCATTACAAATACAATAATCAAATAACGTAGTAAGATCAGGGATGAGGATACCACCAGAGCATGTAGGGGGTACAGAGGAGGGTCATGCGCTTGTCAGGAGACAGCCTGAGACTTCTGGAACACAGAGATATATGTGCTGAATCGTGACGATCTGGAGTCATGTGACAAGGGGAGGATATTCTAATAGAGACAACATGAAGACAAGGCAAGGAGATAAGAAAGAACAGGTAGACAGTAAATGTTATGGGCTGCATTATATTTCTCCAAAATGTTTATGTTGAAGCCCTAACCCCCAGTACCTCAGAAGGTGACTCCATTTAGAGATAGGGCATTTAAAGAGCTAGGTCGGTTAAAACGAGGCATTTGGTTGGTAGCCTTTATGAGAAGAGGCGACTCGGACGTACAAAGAGACACCAGGAGTGCAGACACGCAGAGGAGGGACTGTGTGAGGACTCAGCGAGAAGGGGCCACCTGCAAGCCAAGGAGAGAGGCTGCAGCAGAAGCCAAACCTGCTGACACCTCCACCTTGGACTTTCAGCCTCCAGAACCGTAAGAAATACATTTCCGCATACTGGTCTGTGGCATTTTGCTATGGCAGCCCTGGCAAACTGGTACCATAGGGTTGGAGTTGAACTAAGGGAGGTGGCTGGAGGGTGACGCAAACGATGGCAAGAGAAGAGACTGTCCCAACAGGCAGGACAGCTGGTGCGGGGCGCTGTGCCCGCTGTGTTAAGGAACCCGACGTTTCTCCTGGAGGCGAAGGGAAGCTTTTGGAGAGTTTTAAGCAAGGAGGTGGCAGAATCAGAAGGCGTTTCAAGGAGAGCTCCCCAGTGGCAACAAGGAAGGTGGATTTGATGACTAGAGACAAAAAGATCAATTTGGAGGCTGTTGGATTGGTGCCAGCGAGTTATTAAGTTCCAACCAAGGAGACAGCAGTATGAGGAATGGAGAAGGACCCAGCTGAGAATACTTATGAGGAAGGTTCATAGTGGTGGCTGAAACCCTCCCAGGATAAGGAGTAGAGAGGAGGGAGGAATCGGGAGACTCCCAGTTTTGACCTGGGATGAGCGTGGGAACATGAGCCACCACCGATGAGCTCACTGCCATAGGAGGCGAGCCGATGGGGCCCAGGGAGCGGGGTTAGCAGTGTGAAAGGCCTGTAGGGTCACCAGGAAGACAGGATGTCACATGGGTAGCTAAGCAGTCACATCTGATCTTTGAGAGAGAGCAGGGCTGGCCTGGAGATGTGGGAGCCTCCAGCAAAGAGGGGAGGTATGGCCAGCAGTGCCCACTCCCCATTCACAATCCGTGGGGCCTTTATCATCTGTGTGCACATCAACTCCTGGCATGTTCTCTATGGCTCTTCATCAGATGTGGCTCTCAGGTGGCCCCAGCCTGTTTTGCCCGCAAAAACACAAGAGTCGGAAGTACGTGGGAACATACATCCATCGAAGCAATGGGGACAGGTGCAGGGATGTGTACACAGTCTGGGCTTTATCCCGGGGGGACAACTCTGAGACTGACCCACACCACCTCCAGAGCCATCCTAGGTGACTTGACTTGATATCACGGCACTCTGGCTTGGCCTCCTCCCCTTCTCCTTGCTTCTACTTCCCGTCCTAGGCAATCTTCCTAATAAATCTCCTCCACATGAATCTTGTCTCCGGGTCTGCTTTTGGGGAATCCCACCCACGACAGAGGGTGTAGATGAGACCACACCAGAACAATGGATGGCAAAGAGCAGAGCCCCCTAGGGAATACCAGCTCTGAAGAGGCAGGTGAAGAGAAGAGCCTGAAGAAGAAGATGGAGGAGGGACAGCAGAGGGGTACCCATGAGCCAGATGACATGTTGCCAGGAAAGCCAGTTGACAGAGATTTCCAGAACAGAAGACTTGTCAATAGTACCAAATAAAGCAGAAGAGTCCCACTAACATAAAGACTGGAATATGTTCACAGAATCTGGTGATCAGAACGGCAAAATGACCCCAGGAAAAAAATAGTTTCCCTGGACTCATGACCCTAGCCCAACGTTCCAAGTGATGGGAACTTCATTCTCCCTTCATAAATGGGTCCTCCCTTCCCTTCTTTCTAAGTTCTAGATTTACGTCAATGCACACACATTTCCATTGCCATCTCTGGAACTAGAAATGTGTCTTCAGTTGTACTGACACTGACAGGTTGGCTCTCGGGCCTCTGAACGGTCGGAGAGATGTGGGTGTTGATGCATTTACAGAATTGAAGGAAGAACATGGCTAATGGCCTCAGTTTTCCCGGGGGGACAGGAGGCAAGACAAGGAAGGGAGAGCGGGGAAGGGGGGAAGGTCTGGAATGGATACTGAAGGCCACAGGGAAGGGAGCTGCCTGGGGAAGAGGGAAAGGATTTGTTCCCAGCCTGTGGGGCCACTGGAACCCGAAGTGGGCACGCTGGGGGTCTCAGGCCCCGGGACGGAGGAACAGCGGAGGCTGAGCCTCTGGGCTGGAGGTGGGTGTGTGGCAGTGACAAGAGACTCTCAAAGGAGGGGAGCCTCCCATGAGACAGGTTTGGGTGGCTGCGAGTGGATGAGTTCCCATATGTGGGTGGGAAAAGACTGCTGTGTTCTTCAAGGATCAGAAATAAAAATTTTGAGAAAAACTTCAGAGGTGAAAGCTTCATGCATACCAGATTTCAAAAGTCTTATTGTTTAAATGTTTAATATTTATTTATTTATTTATTATTTTTAAAGATTTTATTTATTTATTTGACAGAGATAGAGACAGCCAGCGAGAGAGGGAACACAAGCAGGAGGAGTGGGAGAGGAAGAAGCAGGCTCCCAGCAGAGCAGGGAGCCCGGTGCGGGGCTCGATCCCAGGGTCCTGGGATCACGCCCTGAGCCCATGGCAGACGTTTAACGACTGAGCCACCCAGGCGCCCCACCCATGATTTTTTTAAAAAGATTTTATGTATTTATTTGACAGACAGAGTGAGAGGGCACAAGCAGGGGGAGCATCAGAGGGAGAAGCAGGCTCCCCGCTGAGCAGGGAGCCCGAGGCAGGGCTCGATCCCCGATCCCCGATCCCCGGACCCTGGGATCGTGACCTGAGCTGAAGGCAGATGCTTGACCAACTGAGCCACCCCTAAAAGTTTTAAGTGGAACACACAGCGCTTAGGCGTCATGCAAACTCAGAGCCTGCGGCACGCACAGCTCATTCCGCCTATGGAGAGGGGCACGCTGGGGCCTTCCCCCGTCATTATGGACGGGCTCTGTGACCAGGGAATGCGGCATTTGTGAGGAAGGTAGGAGAAGACACCTGCGTTCCTCCGGAACTCCACCTTCCGTGGAGGCAGCAGCTAGGAGAAAGAGCCACATCAGATTCTGGGCCCGTCAGCGCCTCCTCAACAGGATATATTGTCACGTTCTTCTCAGCACAAGCTCGACTTCAACAATGAATCCAGAAAAGAGGGGAAGTGATAATAAATCACAAGCAATAAAAACCAACAGAGATTTCTTCTGACCCCGCCGCCGTAGCTCTTCACCCCGCGGGCCTGTCGGAGTAGTACACTAACAGAGTAGGGCCCTTCAGAGAGAGAACGCAGGAACCCAGCAGTGCCCCCGGGACCAGAGGCACCGGAGCCTTGCAGAAGGCCCTGCGCATCTTCCTTGGCAAGAGTCACGACGGCTGCAAGGTCAAGGGTGGAGTGGGGGTGGAAACAACTGGAGAGCAGAGTGGTGGCGGCCAGCCAGAGTAGGCCGGCAGTAAGACCAGCTTCACCTGGTGCACGGCTGTGCCCGGAGTTGGTGGACAGGTGAGGGAGGGAGAGTCTGAGGAGAGCCACCGGGGTCTGGTATATGGGAAAAGCATCTTGAACAATTAACAAATGAGAAGAGGCGTAGAGTCAGTAATGTGACCCCTAACCTTTTGAAACTATGAGCAAATCGCCACGCCTCAACAGCCTGCAGCCACATTACAGGCTTCCCAGCCAAGGAAGGCTGAGAAGGAAAACACAGGAACTGTTGTAACCAAATGAATCTCACCATCGGGTCAATCCAGGACACATCTGATGAGAGCCATGCTCACCACTGGATGTATGGGAGACACGACTGGAAAACGGTTCCTGTAGGTGACTAAAATCAGCAAGCCAGAGCCAAACACAATTTTAGTTTTTCTCTTCTCACTTTGTTAATACTCCAATATCTATAATCAACACAATGTCGAGTTTTCTTCCTTCCTGATAGCCACCGAAATAATCAGACACAGGCACTCATGTGTAAAAAGACAAAGATATTTGGTCCAAGAATACTTTTTTTTTACCCTGACCTTCATATCCTTCCACAGTTCAAGATACCTGCAGTGGTTTTTTGGTTTTGTTTGGTTTTTAATGCAACTAAATGCTATATGGAGTTCCTTGAAGGCAGAGAGAAAGTGTGTAGGGGAAAGAAGGTCATTTCCATCCCTGGATTCCAATCTCTGTTCTGCTCTGTATCAGCTGTATGAGGCTGGACCCCTTAATCCCTCTTTCTGAGGTGTGAGTCGTCTAAGTATAGACGCGGAATAGCCAGCAGGAGGGGTGGGGAAGGACTGGCAGCAGAGCGCAAGGAAATCTAGGAGAGGGTGACACAGAAGCCAAGAGAAGAAAGTGCTTTTAGAAGAAGGAGTGGTCAACCATGTTGAAAGCTGCAGCAAAGATGAGTAAGAGAAGCTTCCATTTTGTCTGTCAACACCGAGGAGCGAGGAACATATCAAGACACAAACCAAGACTTCTAAATTGTTCTTGGTACATCATTTCAAGGCCACGGGCTATCTTGAAAGGGAGCTGGGGGGTGGGGAGGAGATAGCATCTTTGATTACCGTCTTGTTTTAAGCGACTTCTTTCCCAAGGTCTTATTTGCATATTAAACCAAAATAAAATCTGAGAATAAATTTTTATAACTCTGATTCTTTTTTTTCCTTTCACTTTCAGTAATTTCTAGGCTCTCTGTGCCCATTTAAGGGAGAATTCGAAAGGATGGGAGTAAACTAAACCTTGACTATATAATGGTTCATGAACATTTCCTCTTCATTGTAAGCACATCTGATAACAATAGTTTCCATACTGATGTGCAACAAATCTTTCAAATGCAGTCATTTCATGGTTTGCCTAAATTTAGGCAAACACAATTTCTGAATACTAAGAAAAAGAAAAACAAATGCCATAATAAGCTTTCCAGCACAAGAGCCTAAAAATAGTGTATTTCTTCTCCCAGCTCTACACACACAGGAAAAGCTCTTGCCCATCAGAGGCTGGGTTGATCACAGCTCCATCGAGTCCAGACAGAAGGTTCTCCTCGCGTGCATACTGACTTCCCCGTGTGTGGCTGGCCTGCTTATAAACTGGGAGCACATTTCATCAACTAATGTTCATTATGACGCCCCCTTCTCCCCCCACACCACCAATTCCCGAGCCCCTCTGCTGGCTCTCCACCTTCCACCTCTTCCCTAGCTTTCCTCTCTCCCTGGTGATTTCAGTGTGCTCAAAGTTTTTAGTACTTATAGACTGAATGTTCCAATCTCTCCAGTGAGCGGCTGACTCGTAGACCCCACTAAGTTCTCAATATTGAGTATCTGTTTGGCATCCCAAACTTAACGTATACAAAACTGGGATTTTTTGCTTTTTCTTCCCCATGTCTTGGCTGTCTCACCAAACGGCCTCCCCATCGACCCAGTGGCTCAAGTCAAAAGCCTGGAATTATTCTGGACATTCTCATCTCTCTCTTCTCCACACTCAATGACCAAAGACCCACCAGCTCCACCACCCGAACACGTCTCAGATGGGTCGGCCACTGCTGCCACTAGGACATCTTGCATATGGATGACTGCAAGGTTCTAACCGTCCTCCTTCCCATCCCTCGGTGGCCTGCAGTCCATCCCCCAGCCGCCAGAGCAGCCCTGAAAACACAAGACAGACCAGGATCCCTCCTGGCTACAGGCCCTGGGGCGCATTCCGTTGCACTTCGGCCTAAGGCTCACTGGCCTGACTCCTGCCTGCCTCTCTCTGCCCATCTGGCCACACCGCCCTCCTTTCTGTTCCTCAAGCACCAGCCTGCCAAGCCCTTTCCTGCTTCGGTGCCTGTGTGGTCCTCAGAGATGCCTTCCGTTCCTGGCACTTCTCGCCATCTGAAATGAGCTGTGAAGGCAACAGGGTCCCACTAGGCGGAAGCTAGGTGACAGCGGGGACCCTGTCCACCTCCGTCATGGGGATAGCCGTCCCACTGGCTGAGGGCAGAGGGGTGCAAGGAGCGGGGCTGGGTGGAGAATGCAGGGCTCCCGGCTCTGGCTCTAGCTCTCCTAAACAACGGTTGAGTCAGCAGACCGCAGAGGTTTTGTACGCGAGCGCGAGAGCGGGGGACTTCTTCTTTGTGGGAAGAGCGGCCACACCCCAGGCGGCCATGCGGCACAAAAGCGCCAGCCAGCCTCCCTGGGGCCAGGCTGGGCTTGGTGCATTGCTCTCAGACTTGGGCCTCAGTGGGCAATCCCTGAGGAGGGGGGATGTTTATTTAAAAACAAACAACTGAACCGGTTCAGGCTGGCTTCTGCCCCAAAGATAGACTGGCCTTGTCATCTAAACTGGGGAGCGACTGCTGGATGGCTGTCTTCCCACCTGACAGCGGATTCCACGCCCTTGGCTGTAGTGGAGGGGGGGGCGGGATGAAAGCTTCTGTTGTCATAGCAATCGCAGTATTCCTGGGGCCTAGGCTTGGGCTTGCAGATAAACAATGATTTAGAGAAACGAAGAAAATGAGCAAAGCAGAGAAGGGCAAAAACGGAATATGGCAAGCAGTAATCCTAGAAGTAAGCACTGCAAGACACACGTGGAAACCACACGCAGGAGCGAGGAGTGGAATCTTCCCCAGGCACCGGAGTGGCCTCCTGCTGGGAGGACCCAAAACAAAAGGCCCCATTGACACCAACATCTGTTACTACTAAACACTTAGGAATCAATATTTTCATAAAGGTTTGTTGTTGTTGTTATTGTTGTTTTTCTTTTGGCTTAGAGGGTGACTATGTGTCAGACTACCAAACCCCCACCTTGTCCAAGTCCTCACAAAGTCACCACACAAAGTGACTATTAGAACTTCAAACAAAGAATTTGGTCCTGAAAATGGCCTTGTGTTCATTTTTTCCTGAACAGAGACACCAGAAAAACGTCAGCGGGCAAATCTAAACCCACGCCCTGAAAGACTTCAAACATAACAATCACATCCCTGGGAAGATGAGTGACCTAACCCAATTTGATTTAAAAAGGAAAGAGAGCAGATTTAATAGCCGGCCAGGATGCGTCTTGAAGGGAAGGAGGGGGAGGCAGAGGATGAGAAGGGAAAGAGATCGCGGGGCGCTTTACCTCAACACCTGCATCTCCTCGGGCGAGTTCCGCACCTCGTCCTGGAGGCGACACCAGCGCAGACAAGCCTTCAGCTCCTGCCGCTCCTGTGCCTCGTGGGGGGCCAGCTGCTTGGGCCACAGACACACAAACACATGTGCACAAAACAGTCACTGTGGTCCTCGTGCGGGGTCACAGCCGCCCGATGGAGCAGCTTGCTCAGTTTCAGGGTGACGGCACAGATAGCCTCCCCGCCGTGCCTGGCACCCCATCAGAAAAGTCACAGGGCCAAAGGGGTCTGGTAGGTCCTCACACGAAGACCCAGCCGCTCACTCTCCTGCTGGTGACGGAGCTGGGCCTGGCCATCTGGAACCCACCCCCTCACACACCCCAGGGCCCAGAAAGAGCAGGCTTCCCTAGAGGGCCGTTTCCACTCTGATTCCATCCAGCCCTTTCCTGCTTTGTCTTCCTGCACAGGGTGGGGAAGGTCGCCTCCATTTACCTCCTGCTTTTCCCAGCCTTCAGTTTGGTTAAGGGCTGTTTACAGTGGAGCCTGCTAATGCAGCCCAGATGATTCTGTCTGCATACAACCAGAAAGAGTGTATTGCCTGGATTCACTCCGGGGGAGGGGGACGCCATCACACCCTGCCCTGCTGGCGAGAACCGGCCGCTGCCACTAGGCGCGTGAGGCCCCATGGCTCAAGTCTCTGTAAGGGAGGGCAGCAGAACATCCGCCTGGGAGGGAGATGTCAGTATCAACAGGCATTTCTGGAAATGAAAGATCCTTAAGAGTTGATTCAACAGGTATTTACTGAGTCTCTGCCAGACCCTGGGTACATCATGGACACAGCCTGTAAGAACACTAGCCATGAGAGTGTGGCGATGGCAGAGGTTAAGGAAGGACCTAGATGCCCTCTGGCCAACCAGGTGAATCAGAAGCCTTCCCTGAGGAGGTGGTGGGGCCTGCACCGGTCCCCGGTCCCCGGTCCCCGGGGAAAGCAGGAGTCAGCCTGGGGAGGAGGGACTTCAGGAAGAGGGAAAGCATGTGCAGGGTTCAAGGGGCCTGGAAAGAGCATGATATGTTTGGAGAACGGTGAGGGATGTGGTCGGGTGGGGAGCGGGCCATTACCTGGGGAGAGACAGAGGTGCCAAGTAGCCAGCAGAGGCCAGACGAGCCACAGATTCTGTGTGCCCTGTTGCTAGGGGCCGAATCATGAGTGGAAAATTCATATGCTGAAGCTCTAACCCCCATTGTGACCGTACTTAGAGATGGGGCCTTTAAGGAGGTAATTACGACTGATGAGGTTATTAGGGTCGGCCCTGGTCCAGCAGGACTGGTGTCCTTACAAGAAAAGTAAGAGACACCAGAGCTCGCTCTCTACATGTGCACAGAGGAAAGGCAAGGGACAACATAGAGAGGAGGTGGCCGCCACCGAGCCAGGGAAGAAGGGTGTCACCGGAATCCAGGCCTGTCAGCGCCTTGATCTTGGACTTCCAGCCTTCAGAACCACGAGCAAACAAGTGTTGTTGAAGCCCCCCGGTCTGTGGTATTGTGTTACGGCGGCCCAAGCTAAGACACCTGTGAGGAGGTTAGACTTTATCCAGGTTGATGACAAGTTACATGATGCAATCTTGCAACTAACTCAGTTCCCTTCCCCTGTGGACCACCACTCCAAGCGGAACGCCACTCTCTACCTCTTCGTTCAGTGGTTTCCCCCTCCCTCACTTTGCCGTGCTTGCTAATGTTCAGTGCTGCAGAGCAGTCACCTGGAGCAAGTGGCCGATGTGCGCCACCCCCACCTCCCCCGAGGCATCTGCTGCTGACCAGGAGAGTCCGGTGGCCGACCCACCCTCCCCTGCCCTGAAGAGCCTTCCTCTTCTGCTTGGAAGGTCTGCTGCAGACACTCATCAGGGACCAAGAGCAGCTCCTTCGAGGAAGGGGCTAGAGTAATCGATGTGCTCTGGAAAGGTTTCCAAACTTTGTGCTGGAATCCAGAATGGCCACTTTGCTTCACACCAAAGTGTTTTCACATATTGAAGAGATACTGCCTAGACCCTAAAGGATGACGAGGTGGGTTGTCCCCTGTTCCAGGTTAAGGGAAAGGGAGGTACAGAGAAACCACAACTTCTACTTTCCCTTTGAGGCCCATGTCAGAAGTCACCTTCTCCGAGAAGACTTTCTGGATCTGCTCAGGCCTGACCTCTCCCACCTTTGAACTCATACAATATTTGGTGTTTGCCTCTCTCTTCTAACTTATTTTCCTCTTCCCTCTACTGTGTGCTTTTCTTATCTTCACAGTTAAACTATGACCTCTTTCAGAGGAGGGCTGGGTCTCACTCATCCTTTTATCCCTACAGGTCTAGCACAGAACGGACACACAGAAGGTATGCAGCTGTGGGATGAGGCCAGACCGGCTTCATGTCTCTCTTAGTGGAGATGGACATATTCAGGGCAGTAAGAGGCAGAACCTAAGCAATGAGACTCAGGACTGACCCTCTGAAAACATGGGCAGGGGCCAAAGCAATGGAGGAGTGCTTTTTGGGGATACAGGAGATAAAGAACAGAGAGATCATCGTTAGATGCCTGAAATATACTCACGATTACCAAGAACAGCACAAATCTGATCGTCTCAGGACAGAAGCACCCCAGAGAAGGGATGATGATAGAGGCTCAATTATATCGGCCTATTTAACCCTTGCTGAATGCCCACTGTGCGTCAGTCAGGTGGTGGAAAATACAGAGAGAAAGAGAAGAGAAAAAGAGCACTGGCATTTCCTGCACGAACTCCATAATTATCCCGTTCGCCATGCCAGCTGATGCATTCTTATAAGTATTTCCCAAATGAGGAAACTGAGGGTCAGGGAGGCTATGTAATCTACCTACATTTCCAGAGCTGGTTGACAGCATGGCTGGGATTCCCTGCCCGATCCGACTCCAAATGCCACCACCTTGCCCAGATCTGCCACATGGCCTCTCTTCACTGTGTGGCAGGGGACACAGATGCACACACTGCTGGCCAAGGTGCCGCGGGGGTGGGAGGGTGAGTAAGCTGCAG
Source organism: Ursus americanus (assembly GCF_024610735.1). Taxonomy (NCBI): domain Eukaryota; kingdom Metazoa; phylum Chordata; class Mammalia; order Carnivora; family Ursidae; genus Ursus; species Ursus americanus. Next base: position 26,885,840 of record NC_142160.1, on the reverse strand, counting down.
CTCCACTCTGAAAGAGGTCACAGTCTAGTTGTGAGGACAGGAGGAAAAAGAAAGAAGTGAGGAAAAAGGGGTAAGTACCAAATACTGTGGGAGTTTAAAGCTTCTAGAATGGTAAGTATTGTGAGTGGAATGATCAGTCTGGGCTATCCAGAGAAGGTGATCTTCGGCTGGTTAGTGAAAAATAAACAGGATTTCAACAGGCAGAAGGAACTTGAACAAAAGCATACGGGTATGCACAACCTTGAGGATTTCAGAAAATGTTAACTCGTCCAGTGTGTGAGGGGTGGGAATGGCCCGGAAAAGAGTGACCAAATATTAGGAACTGAAAAATAAGCAGGAGGCAGTTGAGCTGCCATACCCTCGTTAGAACCGCAGTCAGCTCTTTAAAGTAGAGGTTGTAAACTGGGAGCGTGGTGCCCATACCTCTGGGTATGTTTAGTTGGCATAGGATTTTTACATTACTAAATCTCACATAAAAATCCAGATTTAGAACTTCCTTTGAAACAACTAGGAGGCCAGGCTCCACTGAGCCCGCCCGCCGATACCACCACGCTTGGGCCCAGCAGAGGGGAGGCTGCCATCTTGTCCCTGCCCTCAGCACTCCCTAACCTACAATACCAGCCGCTTTATTCTTCATTACTTGCCAGCGGACATCTGAGACCATGCCTCCTGATTTAAAGTTTCATCTTATTAGTAAAAAAAAAAAAAAAAAAAACACCCCCAAAACCAAAAAACAACCAAACACAAGTCAGTGTCGCCACAACCATAACCACAGGGGAGTGCTTGAGCATGCCACGACATGACCTTCTCTTCTAGTCTTTGCTCAAACGTCCACCATCAGAGAGGCCTTCTCTCGGTGCCTTGTAAAACCGGGCTTCCCCGCCACTCTGCCCAGCCTCAGCTGCCTTCACGGTGCTCACCACCTGCCATGGCGGGGATGTGTTTGTCTGTTTCACTGTCCCCTCTCCTATCCCTACAGGGAGAACCCCCAGGGCTCAGGGAGTCCCCTCTCTCCCCAGCATACAGCACAGTCCTAGCACGCCAGAAGCCCTCTCTGAACCTGTGGAATGAACGGATGCCCATGAACAGTCTGATCCAGGTCGGGAAATGCTTAGGGTCACTGTAACCCTACCTGCTGCGCTTCGGCCCAGAACACGTCTTCCAAGTGAGTGGCGAACCCTTCGCTCAGCCACTCCTCCGTCCAGTCCCGGGCCCCGATGGCTAGGCCAAACCAGGCGTGAGCGATTTCATGGCAGAGCCGGGTCCCACAGAGATGGTTCGCTCCTGTCAAGATGCTCTGAGAGAGGAAGATGATGTGTGGGCTGTGGATAATGGGGGAGAAAACACACGGGAGTCTTGTTAGAGCCTGCCCTCGCGGCTGCCCCACGGGGCGGCTTTCTCAGCCTGGCGAGCCTGTTATTCCCGTGTGCATGCCAGATCACGACCCGTAGGCTTGCAGCTTAGATGCTTTCAGAAATAAATCAAGCGGCGGTTTACGTTTCTGGCAGCGGTTGAGGTGGCTGTTTGTGCCAAGCAGTTGTCTCCGTCATCCAACGGCTATTACCTGTAATGAGTAACCTGCACCAAAGTTTTATACCGAAGAAATGACAAGGCAATGGAAGCATTTACTCTGAAATCTGGACTGTAAAAGAAGAGCAGGTGTGAGACTGTGAAGCCCATGTTGTCAAGAGAGTGATCAAAGAAGCCCCTTCAGCCAAAAATCCGAGCAGCTTACACACAAATTGAGAAGTCATGCAGAAGGACAGGAAAAGCCGAGAAGAATGGGACCAAAATTTTCCATTTCAGACTGGGGCTGGCTATGGAGTTAACACACTAACAGGTGTCATGGGTGGGCGAGGTTTCCCAGAGACTCGGAGAAGGGCTGAGTCTCCGTAAGGCAAAGCTTCTCAAAGGTCTCATCTCCTCCTGGTAGAGGCTTATACACTTACAAGGCCTCACAAAACTGGGCAGGGCGTGGGGGGCGGGGGGGGGGGGGGAAGGAACCCACCCAGGTGTGCAAACGCCCCGGGGCTGGCACCAGCTGGGGAGATTTATCTAATCGCATTTTCCATACCTTGTTTTAAAACCCCAAATACCATGATTAGAATTGCATAGACGAAGTGGGAGAAAGGGAGGCTGAAAGCAGAAGAGATGGAGAGAAAAACTTCTGTGTGTCCACCTTCCACATTGCTCATTGATCCAGGACTTGTTTAAGTTTTATTCATGAAGAATTTGCTCTTAAAAAAACCCAAAAAACCCCAAAACCTCTCCTCCATCAATTGAACGAGAACAGTTGTGAAACCTCCCAAATTAAGAAACCGTACACACTGGTTCCTTCCTTCAAAAGCCATTTGTTTGCTATCATGTCGGGTGCACACAAGCCAGGACCGCGCGCCGATCCGTCCTCCGCCCCCACGGCCACCAGTGGAGAAAGCCCCACCTGCACTGCCCTTGCACAACATCGCCCATTCAGCTCCGAGAGCTCCACTGAAATCACAGGCGCCACGTGTGCCAAAATAGACAGCTTTCATGTGAAATAATAACAGGGCAGGCACGCAAATGAAAAGCGTCTGCCAGGCCCTCGGCAGAGCCCACCAGAAACCCCGGGAATTAAAAGTGCACTTGGGGCATTTAGGACACGGGGGTCATGCGCGGCAGGCGCCAGACAACAAGAAAAGGAGGCAGGAAAGAGCGAGAATGGGAGGGAGGACAGATGGAAGGAAGGAAGAGAGGAAGGCGGGAGGAAGGAACGGAGAGGCACAGGAGCTAACCTCCTTCTTACTGAGAAAGTTGCCCCGTGGAGAAGACAAACTGCGAAACCTGGCATTTTCAAGTCAATGACCCCTTGCTCTGGCATGTGCAGCGCTACAAAGAAAAGCCACAGAAATGTACCAAGTAAATAACATTCCAGACATACTGCTGGCAGCACTTCACCCTTTTGGCTAAAACAAAACAGAAGTAACTGCAGGCCTTGTAAACAGGCTCCAAGACAAGCCTGTGTCGGAAGGGTCTGCGGGCCAGAGACACAGACGGTGTGCACACAGTGACAGAGACGGGAGGGCTGACCCACCCGCTCAACCCAGGGAGGTTACACAAGCTGATGACCGAAATCGCAGCCAGACTGGTCATGAAGAAAAAGCCTGCCCTGTCCGCGGTGACCGCTCACTGTTCTGTCCCAGTGTGGAAGCCTAGCCAAGGCCCATTTATGCAAATATCAAAGTCTAGAGAGCCCGAAGGAATGCACAAAAGCAGCTGGGGGGGGGTGGCTGTGCGTTTTCCTGCCCTTTAATCTTTTCCCTCCAACGGCCTTTGTTGTCTCCACCAGACCTCCTTCCCCACCTGCCAGGACTCCACTGGCGCTGGGCCCCGTGTGTCTTGGCTGGGCTCAGGGCGGAATCCTACACTTCCACTTCCCATCCCCAGTCCCTTCTTCCTAGCCGGGAATAAATATACTTCCTACTGTCTTCTGAGAAAGATCAAAGCTTAAATGTCCTCCTGGGTCGGAAGGAAGGGCGTTTCACTTGATATAAGGGACCCTATTATCAGTGGAAAACACGACCTTCTCCCTGAAAAGCAATTTTCCAGTTGAGAACCAGATCCTAAATTGTCCTGCAGTGGAGTCGGCCCTCTGAGGTGGGTTTTACCTGTGGGCTACTCTGGGGTCGTATTTTCCTATGAAGGAAATGGCTTCCTTCTTAAAACTAAATTAAAAACATGGAGTCAGGTTTTGATAACCTTTCTCAAGGGTTGTTAACAAAATTTTGACATAAAAGAACCAATAGAATTTACTTTTAAGGAGAATTTCCTCCTCTCCTTTCGACCCCACAAGTCAGAATTTCTCCTGTCAAGCAGGATTTTTTAAACCGCTTTTTTTCAACAGTGAGTGGGGAAAAGTATAATGCTCTTAAGCTCCCTTCAAGGATTAATATTAAATACTCCTTTACCAACAGATAATCTACTTCCTGCCCACCTTCAAGATAGAATGGATGTTTAGAATTTTCTACTTCTACCTTAGCCTTGATTTATAAGTTTCACCCCTGGGTTCCTCACACATTCCCGCGTTCTCAGAGCCTTATTCATGGTCCTAATCAGCCAGCAGGTCATCCGTCTTCACTCTGACAAGGCCCACTGGAAAACAGGTTTTCTTGTTCTCCCCTGAAAGGGCCTGTGTCAGCTGCCTCCACAAATGCCAAATTGTCGATTCATCATTGCAGAGGATGGAAGATAATCACTTCAATAATATCTTCATCCTAAAGACAGTCTTTTTTTTTTTTTTTAATTCACAGAGTTTATCACTTCTCCCAAATAAGAGATGGGCGGGAAAGTAATACTTTCAACTCTCAGAAAGCACCGGCCCCCTGGCTTGCATTCTCCATCATAAATTCCCTTTCGCTACAAGTGGTCAAGGAGGACAGCGGGCGGCCGGGCAGGGGGGCGGCACAGAGCGACAGCAGGACACGTGTTCTCATTCTTTCCCAGGAGACCACCAGCGGGGCTGCTCCCTCCGGAGGAGGCCACGTGGTGTTGGATGTCTGCTGCCTTGCCCCTCGAGATTAAAAATATCATTTCTGGCCCGAAAGCAGCTTCCCAAGACTGTTCCTAAAAGCTACCTCCCCACCCAGATTAGAAGGCTGTGCCTGTTAATTTAAAACATGCTTCCAGCAGAGGAGGAAGGAGTGCCTTCATTACTCTCAAGAGTCGCTCCAATCCTTCGGGAGGAATTCAATTTGGAGCGGAAATGGAGAATTTCATCAGATCCTAAGCAGGGGCTGTTCTGTGATTTATTTCAGCTTTGTCCAGGGAGACGTGACCAGCGTGGCCCATCCCACTGCCCAAGAGAGAGGTCCAGCCCTTACCCGCTTCTGCTCAGTTCTGCGCCTCAGCCAGTCAGAGTGGGCTGCGGTGCGACCAGGAGGACAGGAAATGGCTTTCCGTTAAGGACAAGAAGAGCCCCAGGCCACCCCTCCCATGATACTGGAGCTAATTGCAATATCCCCGGAGGGAGCAGATTCACTTTTTATACGGATCCTTGGGAAGTGCGTCCAGGAAACCAACTTACACTCCTCAAACTTGAGCTTCTTAGTGATTCAAAGTTTTTCACAATCTCCACACGTGGACCCCAGTATCCCATTAGGGAGAGGAAGGATGAACCAGGAAAGAGGGAAACAGAGGCTCCTTTCCCTCCAAAGACAAACTTTAAGGGTCTCATAATCGCGTGAAAGCAACTTTTGCTTGTATGACTTAATGACTTGCTAATTTAATTTGGACAACTAAAAGTAGACTCATAGTTAGCCTGGGGCAATCTGCAACGGAGGACAAATCTTAGCTACCACTCCCGAAGATTCAGGATGTGTTTCCTCTTTCATTCTAAGGTGTGATGTGATACACGCCGAGCACTTCAACCCATGTGTTTACAAAGCAAAATGTTCAACTTGGGGCCCCTCTTCTCTGCAATGAATTCCTGCAGTCCCCCTCTCCTGCATGCAATCTAATGTAGGGGCTGCATCCGTGGTCCCAAAGGCAAAGGGGTGGCCCAGATGACCTGGAGAGCCCTGGCTCCCATCTGGCTCTGAGACGGCTCAGTAGGGACTAGCTACGTTCCATCTGCCCCATCTGGCAGCCCACTGTGGCCACACAGCATAGTCTTTAAACTGGAGCCATAGAAGATGAGGGAATGTTCTTCTGGGGACAGGGATTTTCAGGAGCTTGAGGTAGAAACCAGTTCTAAAAACGTGAAGATAACTTACTACATCTGATCAACACTGGGATCTAGGTTCGAGAGAAAAGGGTAACATTAAGTATAAGTTTTCCTTTAAAAATTCTGAATAGCAAATAGGCAGTAAAACATCTACTCATTTACCTAAATGGATTTTGGCTGAAACTGCCAACATAACTAGAGCAGAGAGTGACTAAGAGAATGCCCAGAGCCACATTCCAGAGATTTCTACCAAAAATGTATCTTCCTTCTAAAGACTCCTTCTTGCTTGAGCACTTGCTGTGTGCTAGGCACTGTACGTCATATCTGACCTACCTCATGACCTGAGGAGATAGATTTTATTATTGCCTCCATTTTACAGATTATAAAAGTGAGGTAGAGAAAGGTAAAGTGACTAGCTTAAGGTCACACAGCTGGCAAGTAATGGCATATACGCTCTTGACCCCAAAGCCTTACTCTAACCCACTAGCCCAGGGTCATTGGGTTTAGACCTACAACTTCTGGGCTCCCATCCCTCTGTGCCAAGCCCAGGGGTACAATGATGCCCTTGTTGGAGCTCCATCTTCAGAGTCCACCCAAGGGAAGCCATCAGCCATGCCCTGGGACCTCTGTCCCTGAAATCTATGTCATAGCCAGAACTGGCCCAGGGTTATCAGGCCTTTTGATCACAGAGCTTCAGCCTCTTCCTTGTGGGAAGGAGGGTGAGGATGGAAGGGATAGGGGACAAAGCAAGGAAAACATCACTACTCCACTTCTGATATCCCCAAAGGACCTAAATTCCTGAACGTAACACCTCATTCTTCCTAACCCTGTCCTATGCCAGGAGCCCCTTGTGGACCACTTCAAGGGGATGCTTAGATACCCAAGCAGGTGCAAAGGCACTCAGGCCAGTCCCTAGGAGCCCAGAAAGAGCAACAGGTCAGACTCTCCCTGACCTCTATCTCCCACCCATTTGTGCTACAGCCTGATTTTTTTTAACATTATTTTTTAGAGCAGTGTTAGGGTCACAACAAAACTAGCAGAGGGTACGGAGTTCCTATATACCCCCTCCACCCACACATTCCCAACCTCCCCTGCTATCAACATGCCCCATCAAAATAGTGCAGTTGTTACTGCAATTGATGAACATACATTGATGCCTCATTATCACAGTCTATGGTTTACTTTAGGGTTCACTGTTGTGGTGGTACATTCTATCAGTTTGGACAAATGTATGAATGTAACCACCATTACAGTATCACACAGCACACGGAGTAATTTCACTGCCCTAAACAATCCTCTGATTTTTTTTTTTTTCAAGAAGAGATGGTTTAAAGCAGATCACAAACTCAAACGATCACAGGAGCCAAGAACATTATAAAATGAGGGATGTCGGAGATGAGGGAAGTAGACAAAGAGATGAGGAAATAGAGAAGGAGAGAGGGAAACAGACAAGGAGCGGGGAAGGAGTCAAAGAGATGGGGAAGGAGTCAAGGAGATGGGGAAGGAGTCAAGGAGATGGGGAAGTAGACAAGGAGATAATGGGGAAGTAGACAAGGAGGGGGGAAATAGACAAGGAGGGGGGAAGGAGTCAAGGAGATGGTGGAGAAGGAGACAAGGAGAAGAGGGAAGGGGACAAGGAGATGGGGAAGGGGACATGGAGAGGTGGGAAACAGATAAAATGAGGAAAGCAGATAACAAAAGGAAAGAGGAAGTAGACAAGATGGGAAGTGAATAACAAGATGAAGGAAGGAGATTAGGGAGTGATAAGGATATAGGGCAACAGGTAACTACAACAGGGAAGTAGAAAACAATAGGGGGAAATAGGCAGCAATTTTTTAAAACACCATGTGCAAACCAACCAACCTATGGACGGGGGCTACAATTTTCCCATCTCTGGTTTAAAGCAGTTATCTTAGGGGAAGAAGCTTATGCTTCCATTGCACACAGAGGTGTAATGACTGATGTCTGCACCCCACCAGGGTTCGCTTGGGTGCTCATGGAAGATGGGGAAAGGCTCAAAAGCTGAGCACAGATGACAGCTGGCAGGAGAGAGGGGGCTCCTAGTGAGGCACAAGGAGGTAAGAAGGGGAGGCGCTGGGGACACCAAAACATTTTTGCCCTCTTCGTAATTGGGGTTAGGGTTGGCCTTAGACCTATTGCTAATGGGAAAAGTAACAGCATGGCAGTGACAAAACAGAGACTATCTCTGGCTCTAGCAAACACAGAGACCACTTCTGACTCAAGAAAACGGAGGCCATCTTTGACAGAGTGTTTAGCTATCAAAAAGTAGAGCAGTGGACGCTGCCCTTCTGCTCCACCGGGCAAATCGTCCATGGGGAACGCTGTCCAGACCTCAGCCCTGCATGCTCAGTGCAGACAGTGCTAACAGCCAATTATTAGGAGCTGGCTACCTCTAACTCGGGCTACCCTGCCTGAGGAAGGTGGTAGTGGTTGGCATCTAGTGGTTCAGCTCATCTAAAAAGCTAAATAAAGCTACAAGTGGATGTCTCAGGTTTTAAAGCTAAAGAATCAGAGGCCAGTATCTGAATGATTCAACTAGATTTGGACTTCTTTCCTTCTGAATCGTAGCATGCACGTTCAACCTATGGAGTCTTTGTTTTCTCACAGATGAGAACAAAGAGACAACTTTTTTTGAAGTTACTGAACACTCTGGTGTTTTGGACACCAGGGACCCACGTACGAAAACTACATGAACAATATTTTTCGCAGCCGAGCATGTCTTTTGAATCATGGAATCACTGATGAACCGAGCGCTGTGCATTTTCTGCAGATCTAGAGAATGCTTCTGGTAAGTAATTACCAATTAAAACATGTTGGCAGCCTCCACTGGAGCACATGGATGACAAAACGTGATTCTCTCCACTCCCTCACCCCCCTCCTGCTCCCATCCTCCCCACCAGGGTGATGATGTTTGTTCCCATAAAAAGAGCTAATAAAATTAGCTTCCCCTGTGATAGAGGGGAAATCTTTATTTAATAAAATAATGCATTTTGCTTCATTCCCAGAACAGCAACAAAATGGCGCAACTGAGAACCACAACAGCTCATCCAGTTGGTTTTCGCTGCGCGTACAAGTCTGTCATTTGTGGCCACGCAGAAGCCTGGAGAGCCGCTTCATGAAGCAACACGTTCAGGCAGCTTGCACAACCCTCAGTGAGAAGAGCGTGGTTACAGGTTTCCTTCGAAACACGGTGTGAACACTCTTTGGGCCCACAAATCATGTCATCCCATGTTCCTCGTCTAGAAAATGAAACTGTGAGGATTTCCCAAAGAGTACTCAGAAATGGACCTGGTGGGTGGTGGGGGTGGGGAGGTCATCCATTGCTTCCACAACTGAGAGGCACTCTGGGAATCTGAAATCTCAGGATGTAGTCGGGAAGATGTGTAAGTGCTGTGCTGGGGGCTGGCGAGAGCACACAGGAGGCAGAAAAGCGGGTCTGGATGGCGAGAGGCCTGAGCAGAGCAGGGCACCGCAGGCGGAGAGAAAGACGTCCTGGAAGCAGACGTGCAGAAGCCAGGGTCCTCCTGTTAGACAGCCACGCTGTCAGCTAGCTTTCAAAGCACTAGGCTATTCTGCGTCAGTACAAGCCCCAGAGCTGCCTTAGGGCATGGCCTCACAGAATCAGATCTCTCTCTAAACCAAAGGTAGAGCCAGGAAGACAGATGCAAGGTTCCCTAATGGCTGGTCCGATGGTGGTGGAGGTGGTGGGGGAAAAGGAGAGGAAAAACAAAATAATGATGATGGTGAACCTTAGGACATGCTTACTCTCTCCCAGCGCGGTTCTGCATACTTCGCCTTCACTAACCCACTCAATTCTGACAACAATCCCGCGAGGGAGGTGTTATTATTATTATCATCCCCATTTTACACACAAGTGAACTAAGCCACGGAGAAGTCACATCGCTTGTGCAAAGATCCCATAGTTAGTACGTGTTGGAGCGGATTCCAACACCGGCAGCCTGGCTCATGCACATGTTTTCCTTGATCAACATCAGTGTGCTTTGGGGTCACCTGGGGGTAGGGTTGCTAGATAAATATAAGACACCCAGTGAAATCCGGATTTCAGATAAACAATGAATACTTTTTTTAGTGTATGTCATGTCCCATGCAATATTCGCTAAACCTGGCAACCCTACTTGGTGGGCTCGTTAGAACAGATCACTGGGCTCCCACCTCCACAGTCAGAGGCCTGGGCAGGACCTGAGATTCAGCATTTCTGTGAGTTCCCAGGGGATGCTGACGTTGCTGGTCCAGGGACCACCCTTTGAGAGCCACAGACTTACATTGTGGGGGGCGGCATGGTGCTAACTTAAGAAAAAAAATCTGCTGCTGAAGCTTTAAGTGGGACTATTTCCCCTTGAGATCCAGATTTATAATTATACGGAAAATGTGAAAGATCTGGCCACACTAGCCCCACATTCCCAGGTCACGGCTGCAGCTGAAGAGCAGCTGATCCTTTTAGAGGGGTCTCTGGCCCTCAGACCCCAGCTCCCCACGGCTCCTTCCTGTCTCCCCACCCAACCACTGGCTGAGTCCACTTATGGATAATCATGTGTGGTTTTTACCTCCTCCTCTCTTATAGCAGGATTAAGAGAAAAGCAAACTACTTCTTCTACCCGTTTCTCCATTAGAGTGCGCAGAGAAGACCAAGTGTTGTAGGCGGTGCTCCGCCACTCACTCATTTGTATTTGCTGCCTGGCTCCTTATAAGCAGGAGGACCTAATCTCTTATTTAGTTTTTCTTATGAAAAATTCCATCAACCTTGTTCGTGTCTAGAAAACAGTTCAGCAAACTCTTGTTTCATGGAGAGGCCAAAGACCCAAACAAACCTCAGCCTCACTCAAGTCCGTCACTACAAATTCCATATTACTAAGCGTGGAATTAATTAGGTGTATTGTATTTTTGAAATCCAAACACAGTTGCAATTATTACTAGTCACTAATGGCTTATAATGAAGGCAGAGCTTGTCAAGCTAAGCAAACAACTGGCATGTTTGTTGAAAGTGTAAATAGAAGGGAAATTCATGAATTAAATGAATGAATTCACTGATTGTTCTCGCGAGGCTGTAAAGGAGCATTCAGCCGCCGCAGTATATATCACCACCTTTGCTGAAAGGATCAGCCTGCTCCAGTCATCTTGATCCGGTCAGAGATCTTCTTCGTGGTCACTTACAAAGTAAAGGCCTCTGAATTTTTGGAAGGACTCATCTGCATCAATAAGTGCCATTAAGGATAAGGGACCACCTGGCTATCGGGGGGGTTCATAAATAACTTTGCTCTTAAGAACAATAGCCATATCCCCTAATCTTTATTTGACTCCGCGAATAGACTAACACAGCATGCCTGAGGATATAAAGGGACAATATACCTATTTTCCAGGGTGGTCCGAGAAAGTATGGGGCAGATGGTCATTCTCAGAGGTATTGAACTTAACAGCATTTCCCTTTAAAAGGTAATAAACCGCCCCAGAAACAAAAAATAAACAAATAAAAGATTTCTCTCTCCAGTCTCTTGGTTTTTAACTAAGCTTTTCATTTAAAATTCCAAGTCCTTGCCTTTCTTCTCCCCAAATGAAGTTCCGTGTTTACTGGATATCTATCGTTAAATCCCATTTCTCTGGGATGTGTTCACCAGGCTGGAAGTACAGGGGAGGGTCACAGGAGTTCCTCTCCTAAATAATTCTTAGTGCCCTGGGCAGTTGCCCTCTGGTCTTGTGAAAGACACCTGGATCTATTTGCAATATGTCTAGCTGCAAGTAGCAGAAAAGACAAACCATGCTGGCATACACGAGGTTCTTGTCCCTCCTGTAACAAGACCCCTGGAAGAGTGCGGTTGCTGGGGTTGGTTCAGTGACTCAGCAATGCCATCAGAGCTCTGGATCTTTCTATCATCCCACTCTGCCAGCCATTTTTACTGTGTTCACTCTTGTCCTCAGGCCTGCCACCTCATGGTCCCAAGTTGTCTACCACAGCTCCAGGCACCACATTCGTATTCAACATAGAACAAAAAGGCAGGAGAAAAGGGGTGCTGTGCCAGCAATATCTATCCCTTTCATCAAGAAAGCAAAATGTGCCCTAGAGAGCCCACAGCAGATTCCCTCTCACTGGTTACCCCAACCTGTAAGGCAGCACAGGGAAGAGGCTCTTTGGTTTTATCTGATTCCATGGCAGAGGAGGGCAGGAAGACGGGGTTTGCTTATGGGTGTAGGGCCAGCTACAGACAGCACCCTAGTGCAACCCTCCTTCTCATAGATGTTAGAGAGCCATTCCTTGGGTCTCTTAGAATGCAAATCCTTTCAGAAGAAATAATGCACTAAAAAGAATTCACACTAAAGTGAAGGAACGTATCTCATATTTTTCTAGCCAGGAGCCAGTTTGAACACGGGGACCGTAGGATGGGCAAGAGGATGTCCTTCAAGGCCCTAGTCTACCTATTTCCCAACTTAACCTGATGCTGGCTGGCATTTAGACTTTTATTTTACCTTCTTACCCTACAGCGAAGACTGTAAGCTAAAAGCAATGCTATATATTATGGTGGTTTTTAAGAACTCACGCTTTGGGGCCAGAGCCGTGGGTCTGACTCGTGGCTCTCCCGTTCACCAGCTCCATCACTGTATCGGTTTCCTGGTGCTGCTGTAACAGATGACCACAAATGTGCGGCCTTCAAACCACCCAGATCTATCATTTCACGGTTCTGCAGGTCAGAAGCTCGACACCGGTCTCACAGCTTTCAGAAGTCAGGCCACCGCGCCTCGTGTGTGTCGGGTGGGAGGTGACCGGAAGGGGGCAGCGGGGTCTTCCGGGGCATGGGTCACATTCTGTTTCTTGATCAGGGTGCTAGTTACAAAGGAATGTTCCGTTTGTGAACTTTCAGCAAGCCGCACACTTAGGTTACACACTCTTCTGCAATGTAGTGTACTCCAGCGAAAGGTTACAGACAGACAGACACACAAGTATGTTGGGAGGTGTCCATTTTCTTCTTGGAAAAATCAAGGCAAAGATTACGCCAGAGTACCGTTGGTAGGGACAGGAAGGAGACCAGAGATTGGGCAGCCTTCCTCTAGTCCTTCAAGCTGACTGTACTCCAGGCCAGTTCCCAACACTAATTATGTGTATATTTTAAATCTCTTGAGGAAAAGGGTTGTTGTTGTTGTTTTTAATTTCTTTTGCCTTAGAATCACATTTCTAGTGCAAGTGAAAGGTACCTTGTATCCTTCAGACACACCTGTAAAAACAGAACTGATACTGCCCCATATCCATGCCTGCTTCATTTTCTTTCAGACACAGTGGAAAACATGCCACTATAATAAACCCCTTTTCCATCCTGGCCAGCTGGAAAATTACGTTATGATTGAAATGACATCATACAGCTATGACACCGAGCCAGCGGCTGCTCTGAGAAATCTGGGTGAGGCAGTGACAGCATGGATGTGAACAGCGCTCGGCAATGAATCCCACCTTTGATTAGCAAATGGCTTTTTACTGCCATGACATTTCGAAAATGAAACTGTGGCAGCCACACTCTCGGAGGCCACTGATCACCTAACGTCGCTGAAACTAACCACATGGGTCAAACAAGATGAGACCCGGAGGAGGAGAAAGCGTGTTTGTAAAGAACCAGTTCCAAAGGCGGAAGACCGGGGCCTGGGGCCAGCGCAGTGGTGGCCCCCAGGGGGTGGATTAGCGATCCCTCTATTGCTACCAACTGTTTCTAAAGTGGTCTCAAGGAGTAGTAGTCATAATAACAGCATATGCAGTAGTAGTAATAAGAGCATGTACGCTGATATTCTTTGATGTAGAATACTGACCCGTCCTACGACATAACACTCTAAGGAAAGCCCAGCATGCTGATCAGGCAAATATAATAGGACAAGGCCCGGACTCCTCCATCTTTTCAACTTTGGGGATGAACCATAGGAAACTGCTGATATCTGAGCATTTTCAACGTCCCCAAATGGGCCATCTCATATGGCTCATCCTATAGACCGTCCCTCCCCTACTCAAGATCCTTCTCTGCAGAAATGTCAGGAGCTACCACAAGATCTGGGAAAATTCCCATACTTCTCAAGCAGCAGAGAATTAGAAACACTATTGCATCCCACCGTGGAAAAGTGCACAAGACAGGACAACTGTGTTGTCCTCAGAAAGTGGTGGACCCTACCTAGGTCAGTGCCTCAGGTCAGTGCCCCGCCCTGGCCTGGGCCAGCTCAGTGTGAAGTCAGCTGTCTCAGGTCAGGAACAGACCCTGAAGTCAAGAGTGGCCAGAGCAGGGAGACCAGAGGGAGGCCTAGTGGACCTGCAGCTGATGTGCTGCATGGCTTGTGACCACCTAAGCCCCATGTCTGCACCTACAAGCTAGAGGAAATGAGCCTGGGACATCACGGCAGAGGTGGTGGAGTCCCAACCCGGTGGTGTGATTTCAGTGCCCCAGTCTCGCATAGATGCCTGACTCTTCCATAATGGAGTCAACCCCCATTAGATTTGGGTATTATATGGTCCCAGGGCCCAGAGGGAGACAGCACACTATTTCATAGCCACCTCCCACAAGATGAACAAGCATGCCACATTCTTCAGCCAGCTGCCAGGAAGGGCTCTGGGAAAGAGAACAGGTTCATTTCGATGGAGGACTAGAGGTGAGGAGGAAAGGAAAAGAGATTAGCCCATGGGGGTTGGGGTTGGGTGGGTAAGAAGAGCAGATCTTAGGCAGGGACACAGGATTCAAAGGCCTCTGTAGAATCTGGCTCACAGGTGGGAGATGGGCTGGGTCAGGGAGATGAGCTAACACCGAAGCTGGGGAAGGCGAGAGACTGGTTCTGGAATCCCTGCACAGTCCATCTAAAGGCGATCTTAGAGACCCACCCCTCCTCATTCTACATATGAGAAAACAAAGACCCAGCTCATTCATGCCACATGATGGGGGCTACCTCTGTGCCACAGCTAATTCGTGTCAGACCCAAGTCTGCCAGACATTTTATTCAACACTGTTTCACAAAATCCCAGTCGCAGAAGAACCCGCAGAGGCCCCTAGCCTAAAACGGGCCCTCAAAGCTAGAAGCTCATGGCGACCGAGGGCAGAAATCAGTGTATGCCACCCTCTGCAGCCACGGCCACAAAATGCTTCTGAGGCGAACATTACACCACGTAACAGTAGCTGCTTACTGGGATGCTCCCTCCGGTAAGATCTGGCCTTTTCTCCTGCTGACAGAGGGCTACCCTGAAGGAAAGCTTCCACCACATTGCCTTTTTTTTGGTCACTCACCAGTTTCACATGAGAGGAAAATAACAACAAAGCAGAAAAAGAAAACACTCCGTACTTTTTTCTAAGTATAAAAAGTGTCATATCTACAGCGTGTAACTCTAACGGTGTACCTGACTGTTTTTGAATTTTCTCTCTTGTTCTTTCATTCATTTTTTTAAGGCTCCGCAAACTGACCTTTGCGTTGAACACCTCTCTGGAAAGAAAGCCTAGCATAAAGAAAAACTGGGTTATGCCGGAGCGTCAAAGCAGGTAACCTTAACTACAGTGTTTGCAAAAGCAAACACTGTAATGTATGAAATAAAATATTAATAGCCATTACCTCAGTTCTTCTGAGAACAGACCTGACTCACAGTTTTCGTGTGGCGTGATCTCCACACATGCGCCTCGCCGTGAACGCTGCTCACGTTACCAGGCGATAGAAGCCTCAAAGCAGGCGAGGCCAAGCCGAGTGTGTGTTTTTATTCCATAATGTCATGGGCAACGTTGCTTATGTTGGCGACCAAGTTCAGTTCTCTTGAATTTACCACCAAGTGCACATTTAAGACTAATCACCTAAACACATACTAGGAGGGCTGACAAAATTATTTTTAACTTAAAAAGGAAAATACTGGAATAAGAGTAACATCTCTAGGTTATTTATCAGCGGCTAGAGATGCAATCACTCAGCTGACTCTCTGACATTTGAAAGCACCAAAAGGGCAAAATATCTGTGTTAACGGATGTATTTCCAAGGCCTCATAGTTGCAAGTTGCAAAT